>NC_138773.1:293090160-293310160 GCF_965119305.1 Pelophylax lessonae | reverse complement strand
AAGATTTTACCCCCTTCCTGACCAGGGCCTATTTTGCGATTCGGCACTGCGTGTCTTTAACAGACAATTGCGCGGTTGTGCGACGCTGTACCTAAACGAATTTGACGTCCTTTTTTTTCCCACAAACAGAGCTTTCTTTTGGTGGTATTTGATCACCTGTGCGATTTTTTTGATCATGCGCTATAAACAAAAAAGAGCGTCAATTTTGCAAAAATAAAAATTTTCACATTTTTTATATATGAAATTCCCAAAAAAATGTAAAAATCAAAATTTTTTAACATTTTCGGCCAATTTGTTTTATGCTACATATGTTTTGTAAAAAAAAATTGCAAAAAGCGTATTTTGATTGGTTTGCGCAAAAGTTATCGCGTTTACTAACTAAGGGAAAGATTGTTGTTGTTTTTCTTTTTTTTTTTTAACGTTTAATGGCGGCGATCTGCGACTTTTTTTTTTTTTTTTTTGCGGGACTGCAACATTGCGGCGGACAGATCGGACCCTTGACTGACATTTTTGACACTTTTGGGGTTACCAGTGACATTACTACAGTAATCAGTGCTATACATATGCACTGTTACTGTAAAATGACACTGGCAGTTAAGGGGTTAACTTTTTTTTGAGAGGGAGGGGTGGTGTGTGTCCCTAGGGGGCATGATTCTAACTGTGATTGGCTGTGGCTTGAGGTGTAGGAACAGTGATCAACGGTCCTACATAGTAGAACCGTATGATCACTGTTCCTACACAGGGGAGAATGACAGGCGGCTTTGTTTACATCAGCCGCCTGCCTTTCTCCCGCTGTCACGGATGATCGTGAGTGCTCGGCGGACATCGGGTCCGCCGGGCACACGCGGGGGGCGAGTCCGTGCCTCCGGCGGCGCACACTCGCTCCCCAGAGCCTCACAGGCTAGTGACATACCCATACGTCACTTTGCCTGTGAGGGGCTGACCGCCGCAGTATATGTACTTGCGGCGGTCGGCAAGTGGTTAAAGGCATAGTCCACTCTTGTATAAAGGCTCTCATAATAAAGTGTTTCTTTTTATATCTTATAATAACCCAATGGTATACACTTGTTAGCAGCTGCATGCCCTTTCAGGTACATCGCTTTGCCTGAAGGAGCCGCCGTCTGCTGTACAGTGTGGGTGGGGGGTCCTAAAGTGGTGAGTAAACACCACTAAAAAAAACGTAGGACATGCAATTCACATCTGTGCCGTTCCTTCAGAGCCCTGTGCCGTAAAAGGTGGCTCCAGTGCACATGCAGGGGAGTGACGTCATCGTGGCTTCGGCCAGTCACAGAGCCAGAGCCTGCGAACCCGGAAGCAAGATGGGTGAAGATGGGAGCCTCTGCAGCGCTGACATTGTGGCGCTGAAACAGCTTCATATTAACCACTTTCCGACTGGACCATAGCTGAATGATGGCTATAGCACAGTTGGCTTATTCTGGGAGGGTGTACAATGACGTCCTCACAATGACGTCCTCCCAGAATACCGCTTCCCGCACGCACACGGATCTGTCCGTGCTCCTAGCGCATCATGAATCGTGGTAAAGGGGCAATTACAGCGGCCTTTTACGTGATTGCTCTGTCCAATGATGGCATGTCCATTTCAGTTCTCTCCTCTCACACAGCGATTGGTACAGCATGCGAGGAAAGGCGGGGAGACTGCAGCACCACTTACCCCTGCCTGATCTGTGCCTCAGTCATGCCCATCAGTGCCTCATCTGTGCCACACCAGTGCTCATCCTTGCCTCATCCATGCCACATCAGTGCCTCACAAAAGTGTAATGGGTAGTCAGGAAATTAGATTTGTAATTTTATGTCCCTGAATGTTGGGCCTCTGTGTGTGGCCAGGCTGTGTAAAAGTCTCACACATGTGATATCGTCATATTAAGGAGGAGTAGCAGAATGTATTTTTGGGTGTAATTTTTTGCTATGTACATGCTATGTGTTAGAAATATCTTATAAATGGACAACTTTGTGTAAAAAAAAAAAAAAAAAATGCGTTTTTCTTCACGTTTTTCCAAATTTTGTGGAACAAATTACATGTTCAAAAGACTTATAATGCCTCCTAGATTATATGTTGGGGTGTTAGTTTTCCGAAATGGGGTCATTTTGTGGGCGTTTCCACTGTCCTGGTGCTTCAGGGCCTTCAAAAGTGTTCTAGGTTGTCAGAAAATTATTGGTGTAATTTATGCTTCTAGTTACTTGTATGTTGGTTGTATGTTGGGGGTGCTACTTGGATGTTGGTCCTCTGTATGTGGCCAGGCTGTGTAAAAGTCTCCCACGTGGTATCGCCATACTCAGGAGGAGCAGCAGAATGTATTTTGGGCTGTAGTTGCAAGTATGCATATGCTGTGTGTGACAAATAACTTGGTAATATGACAATTTTGTGAAGAAGAAAAAAGTAAAAATAAAAAATCTTCATTTTACAAGGAATTGTGTGGAAAAAAATACAACTTCAAAAAACTCACCATGCCTCTTACTAAATACCTTGGAATGTCTGCTTTCCAAAAAAAGGGGTCATTTGGGAGCTGTTTGTACTTTTCTAGCTTGTTCAGCTGGATACACACTATACAACTTTTGTTCGATTTCCTTTAGATTTACCTTCAACTATGTAGTGCAAGGGCCTGCCTGATTGCATACAAATTGAAAGTGTTTAGATTTGACCTCATATTATATGGTTTTGGTAAATCTAAAGGAAAAAATCCTAAAGACAATTGTATAGTGTGTATGGCCCATAAGTGTCTCAGGAAATGAGATAGGCCGGCAGTACATCCGGTGTGATCAATTTCTAATAATTGGCACCAAAGCTTGTAGACCCTATAACCTTCACAAAGACCAAATAATATATACTTATTTTGGTTATTTTTACCAAAAATGTGTAGCAGTATAATTTTTGGCCAACATTCATGAAGGAAAAATTACTAAATTTGCAAAATGTTAAAAGCGAAACGAAAAATGTTTTTTTTTTTTTATTTATAGCGCAAAAAATAAAAAACCCAGTGATTATTAAATCTCGCCAAAAGAAAGCACTACATGTGTGGAAAAAAAGGACAAAAATTTCATATGGGGACAGCGTTGCATGACTGAGTAATTGTCATTCAAAATGTGAGATCACTGAAAGCTGAAAATTGGTCTGGTTAGGAAGGGGGTGTAAGTGCCCAGTGGGTAAGGTAGGTTTCACATGTACTAGTATACATTATGACTTTAACTTGCAGGGGGGGGGGGGGGGGGGGACAAAAACGTCCAGTGGTATACAACTGCTTTAAAAGAAACATACAAGGTAACCAGTGCAATGTGGTGTAATCGGTGCATTGCCCTGTCCCTTCTACCATGCACTCTGGTAGCCGTACACTGCTAGACCAAACGGGCCATCAGCCTCATGTCAGTGCTGCCTGTGTGTGTCACATTCTGTAGGTGATGGACAGGGACACATGTTGTCTTACTCATGCTGGCGTCACCCCCTGACCGGCCTGCAATGGTCATCTTAGATTAGTAATCTCATATTCAGCAGTTGATGAGTCACGTGTGATTGACTGACTTCTGTCTCTGTAAATCTCCCGGTATGGATTTGTGTTTTGAACTGTCATGTGAAGACGGGCTCAAGTCATAATTCTCCAGAGACTCCCTAGATGTGAGGATGGGATCTGCCAGACCTGACAGCTGTCTTCATCATCCCCGCTCTGGGAATTTGCATACGTCTAGTAATGCTGCAGCGGCTATAATTAACCGGGGAGATCCGAGAGTTCCTTCTTCAAAGAGCTGAAACATTTACTTCACTCATCCTACAAAGTGTATGGAGCTCGGCACATCATTGGGAGCAGGGTTACCAGGGCTCAGCACATCATTGGGAGCAGGGTTACCAGGGTTCGGCACATCATTGGATCAGGGTTACCAGGGCTCGGCACATCATTGGGAGCAGGGTTATAAGGGCTTGGCACATCATTGGAGCAGGGTCACCAGGGCTCGGCACATCATTGGGAGCAGGGTTACCAGGGCTCAGCACATCATTGGGAGCAGGGTTACCAGGGTTCGGCACATCATTGGGAGCAGGGTTACCAGGGTTCGGCACATCATTGGAGCAGGGTTACCAGGGTTCGGCACATCATTGGAGCAGGGTTACCAGGGCTCAGCACATCATTGGGAGCAGGGTTACCAGGGCTCAGCACATCATTGGAGCAGGGTTACCAGGGCTCTGCACATCATTGGAGCAGGGTTACCAGGGCTCTGCACATCATTGGAGCAGGGTTATAAGGGCTTGGCACATCATTGGAGCAGGGTCACCAGGGCTCGGCACATCATTGGGAGCTGAGTTACCAGGGCTCGGCACATCATTGGGAGCAGGGTTACCAGGGCTCGGCACATCATTGGGAGCAGGGTTACCAGGGCTTGGCACATCATTGGAGCAGGGTTACCAGGGCTCTGCACATCATTGGAGCAGGGTTACCAGGGCTCTGCACATCATTGGAGCAGGGTTACCAGGGCTCTGCACATCATTGGAGCAGGGTTATAAGGGCTTGGCACATCATTGGAGCAGGGTTACCAGGGCTTGGCACATCATTGGAGCAGGGTTACCAGGGCTCGGCACATCATTGGGAGCAGGGTTACCAGGGCTCGGCACATCATTGGGAGCAGGGTTACCAGGGCTCGGCACATCATTGGGAGCAGGGTTACCAGGGCTCGGCACATCATTGGAGCAGGGTCACCACCAGGGCTCGGCACATCATTGGAGCAGGGTCACCACCAGGGCTCGGCACATCATTGGAGCAGGGTCACCACCAGGGCTCGGCACATCATTGGAGCAGGGTCACCAGGGCTCGGCACATCATTGGAGCAGGGTCACCAGGGCTCGGCACATCATTGGAGCAGGGCTACCAGGGCTCGGCACATCATTGGAGCAGGGTTACCAGGGCTCATACAAAATCGAAGAAATAAATACAACTGGCCAGGGCTGCTGTTAGAAATCACAGGGTCCCCCCAAATATATCAAGACATTATTTTCACTAAAAATAAACTAAAATCATTATTAGCGGAAACAAACATAACAGAGAACCTGTGTGAATTAGCTCTTTTTAATTGTTTTTTTTTTACATTAAAAAAAAAATTATACTTTTTAAAAAAATGTTTACAATTTTTTTATTTTACAATTTTTTAAAATAATTCATTGCAATGTTTAAAGATTCAATAAACTATATTGCTGCGCCAAGTGAAAAGATATCAATAAATGTGTCTAAATAACATAAAGTGTTATTTCACAAGCCGGAACGGACTCGCCGCTTCATAGCGGTACCACTTGCATCTGATACTTCTACTAAAGGTCTTTTACATACATATGTTTGGTGAGTGTATTCAATTTTAAATACATTTTTCACATGTTGGAACATACTACACTATGGTCTTCCCCTTTTTTGTATTCTAACATCCGGGAGAGTTGTTGTATGACTGTTCCTGGCTTCCGGATTTGATTCCTGGATCTCTTGGGATTATCCATTGGCAGTCTGATCCTCCATTTTGAGTACAAGGTGCTTTGTGACCATTGTGAGAACAGTGGTCATTAATATCCGGTAAGAGGCCAATATATCGGCTGCTTTTTTGTGGGGGAGGTTCTCACTGTTCCAGTCACTGACCCTATGGACTTTCACTCACCAAGGTGTTTCTGGTGGATTTGATTACTCCATATATCGTCTTGAAGTGGACTCATATTTTAACCACTTTAATACAGGGCACTTCCCTCCCTTCCCGCCCAGGCCAATTTTCCCCTTTTAGCGCTGTTGCATTTTGAATGACAATTGCGCGGTCATGCAACACTGTACCTACACCAAATTTATGTCATTTTCCCCCCACAAATAGAGCTTTCTTTCAGTGGTATTTGATCACCTGTGCGATTTTTACTTTTTGCTAAACAAATAAAAAAAGACCGAAAAGTTTAAAAAAATAAAAAAAAGAATTTGTTTATGTTATACAATTTTGTAAATAAATAATTTTTCTCTTACGTCCTCCGACAGTCGCCGCCTCTTCATATTCGTCACATATGGGGTATTAGACTTTGCTCCGAAGGAGTAGCTAGGCAACAGAATATGTTAACAATAAAGCTTTAACATATCCCACCCTCAAGGGGTGGTCCCCTCAGTCAATACCCTCCTACTTCCTGCAACCATATCTCAGTTTTAATGTCTAGCTTGTCAGGAGTGGCTGGCTCTCTCTGTGCTGGGACTTTTTGTCCCAGACTCTTTCTTCTTTTTAATATTTTGTTTGAGTTTTTTTCTCTACCTTTACTTAGCTGTTATTTTGGTCAGCATTAGTTAGTTCTTCGGACGAAGAGGATCATGCGGACTGGGTCTCGGGCTGATCCCCCTGATCGCAGGTCGTGGGTCAGTGGCTTCCCAGTCTGCCATCGAGCGTTCAGCCAGGTAACGCTCCTGGCACAGTGAACGACCCATCCCTGTTCGGTGCAGGGATGTTTGGTGAGGTGGCTACCTCACCGGACGCTGTGCGGTTTCTTAACCGCCATTGTGTGCGTCTTGAATTGCGACTCTCCCTGCCTCATGTGCAGCGGCTTGTTCGCCTGTGCGGGTTCCCCACGCCATGTGAGGTAAGTGTATCTATGTGGGGACCTGTCTGTCTGGGGGGGGTCTCAGTCTGGGACTGTGTAACCTGCCTTTATTCACACTGCTTGTCTCCCTATCTCTCGGCTGCATGCTGTGGGCTGCAAGGGGGGGGGGGGGGAGCTGTGTGACACTGTGTGTGTCAGGCTGGGCAGTGTGGGAAGCTGTGTGCTGTGGGGCATGTTTTTATGGCATGTTGGGGCATATACAGCGATCGCTGCGGCGATCTAACATGTATCCATATAATGGGATAAGCTTGTGTGTGTTTTTTATGCACTATGGAGCGGCGATTTCGGCGCCAAACGACGCCATTTTACCGGCGCCCGCTCCGGCCGCATGGTTTACATGCACGGCGGCCATTTTCTTGTAGCCTCCATAGGCTTACATAGAGCGCCCTGGCAGCATCACTTCCTCTTTCCTGGAACACCGATCGAGGCAGCAGCAGCGGCGGGGTCTCCTCAGGTTTTATCCTTCTATTCCTGTTTGCCATTGCCTGTATTCAGTCTGTATATTCCCTGTGGGGGTCTCATTGTGCCTGAGTGTGGTGCGGTGGGCTGCGCTTGCCGCGCTTGCTGAAAGGGGGCAGTTAACCCTTGGTTGTCTGGCATACAGGGGCAATGGATTCTCAGGAGGGCAAGTTTCCCACAGTATTGGTGGAAAGCCAGGGGACCGCTGTTTCCCCCCCAGGGGGGGATTTAGCCACTATTGTGGCTGGCCTTGCTGCCCAGGTGCAAATGCTGGTGGCTGCTCAATCTACTAAACCGCCCAGAGTTGCTCTGTCCTCTGATTCTGAGGGTGAAGGTGATGGGGCTGTTCTAGCAGGGACCCCTTTATCGGGGTCCCGCTCCTCTCTTGATCTAGTGGGGTCTGAGGTGGAGGCTGAAGTTGAGGGGGTCGATAATTCTCCCTCTGGCTCGCCTGAAGAGCTTGCAATCATGGATGAGTTGATTGCTTCCATTAAGCAGACGCTGCGTTTGCAGGACGAAGTGTGTCCTCCCGCTGCCTTGGCGGCTTATGGGACGCAGAGAAAACGCAGGACGCCGCAGGTTTTTCCCTGCAATGCTGATTTTCAGCGCGCTGTTAAGGATCAATGGCGCGATCTGCGCAAACCTTTTGCGGTACCAAGTAAATTCAAGCTGCGTTATCCTTTCTCGCCTGCCACTGATGAACGGTGGTGTGTGCCTCCACCAGTGGATCATGCAATTGCGGTTTTGAACAAAGCCACTGCGATTCCTGCAGAGGGTTCCCCTGTTTTCCGTGATGCCACGGATAGGAGACTGGAGTCTCTTGCCCGTCATACTTATTCTGTTACGGGTTCTATGCTTAAGGCTCTGTTTGCTTCTCTCATGGCGGCCCAGGCGATCGCAAGTTGGACGCAGATGCTTAGGCGCGTCCTAGTGGCCGATTCGGCCTCGGCGGCGACCCTGGATATGGTGGATCAGATCCACCAGGGTGTCATGTATCTGTGTGATGCGGACCTGGACCTGATTCCGTTGGCTGCACGTGTGCACAGCGTGGCGGTGTTGTCTCGCCGCCTGGTTTGGTTGAAATGTTGGTCGGTGGACCAATCTTCACGTAAAACCTTAGCCAATCTGCCTTATGATGGGTCTCGCCTTTTTGGGGAGTCCCTGGATGTGTTGATTAAGGGGATCACCGGGGGTAAGAGCACTCTCTTGCCCCATTTCCCCAAGGCTAAGGGGGCTTCTGGGAAGAAGCATGCGAATTTTCGGCCCCCTCAGGGGTCCTTTCGTGCCTTTCGGCCGCACTACAAGGGCAAACCGTTCAAAGGCCAAGGCTCTCAGAAGAAGCCCTGGTCTGGGAAACAGAAGTCCGGCCAATCCGGACCTGCGGCCCATAACAGTTCGGCCTGAAGGGGCGCCCTCACCCAGTTTTGGGGTGGGGGGACGCTTGCTCGGTTTTCTTCAGCCCTGGTTGGCCCGTGTGCGGGACAGATGGGTTCTGGAAATCGTTCGATCTGGTTACAAGATCGAGTTTCTCTCTCGGCCGGAGAGCAGATTTTTTCCCTCAAATCTACAACTGTCTCCAGAGCGCCTGCGGGATCTGCACCTGGCGGTGCGGGACCTGAGGGCTCAGGGTGTGGTGGTTCCGGTGCCTCATCGGGACAGATTTCGGGGGTTTTATTCCAATCTGTTCACCGTGCCCAGGAAGGAGGGCAAGGTTCGTCCGATTCTGGACTTGAAAGCTCTGAACCGCTCTGTGCGGGTTCGCAAGTTCCGCATGGAGTCCCTGCGCTCGGTGGTGGCTGCCCTGGTTCCGGGGGAATTCATGGCCTCCATCGATTTGAAGGATGCGTACCTTCACATCCCCATATTCGAGGGGCATCAGAGATACCTTCGATTTGCCATTGCGGAGGATCACTACCAGTTCGTGGCGTTGCCCTTTGGGCTCGCCTCGGCTCCGCGGGTCTTCACCAAGGTGCTTGCACCGGTTCTGGCATTATTGAGGGCCCAGGGCATTTCTGTCCTGGGGTATCTGGACGACATTCTGATTCGGTCTGCGACCAGTCAGGGTCTGGAGAAGGACCTGTCTGTCACAATGCAAACTCTGCAGGAGTTCGGTTGGACGATAAATGTTCCAAAGTCGACACTGAGTCCGTCGGTTCGTCTTCCCTATCTGGGAATGATACTGGACTCGGTGCAGGCGAAGGTCTTCCTGCCGGAAGACAAGCTCAGGACTCTTCAGGAGGAAGTCAGGTCCCTCAGGGACGTTCCACACTCGTCTCTGCGGACGTGTATGAGATGTCTGGGATTGATGGTCTCGGCCTTCGAGGCGATTCCTTTCGCTCAGTTTCACACGCGGGGTCTCCAGGCGGAGATCCTGTCCAAGTGGGACGGGCGACCTCAATCTCTGGATCTTCAGATCTCGTTGAGTCATCGCACCAGGGAAAACCTTCTGTGGTGGCTCCAGTCCCCGTTGGTGTCCGGGGGCAAGTCGTTTCGTCCGATCTCGTGGACGATAATCACTACGGATGCCAGCCTGTCGGGCTGGGGTGGTGTTCTGGGCGTTCTGTCCGCCCAGGGGACCTGGTCGGAGGGGGAGTCTTCCCTCCCGATCAACATTCTGGAATTACGTGCGATAAGGCTCTGTCTTCATCGCTGGACGGACCGGCTGCAGGGCTGCCCGGTTCGGGTGCAGACGGACAATGCCACGGCGGTGGCATACATCAACCACCAAGGGGGCACCAGGAGTGCCCGAGCGGCTCGAGAAGTGGCCGACATTCTGTCTTGGGCCGAGACTCATGTCCCGGCGATAACGGCGGTTCACATTCCGGGAGTGGAGAACTGGCAGGCGGACTATCTGAGTCGCCAGACCCTGGATCAGGGGGAATGGTCTCTCCATCCGACTGTCTTCCAGATGTTGTGCGCGAAGTGGGGTCTTCCAGATGTGGACCTGTTCGCGTCTCGCCTCAACTACAAGGTGAAGAGGTTCGTGGCAAGGACGCGCGACCCTCGGGCAGACGCGTCGGACGCGTTAGTGGCCCCGTGGCATCAGTACAGGCTGATGTACGCTTTTCCACCGATTCAGTTGCTGTCCAGGTTCCTTCGCAGGTTACACTCGGAACGCAGCACGGTGATTCTTGTGGCACCGGACTGGCCTCGCCGGTCCTGGTACGCAGACCTCGTGAATCTGGCGGTCGACACCCCTGGCGTCTGCCTCTTCGAGACGATCTACTGTCTCAAGGACCGATTTACCATCCTGCTTTACAGTCGCTGGCTTTGACGGCCTGGCTGTTGAGACCGAGGTCCTGAAGGAGAAGGGTCTCTCTCCAGAGGTCGTTCATACCTTGATCAACGCGAGGAAGTCTTCCTCGGGAAAGGTTTATTACCGTACTTGGAAGGCCTATTTTGCCTGGTGTGAGTCCAGGGGGTTTTCACCCCGCACGTACTCGGTTTCCCGTGTGCTGTCTTTCCTTCAGACGGGTGTCGATCAGCGTTTGGCGCTGGCCACGATAAAGGGTCAGGTGTCTGCGCTGGCCGTTCTGTTTCAACGTCCCGTGGCTTCCAACTCCTTGGTTGGCACTTTTATTCAGGGTGTGCGACATCTGGTTCCTCCTAGGAGGGATCCTTTGCCCCCCTGGGACTTGAATCTAGTTCTTTCTGTGTTACAACGTGCTCCTTTTGAACAGATCAGGGAGATCTCGTTGTCTCTGTTGTCCAAAAAGGTCGCCTTTTTGGTGGCGATCACTTCGGCTCGCAGAGTGTCGGAACTGGCGGCTTTGTCCTGCAAGTCTCCGTACCTGGTTGTTCATTTGGATAAGGTGGTCTTGCGACCTAATCCTTCTTTTCTGCCGAAACGAGTTTCGGAATTCCATCTTAACGAGGATATTGTTTTGCCTTCGTTGTGCACGAAGCCTACACATCCAAAGGAGGTGAGATTGCACTCTCTGGATGTTGTTCGGGCGATTAGGGTTTACCTTAAATCGACTGAGTCTTTTCGTAAGACGGACTCCTTGTTTGTTCTTCCAGAGGGTCCTCGGAAGGGCATGGCGGCTTCGGCCTCTACCATCGCCAAATGGATCAGGCAGACCATTGAACAGGCCTATGCCTTGCAGGGGAAGGTTCCCCCTGTGCCTGTGAAGGCGCACTCTACTAGATCACTGAGTACGTCTTGGGCCTGCCGTCATGGGGCTTCTGTAGCCCAGGTGTGTAAGGCGGCGACCTGGTCGACCGTGCACACTTTCACAAAATTCTACAAAGTAGATGTTCAGGCATCGGCGGATGCTTCCTTTGGCCGCAAGGTTCTTAGTGCGGCTGTTCCATGGGGTCCCTTGTTGGGGACTCCTGGCTGTTGGGATATCTTTGTATTCCCTGGTTTTTTTGTCTTTTCCTGGGTTGTTGCTCCTGTTGAGCACTTATTTTTGCTGTTGCCCAGCTGGTTTCCTTCCTTTGGTAAGGTTCCTTTCTTTGATGTGGAGACTGCGTTGCCTTTCGGCGCGGATGCGTTTCCCACCCCTCATGTTTGCACTGCTTTGGGACGTCCCCATATGTGACGAATATGAAGAGGCGGCGACTGTCGGAGGACGTAAGAGAAAACGGAATTTTTGTAAAATCTTACCTGTAAAATTCCTTTCTCTGAGTCCTCCGACAGTCGCCGCCCCCGCCCCTCTTTTGGGGTTGAATGTATACTCTACTGCTATTCCACTAAAACTGAGATATGGTTGCAGGAAGTAGGAGGGTATTGACTGAGGGGACCACCCCTTGAGGGTGGGATATGTTAAAGCTTTATTGTTAACATATTCTGTTGCCTAGCTACTCCTTCGGAGCAAAGTCTAATACCCCATATGTGACGAATATGAAGAGGCGGCGACTGTCGGAGGACTCAGAGAAAGGAATTTTACAGGTAAGATTTTACAAAAATTCCGTTTTTTCCTGCACTGATGAGCACTGATGAGACTGCACTGACAGGCACTGATGGGGTGGCACTGATGGGGTGGCACTGATGGGGTGGCACTGATGGGGTGGCACTGATGGGGTGGCACTGATGGGGTGGCACTGATGGGGTGGCACTGATGGGGTGGCACTGATGGGGTGGCACTGATAGGCGGCACTGATATGCGGCACTGATAGGCACTGATAGGTAGCACTGATATGCAGCATTGGTGGGCACTGATAGGCGGCACTGCTGGGCACTGATAGGCGGCATTGATGGGCACTGATAGGTGGCACTGACGGGCACTGATAGGTGGCACTGACGGGCACTAATGGGCACTGATAGGCGGCACTGGTGGGCACTGATGGGCACTGATGGGCGGCACTGATCGGCACTGACGGGCGGCACTGATGGGCACTAATGGGCACTGATAGGCGGCACCCGTGGGCAATAATGGGCACTGGTGGGCGACACTTAAGGATGGCAATGATGGGCACTTGTGGGCAGCACTGATAGGGAGGGCACTGGTGGGCAGCACTGATGGGGTGGGCAATGGGGGGCTCCCTGAGCCCTGATTGCCATCCCTGGTGGCCATAGTGGGCATCCCTGGGGTCATAGTGGGCATCCCTGGGGTCATAGTGGGCATCCCTGGTGGATCTAGTGGCATCCCCCCCCCCGAGGGTCTGCACTGGTAATCAATGATCTGATTACCAGTGCCGACCCCCCCCCCCCTGTCAGGGGAGCCGCCGATCGGCGCTCCTTTACTCGTGCCTGTCAGGCACGAACTAAGGAAAGCCGATCAACGGCTGTTCCTATTTACTATGTGACCAGCCGTGATTGGACACGGCTGATCACATGGTAAAGAGCCTCCGTCAGAGGCTCTTTACCGAGATCGGAGATGCAGGGTGTCAGACTGACACCTCGCATCACCGATCGCCGCTCTGCGCGCCCCCGGGGGGCGCCCAGAGCGGAGTTATCCTGCCGCCGTCATATGACGTCCGGTCAGGATAACTCAACCACATTCCCGCCGTCATTTGCCTATAGGGCGGGCGGGAAGTGGTTAATGAACCATACACTAGTTACTTTCAGTGCTGCATTTTTATTTTACATCCTTTTATCATATTGTGGTTAAAGCGGAGTTCCGGGCACAAAATCAATATTTTTTTTTTTGTGCCTGTCCGCTTCTTCACCTTCACCTGAAAAGGAATTGGATAGTTAGGTTTTTTTTTTAAAAAAAAACTCACCTTGTAATTGAAGATCGAAAATAATCACCTCAATGTACTTCCTCCCTCTGCGCCGCGGCTCCGCCATCACTTCCTGGCTTGCATTGATTCCTGGGAGCTGAACGTCATAGCTCCCAGGAATCAATGCACCGGCCCCGCTCGTCACTTCCGGGGCGACGCATTCCCTGCTAAACAGCTTCTGGGCATGCCCAGAAGCTGTGGAGGAATGCGGCGCCGCGCCGGAAGTGACGAGAGGGGCCGGTGCAGGCGCATTCTGGGAGAAGAGGACGCGGAAGAAGACGCGGAAGAGGATCGCGCCGGCTTCAGCTGCCCACAAGAGAGATGGAAACGCTGTGGAAGAAATTTTATAAGTAAATAAGTATTTCTTCTTGCAGGTAAGTGCGAACCGGGACAGATCAGAGGCTAGCCATTGTGGAATGTGCTAGCCCTGACTGTCCCGGGGGTATGTTTATTGAAAAATGGTTTCTGTGCCCGGAACTCCGCTTTAATGCTGGCTGCTATCTTCTGGTAGTGTGGATATTCAGTTATTTTTACTTTATATGTAGTACATTCACATCAGTCCCTGCCCTCCAGGAGCTTACAATCGTTTTGGCAGGTAAAGCTGCTCTCTGGATTTCATCTTTCGTAAAAGAGCGCCGTGCATTCTTCAGTAAAAAACAAAATGGAACAATCTGCATTTTTGGTCAGTAATTTTATGCCTCATGCACGCAAATACGCGTGATTGCGCACAAATGGCCATTTACATAATGCACAAAACAAAAACACGAGAATTCTGCACATTTGCGCAAAAATTGTGTGAACGTATATGTGCGAAAATACACGCAAATACATAAAAAAAAAAAAAAAAAAGACAGATGAAAAAGTAGATGCTCAAATAGGAGTATCGTGTGCAAGAGGCCTAAATGTAACGACTCAATGTATGCGTACTGACAACACTGCAGCTTTAAACAAAGCCCGGTATAGTTGTGAGGAACCGTACTTCAGACAAACAGCTTCCATCTGTTGTGTTTTCCCTTGTTGTTCCGTTGCACATGGCAGGTGTCGCAGTGTTGTGGGGTTATCAGGACTTCAGATTGAGAAGCTGTGGTTTACACATCAGCTTTCTTCTCCAGCTGCTCTCTGCAGACCCTCTTCCTCCTCCACTCTCTGCTGTGCGTTGTACGAGGAGTGACGTCACTGTGACACCTGAACCTTCTGCATTTCGGGGTCTTCTAATCGGTCTCATCACCTGGGTGCAGGCGCCGTGCTCTATTCCTCATTCTTCTTGTGGTTTTTGTGTTGTGACGCACAGCAAACAAAGCTTTCACTTTGGAAAGTGTTAGAATTTAAAGGGTAATTGTAGGTTTATCACATTTTGTATCGTAGGCCGCCCTCCTTGTCAGTTAAAGGGGTAGTTCACCTTTACAACAAAATTGCCTATAAAGATAAGGGGCATCTGTAGATAAAAACAAACTATGCAGCTCTGGCTAAAGTTGAACAATAGATGTGGAAATCAGTACAAAAATACTAATATTAATACTTGTATTAAGTATTAAAGCGGAGTTCCGCCCCCCTTAAAAAAATTTAAAACTCAGCAGCTACAAATACTGTAGCTGCTGACTTTTAAATATTAGAACTTACCTGTACCTGTCCAGGGAGCCCACGATGTCGGCACCTGAAGCCGATTTTCGTATCGGCTCTCGAGTGCCGCCGCCACCATCCAGGGTAAGGGAACCCGGCAGTGGAGCCTTTCGGCTTCACTGCTGGTTGCCTACTGCGCATGCGCAAAGCGCGCTGTGCTTTGTAATTGGCCCAGCAGCGGAGGAAAAAGGAGGGGGCTGAACTTCTGAGGGACAGTGCTGCGGCACGGTCTCCCAGGAAGTGGGGCAGGGTACCTGTCAAAAAACGGGTACCCGTCCCCTCCCCTCCCCCCTGAAAGGTGCCAAATGGGGCACCGGAGGGGGGAGGAAGCAGATCAGCAGAGTTCCACTTTTGAGTGGAACTCCGCTTTAATTATGTTAATAATTGTAAAAGTGCAGGGTGCAAAATAATTACCGTATATACTCTAGTATAAGCCGACCCGAATATAAGCCAAGGCACCTAATTTTACCACAAAAAAACTGGGAAAACGTATTGACTCGAGTATAAGCCAACGGTGGGAAATGCAGCAGCTACTGGACCACCACAAGACCCAAAACAGGGGCTGCAGGCATGGTGCAGGGGATGGCACAGGAGATGGTTCGGGCACGGCACAGGAGATGGTTCGGGCACGGCACAGGAGATGGTTCGGGCACGGCACAGGAGATGGTTCGGGCACTTCACAGGAGATGGTTCGGGCACTTCACAGGAGATGGTTCGGGCACGGCACAGGAGATGGTTCGGGCACGGCACAGGAGAATCTCCTGTACCATGCCCGCAGCACTGCATCTCCTGAGGAGATTCAGGGGCTGTGGAGCTGAGGAGTCTCGCTTACCTTTCCGCCTTACATTTAAAAATGGCGCCGCCTGGTGCAAACATGTCACCGCGCATGCGCCGTCTGCCCAGGAATAGCCAAACATGTACGGGCTTTCCTGAGTGGTGGCAGCGCATGTGGAAAAGGTAAGTGAGACCGTGACTCGAGTATAAGCACGGGGGGGGGGGGGGGGGGCTTTTTCAGCATAAAAAAACATGCTTAAAAAGTCAGCTTTTACTCGAGTAAATATGGTACTTAAATATACAAAACTTCTATGCATATGATCATTCTGAGTGGTGATTAAACATGCATATCTAAATATAAATTTGCAAATTGTGCTAGTTATATGCTATGTGTGAGTCTGTGCAATCACACACATAAAAAAAATGTGTAATGTGCGCAATGAGGCGCCCTTTGTGCTGCTTCCACCGGTCTCTCCTAAAATGACTCACCAGACAGAGAAGCTGGTAAAATTATAAACCAGCAGTAGCGATGTTTTGAATGTGCAGGTTGCTATCCCACTTTACTGGATCCTCCTCAGACATACAGCCATATGAAGTCAGACGGATATATCATGTGCATAGGAGAAAGGATAAGCCAACATAGTGTGATTCCGTACAGTAAATGACTTTTATTTAATAAGAATGTAACTCACATTTTCTAAGTGTCATCCTGACACTAAGGCCCCTTTCACACAAACGGTCCGTTTGTCAATTTTATGACGGATGAAAATTGGACATCCATGTATCTCTATGTAAAAACGGATGACAATGGATGATCATCCGTTAACATCTGTTTTCATCTGCTTCCGTCAATGTCCGTTTTTTGGAACGGATGAATGCCCTATTTTTCATCCGTCAAAAAAACAGATCGGGCGAAAAACGGATGGACAAATGGATGGAAAACTGATACATTTTGACGTGACTGAACTGATGAACTGAACGGACCGTATGTGTGAAAGGGGCCTTGGGCTACGTTCACATCTTGCCGTTGCTATTTACAGGTGTTTTTTCAGGCGTTAAATAAAATTCTTCTGACTGCTGGTGTAACCACTCATTTGCAGCATTAGTTGCCTCCAGAACACTCCCAAATCATTGTATCTTTAGGTGTTTTTTGAGATTAGGGAACAGATGATAGTCAGAAGGAGCAGGTTGGGGAAATAGGGTGGATGGGGGGCATCACTTGAAAGCCTAAGGAGGTCGGTTTTGCCATTGTTTCACCTTTCCACACGTTTCCTCTTTTGTTCGGTTGTCAAACGTTTTGGGATCCACTTTGTTGCAAGCTTTCTCATTTCCAAGTCCTTGTGGATAATGGCACCAACTCTCCTACATTATATTTCCAGATACGTAGCACTACTTTTGGCTGATATTCATATCATGGATGGCTTTCACATTTGCAGGCGCATAGAGAGAAATAGGCCTTCCATTGGGTTTCTCACTTTCAACACCAGAATGGCCAGTTTTAAAATTGACAGCTCAACATTTAATTGTTGCATATGAAGGACCATTGTCACCCAAAGGTTGTGACATTTCATCATGGATCTGCTTCGCACCTTTCCCTTGGAGAAACAAGAACTTGATCACGGTCCTATGCTCTTCCACATTGAATTTTTCTGAAGGTGCAGCCATGTTCACTTTTGGACCTGAAAAAGTAAGATAAGTTAAAATCCTAGATCCTAGAATCCTGATTTTTGTATCATTGAATATAGACAAATTGGCCAGTACACCCTGCAATATACAGCTTCCTAACTCAATATTTTCGGGGTAAGGCTCAGTTCTACCCCCGAAACGAAAATTGTGATGCTGAGCACCCTGCTCCTGCGCTCAGAACTAGGTCCTCAGGCTGCCTTTATCCCGGAACTCACACTTGGCATCCACTATGGCTAATCTTTGCTGCCCTCTACGACCGGGGTGGTCAACAAAACACTGCAAATAAAAACAAAGAAAAGGGCGCACCAGCCTAGCGCATTATCCTCAGCGGGCTTTTAATAACATAAGTTTTAAAATCAGCTACTCCCAAACATGCAAAATAATCCAGCATATCAATTCCATAGAACAACATCCTTGTTAAAGGTCCAATGTCTTGTGAAGACGAAGGGCTGACGCGTTTCGAGGCCGTGCCTCTTCCTCAGAGCCTGAAGGCCATGACTGGGTCCATGGTTTAAATACAGTGGACAATGCCTCCACCAGCTCTTAGCTCAGTTCTACCCCCCCCCCCCCCCCCCTCGTAGTCATCAGTGCTCACCTTCACCATCACTGACGGGTTATAACCCTCCCTCACGGAATACTCTTACTAAAACTTTCAAAATATCTCCCCTTCTAGCTCTGCTTACTATGCCCCATGTATGTTGGGGTCCCCTGTGCCCCCAAGGATCTATGGAGTCTCGCCAGAGTCTTTGCTTTCTGCATGCTTCCATTTAGAACTGAAACCTTATATGCAGCCATTCTGGAGAGGGGCAGAGAGTCAGTCCTGCTAATTCAAGAAGCGCTGTGGATGAGGAGGCTTGGCTTTGGCTCCGTGTCCCTCTAGTGCTGCATGTAAGGTTGTAATTCTAAACTGGAGAGCGCATTAACTAGAGTGAGATTCCATAGGACCCCTGTCGGGGGTGAAGTGAAGGGGGACAGAAGACACTGCTATTGGGGGGAGACACTACTGTGGTGGTGGGGTGTGTGTGTGTGTGGGGAGGGTGTGATGTGAAGGAGGGCAGAGGACACTACTGTGGGGGGTCATGTGAAGGATGGCAGAGGACAATACTGTGGGGGGTCATGTGAAGGATGGCAGAGGACAATACTGTGGGGGGTCATGTGAAGGATGGCAGAGGACAATACTGTGGGGGGGGTCATGTGAAGGAGGGCAGAGGAACACTACTGTGGGGGGGGTCATGTGAAGGAGGGCAGAGGACACTACTGTGGGGGGGGGGTCATGTGAAGGAGGGCAGAGGACACTGCTGTGGGGGGGTCATGTGAAGGAGGGCAGAGGACACTACTGTGGGGGGGGGTCATGTGAAAGAGGGCAGAGGACACTACTGTGGGGGGGGTCATGTGAAGGAGGGCAGAGAAACACTACTGTGGGGGTCATGTGAAGGAGGGCAGAGGACACTACTGTGGGGGGGGGGGGTCATGTGAAGGAGGGCAGAGGACACTGCTGTGGGGGATGGTCATGTGAAGGAGGGCAGAGGACACTGCTGTGGGGGGGTCATGTGAAGGAGGGCAGAGGACACTACTGTGGGGGTGTGGTCATGTGAAGGAGGGCAGAAGACACTACTGTGGGGGGTGGTCATGTGAAGGAGGGCAGAGGACACTACTGTGGGGGGGGGGGGGGTCATGTGAAGGAGGGCAGAGGACACTACTATGGGGGGGGGGGGCATGTGAAGGAGGGCAGAGGACACTACTGTGGGGGGTCATGTGAAGGAGGGCAGAGGACACTGCTGTGACACACTGTGTTTTTTCAATGCCATCTTTTTATTGGGAGTTTGATAGTTATTTTATTTAGGGCTGCAACCGCCCCCGCACCCCCTTCCCTGGGATCATTGATTTTCTCCATGTTGTCCAGGTAGGTCACCACCTGTGAAATGTTACCTACCCCTGCCCTATAGCAACCTTAAACCACCTTAACAAGGAGGAAGACTTGTAACTTTCACTTCTCAAGGAATCTCTGCTAATGAATTATTTTCAGTAATAATAAAATTATGAATTTTACATTGATGATAATAATGGCCATACAAGTGATGCAGTGAAAATGGTAATGTTCCCTCACTAACAAATGATTTATACAGTATAGCGCCAAAATTTTCTAACAGCACTTTACAATAAAAAGGGAGACAGTACAGTTACAATAGAATAGGGTTAGAAGGCCCTGCTCCTGAGAGCTTACAATCTAATAGAGAGGGTGGTCAGTCAAGTGCCCCCTTTCATTGTTGGTCAGTGTAGAAGGGCCCTCTTATATTGGTGCTCATTGGTAAGAACAGATAGCCAAAATCATTACTGGTGACAGTGGTTATATATAATGTCCTTGTGACAGAGCTGCTATTTTTATATATGTGAGCCTTGAATATGTAGCACCCTCCTAGATCGGTACTGGGGAGAGAGTATAGTTTTTGGCTCTGTCTGCTTACCAGAGGGGCTGCAGGCAAATCTGTATTTCTCTTTGCTTACCAGAGAGTAGGATCTGTTAGTGAGGTCTGCTCATTGTGCTCAGTATGCGATTCATTGTGTCTAGAGAGTGTTTCACACTGGTCCTATAGGGAGGCATGTTGGACAGTAGGAGGAAACCTGACGAATGAGCACATGGGCTTTGATACAGTTCTGGTGTTTGGCAGTGGCAGGTCGCCTCAGTGCATTCTGGAATACTGTATAAAAGCCAGGAGCACATGTGCTGCGGGGTCTGTGGCTGGAGAGCAGAGTCCCGGAGGGAAGGGGACGGCTGCCCCCTCCTCTGTAGCAGTGGCACGTGGTCGCAGGAGGTCATCCTGAGGGCCGGAGGAATGGATGAGAGGAGCTGAACCCAGAGGTCCAGGAGAGCTGACTGAAAGGGAGACACTGGAAAAACAGTATCGTGAGTACAGGGACTTGTGTGAAGAGGTCTGACCTGAGGGGGGGCCCCCCCACGTGTAGGATAGTCAGAGGATGGGTGTCAGCAGTAAAGAGGATGCTGAGTAGCGTGTCCTGAAGATAATCAATAGTTCACCAAGTCGTCTTAGGAAAGAGACTTATTTTAAATTCTGGTCCAGTTCTAGTCGCCAGTCCTCAGGAGGGATGTGTTTGAGCTGGAGAGAGTCCAGAGAATGGCAACTAAACTAATTAGGGGATTGGAGGACCTTAATTATGAAGAGCGTCTGCAATCGCTTGATTTATTCTCCCTGGAGAAGAGACGCCTGAGAGGGGACATGATGGCAATTTATAAATATCTCAATGGTGATCTCAGCATAGAAAAAAAGCTATTCAGTCGAAAGGATTGCATGATGACAAGAGGGCATACAATGTGATTAGAGGAGAAGTGTTTTAACCATAGGCAACGTGGGGGGGTTCTTTACTGTTAGAGCTATAAGATTGTGGAATTCTCTACCACAAGAGGTGGTTTCTGCGGGAGGTATGGTGGCTTTCAAAAGACTCTTAGACGTACATCTCAAAGATCAGAACATCCAGGGGTATGTGAGATGATTACAGCCACACACACCTACACAGGTTGAACTGGATGGACTATTGTCTTTATTCAACCTCAACCACTATGTAAATTCACCTTTAGTGGCAGGTTGAATCAACAGCCTGGCTGTACATGAAGATAGGAGTCCTCCAAAATTGTGCATAGTTAATTCGGAGTATCCCACTAGTCCCTTCTCCTATCCCTAATTTATAATAAAACACAAAACAACCAAATACCCCTGGACTGGTTATTGGAGCGAGCCAAGGAGGAAAAGTGGGAAACTGTTCATGTCAAGGTTGCTGTTGGTAACTCAGGGGGACCCGCAGGTGTGAAATCTGGCAGTGCTACAAATCTAAGACTGAGGTCTTGTGCATGCAGATGTTTAATATCTCCTGTATCCTCTGACGCTTTTCCACGCCCGTGGAACCACGTCTGCCATTCCAGTACAAATGAATAGCTGTACGCGGCCATACTCATGTAAGTGTTGATCACTTCTGGATCATTTTTTATCCATGCATGCTCGTAGATGTTATGGACTGGAAAATCCGAAGCAGAAGCAATCAGAATTTACATTCTACGTGGCTGTGTGGCACAGAGGTTTTACGCTTGAGAAGACAGGAGCTTATAAATGTCCATCATATGTTTTATTACATCAGTATAGTAAAATGTTCAACTGTCGTTCCCTGGTAAATGCAATTTACAAAAAAAAAGAAAGATGACATATTTGCACATACAAAGAAGAGAATTATATTCTTGTTACAATGTATCAATCATCTGTCTGTCCCAAAGCTGCTTATATGAGTCTAAATAAAGCAGCGGGATCCCACAATTAATGCAGGCCCATTGTTTCCATAGACAAGGTCATCTGTAAAATTTCACTCTTTGTCGTCTGATTAGACAGATCTGACACTGACCCCCGTCTGCATTCCTGACTGCTGGGATGGAGGGACCCTGCAACTGGCCATGGTGGCTTCTTGCTTAGAAAAGACACAGTCTGACTTTTTCATAGCGAGGTGAAAGGGCACAATGGTCCGTCTGGGTATTTAGTTAATTTGGAATATCGGCCCATGTGGTCAGCGTCTTCATATTGTCCTCGTTCTGCTCCCCGCGGCCCTTCTGAGAACCCGCTTGTGTTTCTTGTGGTTAATGTCTCAGTCATATTCCAGTGCGGTTCTCTGTCTTGTTATGTATTCATCCTCGGCGGCCTTGGTTTACAATATCGTACTATTGTGCCGGGCTCGGATCAAGAGGCAGCTTTTGATTTTACACCCCCTGAGTGTATGACGTGTGCGTCTGAAATACAGACCCACTATCAGCCAATCTCTGTTGTTTCTTTTTGATTTGAGGCTTTAGATAATGTTCTGAAATGTTCTGTGTTCCATCTTGTGGTTAGATTTCATCCTGTTTACATACAAAGTTCTGAGCAGTTTAAACACTCAAAGTTTTTCGTAAAACAAAAAAAACTGAATTTCCACACTACAGGGTACAGTTGGGTTTTGCATAACGTCTAACCGTGTTAGGTCAGCACTGCATCACAACATATTAGCAGAACAATGAGAAGTCTGTGTGTCTGTGTGTCTGTGTGTCTGTGTGTCTGTGTGTCTGTGTGTCTGTGTGTCTGTGTGTCTGTGTGTCTGTGTGTCTGTGTGTCTGTGTGTCTGTGTGTCTGTGTGTGTGTTATGCCATGCATCTGGAAAGTATTCACAGAGCTGCACTTTTTCCACATTTTGTTCTGTTACAGCCTTATTCCAAAATGGATTCAATTCATTATTTTTCTCAAAATTCTACAAACTATACCCCATAATGACAACGTGAATAAAGTTTGTTCAAAATCTTTATTAAAAATAAAAAAACAAAAATTATCCCATGTACATAAAAGTATTCACAGCCTTTGCTATGGCATTCAAAATTGATCTCAGGTGCATCCTGTTTCCACTGATTATCCTTGAGATGTTTCTACAACTTGATTGGAGTCCATCTGTGGTAAATTCAGTTGATTGGACATGATTTGGAAAGACACACACCTGTCTGTATAAGGTCCCACAGTTAACAGTGCATGTCAGAGCACAAACCAAGCCATGAAGTCCAATGAATTGGCTGTAGACCTCAGAGATAGGATTGTATAAAATGCAGGGGTGTCCAAACTATGGCCCTCCAGCTGTTCAGGAACTACAATTCCCATGAGGCATTGTATATCTCTGACATTCACGGACATAACTAGGCATGATGGGAATTGTAGTTCCTGAACAGCTGGATATAGCGTATACAATTGCAACACAAATCATATTGTAATTGAATGTTATTAACCACTTCCCGACCGCTTACGTTATATTTACTGCTTCAGGCTGGCTCGTACAGGCAAAACGACGTAGGTCTACGTTGCTCACCTGGGAGGAGCTAGGGGGCTCCCGCCCCCGATCGTCATCGGGGAAGCTGATGCGTGTGTCAGGCGGCTCTGATTGCCACCTGACACCTGCGATCGCTCCCCGCTGAGAGAGAAGGATGGCAGCTGTTGTAAACACAGCCGACTGTTCTTCTCTCTGCAATGATCATAGAGCCCCTGTGATCCTTCTATATAGGATCACATGTCTCTGTGGTCATCTCAGAAGCCACACCCCCCACAGTTAGAATCACTCCCCTAGGTTCACATTTAACCCCTTGATCACCTATATTGTTAACACCTTCCCTGCCAGTGTCATTATTACAGTAACAGTGCATATTTTTGGCACTGATTACTGTAGTAATGTCACTGGTCCCCCCCAAAAGAGTCAAAAATTTCAGAGGTCCAATCTGTCCGCCGCAATGTCAGTCACGCTGAAAATCGCAGATCGCCACCATTACTAGTACAAAAAAAGAAACAATAAAAATTACAAATCTTACCCGTAGTTAGTAGACGTGACAACTAATCAAAATAGGCTTATTGCGATTTTTTTTTTACCAAAATAATGTAGTAATAATGTAATGTATTTGTGGGAAAAAAGGACATCAATTTTGTTTGGGTACAGCGTCGCAGGACCGCGCAATTGTCAATTAAAATAACGCAGTGCCGAATCGCAAAATAGGGCCTGGTCATTAAGGGGGAAAATCCTTCCGGTCTTAAAGTGGTTAAAAATGACCTTTTCTTTTCAATCTGCAGCTGTTGTAATTTTCTGAAAATGCAATATGGCCGCCTGGAGGTGTTCTGTACACAGAATGTATACTGACCACACCCCAGAAACATAATTTCCTGCTTGTGTGATTGGCTCACCAATTTTCCCAGAAGTCTCCACTAAGATACAAGTCAGATTTCTGGCATCCCCTGCAACAAAAATGTCATTTTTGGTGAGATACTCCCAATAGGAACACGTCTAAAGGGATGCAGATTCCCTCATTAGAGCCCTGTAGCTGCACAGCTGATAGATAATTATGAAACCACTCCCATTTGGCCCACTCAGCACAGAGGAACAAACAATGATTTCTTCAGAATAACAAAAGGTAGGAACCTGCAACAAAGTTTGTTAAATTCCCTGCAACGTACATGGATCGCCAGAGGGGAATGTTTTTTTGTCAACAAAAGTGGAGTTACTCTTTAAGTATCTGAAATATTGTTCCATCAGTCATTCAGGTTTTCCTTTTGTTCTTTCAGCTCTCTTACTCTGGTGCAGATTTGAATCCGATTTGTTACGGGGAATAACAATCTTTTCAACAAAAATACATAGTACATCTATATAATAGAAGATAGACATAGTTACATCTTCTAATTTATTTAGTTAATTCTGTAGTTCTTATTTCTCTGACCAGCCATGAACACCTACAAGTAGATCCAGTGGCGTTTGTGCCCCGTGCCCTGTGGCTGCCATGGGAACACGGTCCTAATTGAGGCATTTTCAGTAAATATTGTAGTCTATTTGCATATGTAAAAAAAGGCCCCTTTTGTGGCGATAAAACGCAGTGAGCACGGACCTCCCGTACTGCTGCAAATGGACAGATGGGATAACCGGTCGCTGTGGGCATTGAGTTCCCGCAGGCTTTACTTCATTGTCCAAATACACTCATGTGCAAACCTGATTCTTTCTTTAATTGAAATAATCACAGCTCAGGTTCGGTTACTCTTCTGGAGTGTTAAAACACATGTTCTGTTGTCAGCGTGTCAATATGAGTCTGTGCTCAGTTACAAGATTGCCTCCTACTTCGAATATTTAAAGGGGAAAATATATTGTAATTTCGTTGAACACTTTAAAGCTGAATTCCAGGTATGGCTTTTTTTTAGCATAATGACATTAGTCCAGCTTGGACCAGTGCAAATATACATATGTCATACCTGTGGAATTCCTGTAGAGGCAAATAATCACTGCCGTAGTCTCCACTACTCCAGTGATCACCGCTATCTTCCAGGCCTTGTGCATAGTAACCACAGGGTCCTTGCTCAGCATGGGTGCCATTCATAGAATGCCTTGCCTTTTTTCTAAATGAATGCTAAATATTCACTGATTGAATGAAGTGTAGAGGTGGGGCTGTGATGTCACATTCTCCATAACAGTACATACAGTTTTTTGGTGCAAAGCACCCATGACCTGCGCTCTGAGTGGTGTAAACTTTAGTCCACCTTATTGAGGTATTAAGAGTATTTCTGTAGCTGTGGGCACGACAACCCAGGAAAAATGCTACGGCCTTGCTGCCCCTTAGCCCCCGTTCTCACTGGGGCGACCTGTCAGGCGACCTGGTCGCCTGACAGGTCGCCTTCCATAGAGAAGCTATGGACCCGTTCTAATAGGAGCGACACAAGTCGCTCCGACTTAGAAAAAGGGTCCGGAGCTTCTTTGGGGCGACCCGCATAGACTTCAATGTTATGAAGTCTGTGCCGGCCGCTCCGAGGTCGCGGTGTGAGCAGCGCGCCGCGACCTAAGAGGTCGCCCCGGGAAGTAGCGTCGCCCCAGTGTGAACGCGGCCTTACACGACCAGGGAAGTCTGGAAACACTGTAACAACAAACAAACACAAGGGCGCATCGGCCTAGTGCATTATCATTTGAATGGTTTATTTAAAAAATAAGGATTAAAAATACTCACAAATGAGTTCTTGTTGAGGCTCTCAGGAAGAGGCTAGGCCTCGAAATGCGTTAGCCTTCAAGAATCTAAGGGACTACTCATCCTGGGATACCGTTTACTGAGGACTGCGTTCCTTTTGTGACATGCTTTTAACAAGAACTCGTTTGTGATTATTTTTAATTATTTTTTAAATAAACCATCCAAATGATAATGCACTAGGCTGGTGCGCCCTTGTGTTTGTTTGATGTCACATTCTCCATCTTGTCCAATTAGAGAATGCTTTGCATACATTAAGAAAAAAGCAAGGCCTTCTGTAAATGCGTCCATGCTGAGCAAGAAACGTTCTCTGTGTACTATGCAGCACAGCGGACCCTGGAGATTGCAGCGATTGCTGTAGTAGAGAGAGACTACTACAGTGCTTCTACATTGATCCCACTGGTATAGCTTATACATAATTACACTGGTCCAAGCTGGATCAATTTATCTAAGCTTTAAAGCCATATCTAGAATTCAGGTATTCCAAAAAAAGTTGGGTGGCTATGTAAAATCTCTAGAAGCAGAATGCGATGGTTTGCAAATATCACAAACCTGTATTTTATCGACAATTTAAAATAGAAATCATATCAAATGTTTAAACTGAGAAAATGTCACATTTAATGAAAAAAAAAGGGTAATTTTGAAATTGATGGCAACAACATGTCTCAAAAAACTTAGGACAGTGCCCTGTTTACAATGTTGTAGCATCCCCTCTTCTTTTCACAACACTGTAACTATCAGGAAACTGAGGAGACCAGTTGCTGGAGTTTCGGGGGAGGAATGTTGTCCTTTTCTTGCCTGATATAGAATTCTAACTGCTCAACAGTCCTGTGTTGTCTTTGTTGTATTTTTCATTTCACACTGCGCTAAGTATTTTCAATTGGTGAAAGGTCTGGACTGCAGGCAGGCCATTTAAGCACTCGGACTCTTCTATGCCTTCCCTGAAAAAGACATTGGATGGTAGCTGCTCTAAAACCTGGATATACAGTATCTTTCAGCATCGATGGTGCCTTCCCATGCCACCCATTCCATGTGGACTAATGCACCCCCTTACCGTCGGAGATGCAGGCTTTTGATCTTAGCGACAATAAGAAGCCAGAATGTCCCTCTCCTCTTTAGTCCGGAGGATGCGGTGCCCACGGTTGCCAAAAAGAATGTCAAATTTTGATTTGTCCGACCACAAAACATTTTTGCACTTTGCAACAGACCATTTTAAATGAGCTTTGGCCCAGAGAAGACAGCAGCGCATCTGGATCATGCTCAGATATGGCTTCTTCTTTGCATAAGAGAGCTTTAACTTGCACTTTTGATGACGTGGCAAACTGTATTCACAGAAAGTGATTCCTGAAAGTATTCCTGAGCCCATGCAGCGATGTCCATCACAGAATCATGCCTGTTTTCAATGCAGTTCCATCTTAGGGCCCGAAGATCTCGAGCATCTAATAATGCATTTTGGCTAAACGAGCCAAATGTTTGCTTTGAAATGGTTGCGTAATTGTGTTTGGTAGCTCTTTCTAGTAGAGACTCCAACTCGACTACTCCAACTCATTGGCCTACCTCTACACAGGCTATCCCCCCTTCAGGCTATCATGAATGCTGCTGCAAGACTTATCCACCTTATCAGCCGTTCAGCATCTGCCTCTTTACCTGTCCCTTCTCTGGCTTCTAATCAACCAAAGAATAGAATTCAGAATACAAACGGCAACATACAAAGCCATTATAAAGTCTCTACAGAGCCTCATCCCCAACCTCGTCTGAAAATCTACAGAGCCTCATCCCCAACCTCGTTTCAAAATCTCATCCAAAATGTTCTTTTTACTCCTTCTGAGACTAATGCTCTCCAGCTCACACGTCACCTCTTAGCATGCTCTCCTCCAGGACTCCAGAGAGCCTCTCTCTTCTTCTGAAACTCCCTACCCCAATGAGTTGCATTATATCCTGCCCTGTCTGTCTCTAGGTGATCCCTAAAAACTCCTCATCGGGTAAGCCTTTCTTGTCTCTTCTCAACAACTGAACTTTTACTTGTTCCCCTCAACTTATCCCCACACAATTATTACCTTTCCAATTCGACTTTCCCATCCTTTCGATTGTAAGCTCTCAGGAGCAGGGCCCACCTAACCCTCTTGTCTTGAATGGTTTTGTAACTCTACTGTCTTCCCTAATTTTAGAAAACATCTCGACAACTGTTGGAGCTATATAAATACTGTATAATATAGTGATGCACTGATATATCGGCTGCCGAAAATTATCATCCGAAATAGGGTTTTGCTGATAAGAGGAAAAAAAAAAAAAAAAAGACAATAATGGCTGCCAAAAATCATCAGCTGAAAATAGAAAAAAAGGCGCCGATAATAGTC
The DNA here is from genome assembly GCF_965119305.1 of Pelophylax lessonae. Classification (NCBI taxonomy): domain Eukaryota; kingdom Metazoa; phylum Chordata; class Amphibia; order Anura; family Ranidae; genus Pelophylax; species Pelophylax lessonae. Next base: position 293,281,935 of record NC_138773.1, on the reverse strand, counting down.
GAAAATAAATTCATATTCATTTAAATTCATGATATTTATTTAAAAAGTTGAATGTAATACAATTATTTATGAAAAATATATATATTTTTTAAAAACTGTCCATTTCGGGTTTGGTTTTCGGCCAAGTTTATCGTGAATTTTCGGTTTCGGTGCACCAAGAGTATAATACAGTAGTAGTAAAGCTATGCTTTGACTGGATCACCCCCACCTACCTTTAGCTAATCACTGCAGAAATAAAAAATATAAACTTAAAAAGTTCCAAATACCTGAATCTCTGGCCATGTGATACCCCGGGTTCCAGGTCCTCTCTACTGGACTGCTAAGTCAGAGAGTCTTCGAAGCCTGGTGAAGTTGACGCTTTGGGTGCATTCACACCTGCAATGCACCCTGCCTTCAGTTAGATGTGAGAACCCCTTGTGTGGCCGCCTCCCTCAGCTAATCATTGGAACCCTTGCTGCGGTTCTCGCATCTAATTGGAGGCAGGATGCTTTTGCAGGTGGGAATGCCCCTTATTAGCTGTCCATCGGCACTATTCTAACAGGTCCTGAGGACTCTGGCAGCAGCATTGTGATGACAAAATGATGGGTGGGGGAAAGACCGGTCACTGATGGGCCTGGACTGCAAAGCTGGATCACTGGTTTCCATTAGTGGTAGGGGCTGTGCAGAGTGGCATGACATGGCAAAGTCAGGTAAGGAAAAAAAAGTCTTGGGGGGGGGGGGGGGCTTTAAAAATAACGAATGGGTGGGAGATATGGTCTGAATTTATTTTTTCCTGGAGATGAAATTTAAAGTACATACTGCAATAAAAAAACAGATACAATCAAAGCGGGCACTCTGGCTATGTGAGCTTACAATCCAGAGACCTTCACTCACTGGCCACTTTATTAGGTACACCTTGCTAGTATTGGGTTGGAACCCCTTTTGCCTTCAGAACTGCCTTAATTCTTCGTGGCATAGATTCAACAAGGTGTTGGAAACATTCCTCAGAGATTTTGATCCACATAGCATCACGCAGTTGCTGCAGATTTGTCGGCTGCACATCCATGATGCGACTCTTCCATTCCACCACATCCCAAAGGTGCTCTATTGTATTGGGATCTGGTGACTGTGGGGGCTTTTGGAGTACAGTGACCTCATTGTCATGTTCTAGAAAGCAGTGGTGAGATGATTTGAGCTTTGTGACATGGTGCATTATCCTGCTGGAAGGAGCCATCAGAAGATGGGGACACTGTAGTCATAAAGGGATGGACAAGGTCAGCAACAATACTCAGGTAGGTCGTGGTGTTTAAACAATGCTCAGTTGGTACTAAGGGGCCCAAAGTGTGCCAAGAAAATATCTCCCACACCATTATACCACCACCAGCCTGATGGATCCATGATTTCATGTTTGCTCCCAATTCTAACCCCACCATCTGAATGTCGCAGCTGAAATCGAGACTCCTCAGACCAGGCAACGTTTTTCCATACTTCTTTTGTCCAATTTTGGTGATCCTGTGCGAATTGTATTTTCAGTTTCCTGTTCTTAGCTGACAGGAGTGGCACCCGATGTGGTCTTCTGCTTCATGGTTTGATGTGTTGTGCATTCAGAGATGGTATTGGGTATACCTTGGTTGTAACGAGTGGTTATTTGAGTTACTGTTGCCTTTCTATCATCTTGAACCAGTCTGCCCATTCTCCTCTGACATCAACAAGGCATTTTCCTCCACACAACTGCTGCTCACTGGATATTTTCTCTTTTGCGGACCATTCTCTATAAACCCGAGAGATGGTTGTGTGTGAAAATCCCAGATCATCAGCAGTTTTTGAGATACTCAGACCAGCCCCTCTGGCACCAACAACCATGCCACATTCAGTCACTAAGTGCCGGTTTACACTGATGCGGCTGCGGCGTTTGCATGTAGTGTCGGAGCGCACTGCTCCTTTATTACATGCGATCGGCTGTGCGGTGCGAGTTTAGCCATACACTTTGTATGGCTAAATTCGCACCGCACCCGCAGCAAAGACGCACAGGACCCTTTTTTGCAGCCGCATCAGGATCGGATCGCACAGCGGTTCACACTTGTGCGATCCGATCCTGTGCTAACTGCAAGATCGCACTGCGATATGCGATCAAACTGGGGGTGTCGTTAAGATTACATTGACACCCCCAGCGTATCGCATATGGCAGTGTGAACTGCCAGGGGTGCGTTTGCGATGCGGGAACAGGCTGCGAATTCGCAGCCTTCCCGCATTGCATAAGTGTGAACCAGCACTAAGTCCCCATTTACACTAGCGTGACTTGTCAGGCGACTTGGTCGCCTGACAAGTCGCGGTGTGTCGCCTGCCATAGATTAGCACAGGACCCGTTCTAATAGGAGCGACACAAGTCGCTCCGACTTAGAAAAAAAAAGGGTCCTGTACTACTTTGGAGCGACCTGCATTGACTTCAATGATATGAAGTCCGTGCATGTCGTGCCGAGGTCGCGGTGCGCGCTGTGCAACGCGACTTCACAGGTCGCCCCAGCAAGTTGGGTCGCTCCTGTGTGAACGGGGACTTAAACCCCCTTTATTCCCTATTTTGATGCTCTGTTTGAACTTCAGCAAGTCGTTTTCACCACGTCTTGTTGCCTAAATGCATTGAGTTGTTGCCATGTGATTGGCTGATTAGCAATTTGTGTTACCAAGCAATTAAACACCTAATAAAGTGTCCGGTGAGTATATACACCAGTTGCGTACGGTTTGTATTGGTTGTCCCTTGTTATCATGGGACCGCGTGTACTCGGCATCAATGTGTTTGTAAACACCACAGCTGGAGAATCGCAGCAGCAACAGAGTGTTCTCTGCAGTATGTACAGAACGTTTTGCGGTACAGTGGCATTGAAGTGGTTAGTTGTACAATGCAGGAAAGCCTTTGTCACGGTCTGTCTCTTGCAGCGTGTGCTTGTTTTGACGGGTCACCTCCTGACACCTGTCTGTGGCTTTCTCTGTGACGTTTTGCCCTTTTTGGCTGCATCTCCATTACCGAGATGTACTATTTTTATAATGGCCCCCCGATATTTACTACCATTTTAAAAATAATCAAAATAACAATTTTATACTTTCAGTGCGATGCAGCTGCATTTTGTTTTTTTTGAATTTGTACGGTTATACAACCGTGAGAAATAGCAGATATAAACGTCTCTGGGTATTGAAGCAAGACTCCGGATCAGTTAAAAAAACAAAAGAAAATATGTTGTTTTAAAAAAAAAAAACAAAAAAACCCCATATACCTAGGTTTTAACGAGACCATGTCAGCAACTTAAAGCGGAGTTCCACCCTGGATTTTTTTTTTTTTTTTTTTAATACCCCCGGGACAGTCAGGGCTAGTGCATTCCACAATGGCTAGCCTCTGATCTGTCCCGGGTTGCACTTACCTGCAAGACGAAATACTTACCTTGCAAACGTCTTGTCCAGCGCTGCCATCTCAGATGTGGGCAGCTTGAAGCCAGTGCGTCCTCTTCGGCGTCTTCTTCCGCCTTCTGTGGTCCCACGATGCTCTGCGCCGGCCCCGACGTCACTTCCGGGTCGCGCGCGTCACCCCTCCACAGCTTCTGGGCATGCCCAGAAGCTGTTTAGAAGGGGATGACGCGCGCGACCCGGAACTGACGTCGGGGCCGGTGCAGGCGCAATGATTCCTGGGAGCTATGACGTCCAGCTCCCAGGAATCATTGCAGAGCCAGGAAGTGACGACGGGCCGCGGCCGAGGAAGGAGGAAGAAGGAAGTAAGGTAAGTATATTTTCTTCGCTACGAGGTAAGTAAAAAAAAAAAAAATATGCGATTATCCATTTCTTTTTCAGGTGACCCGGAGCGAGAAGATGGAGGTAAGTATAAAAATAGGGTGGAACTCCACTTTAAAAAATATGGCAAATAACGGCACAGAAAAATCTATTTTAACCACTTCAGCCCTGGAAGATTTTACCCCCCCCCCTTAACCACTTAAGCCCCGGAAGATTTTTCCCCCTTCCTGACCAGGGGGTAATTTGCGATTTGGCACTGCGTGACAGACAATTGCGTGGTCGTGCGACGCTGTACCCAAACGAATTTGACGTCCTTTTTTTCCCACAAACAGAGCTTTCTTTTGGTGGTATTTGATCACCTGTGCGATTTTTTGATCATGCGCTATAAACAAAAAAAGAGCGACTATTTTGCAAAAATAACAATATTTTTCACATTTTTTATATGAAATTCCCCCCAAAAAATATGTAAAAATCAACATTTTTTAAAATATTTGGCCAATTTGTTTTCTGCTACATATGTTTGGTAAAAAAACCTTTATTGAAGCACGAAGTGGGTACAATAAGGAAGCATACAACAGTAGCATAACTAAAGCCCCGTACACACGAGTAGAAATTTGGTCGGGAAATTTCGTCCGATGACCGATCTGCCGATCTTCGGCTTGTTAGTTTGGTGCTTCCGACAACCGACTCCGACTTTTCGGCCGAAAAAATCCTGGTGTGCAGGCTATAAAATTTTTGTCGACCGTCAAAACACGTCCGATTTTCATCTCATTAGTACAGATTTCGATGGGGAAAAATCTTATGAGCAAGACTAGGCATGCTCAGAGATGAAAGAACACAAAGAAAGCAATCCAACACATGACATCACTTCTGAAGTAGAATTCTGTTGTGCAGGAAAATTTGTGTGCAGTCTAGAGCACATTCCAACCAACAGACACCACTCTGGACAAAAGATGGACGACCTGTTGGCGGAAATTCGTTGCATGTGTACGAGGCTTTAGTAAGATATTCCTGGTAATACGCAGGTATCTTAACATAAGGTCAAATAATATCCATACTGTGTCTGTGCGACCAACACCTTGATCCATTTTGTCTTTAATAAAGAGAGGAGGGCGGAGCAACAGAGCGCCGACACTCCAAAAAGAAGCGAAAGAGAAAAGGGAAGGAAAGAGGGGAGAGGAAAGAGAAAGGGGGGGGGGAGAAGAGACAAAGTGGGTGGCACAGGGGATTGTTTGTTGAACCAAAGAGAGGTGTATATATAGCTTCAAATGAATGTATGCAAGACCATTCACATAAAAAGTACTATCCAGTGATTGATCAGTACTGTATACAAACCCATGGTCAAAATGTTAATGACACAGTTAGCTGTTATCATTTAAAATGGTTTATGTCTCAGTCAACATTCATGCCGAATGGGACATAGGTCTTAAGATTATATATCCATTGAGTTTCACGGCGAGAGATTTCCCTCCTAATATTACTAACCCTCCAATGTGGTGAGAAGCAGTCAATGGCCAGAAAAGTAGTACCCATAGGGTTTTTATCATGGTATTGGATATAGTGTTTTGAAACGCTGTGACTTGGAAACCCTTTTTTTAATATTTTTGATGTGTTCTTTTAATCAAGCCTGTAGTTTTCTGACCGTCCTCTCTATGTACTGCCTCCCACAGGGACACACAATCATATACACCTCATTCTTAGTATGACGGTTATGAAAGGTTATGAAAGACTTGATGTCCTATTCCGTAAAGGTCTGATGAAGGGATTTTTCTCCTTTTAAAGTGATTGATTTTACACACCTTACATTCGTGTCATAAGAAAAATCCTTTTAGGTCATGAAAAAAGCTAATTCTGAGGGGGGTTTGTATAACATTGGGAGCTATTGTGTTTCCTAATGAGGGTGCACCTCTAAACACCGCATCTGGTCTACTGGGCAATCGTGGTTCCAGGATAGAATCTTTTTTAATAATTTTTAATTTGACTGCCCAATGCTGACTAGAATAGGAGGTGACAAAAGCCCATTCTAAAGAACCATCCGAAATGATTGCTGATTTTGTATCCAAAAGCGATTCTCTATTTTTATCAGCCACTTCCGCAATGGTCCAATCTAGATCTACTGGATCATAATCTTTTTCTAGAAAACGACTTTTGAGCAGTCCAGTTTGCTGATAATGGTGTTTAATTTTGGTACAGTTACATCTCAAATGCAAAAATTGGCTTTTAGGAACTACTTTGAATCAGGATGGATGATGACAGCTGTCCACTTCCAGTTATGAATTCTGATCGGTGGTTTTAAAATAAGTCATTGTCTCAAATGAATTGCTTGTAGCTTTAAAGAGGTTGTAAACCCATATTTTTTTTTTTTTTGTAACCTGAAAGAGAAACACATAATGAGTTAGTATGCACCGCATACTAGCTCATTATGAAATACTTACCTTAGAACGAGCCCCTGCCGTGCCGCCCGCTTTCCTGTATGACGTCCGTCTTCCGGGATCGCGGCATCCGGCCATCTGATTGGCCGGAGCCGCGATGACGTCACTCCCTCGCACGCGCGCGGGAGCCGACGGTCACGGCACGAGACTCTGAAGGAACGGCACCAGCGGCTGTTCCTTCAGAGCGCATGCGCCAGTGACGTCACTGGCTGCATGTAAGGTAAATATCTCCTAAATGGTGCATGTTTAGGAGATATTTACAGTACCTATAAGTAAGCCTTATCGTAGGCTTACCTATAGGTAAAAGTGTCAGAGGAGGGTTTACTTCCTCTTTAATAGTGAGATCAAGAAATATACCAAAACCTCCAAAATAAACGTAAAATATATGCAGCGTGTTTATTCTTTTTTTCCATAGTGTAGTATTTATTGCAGTACTTGGGCATACACTTAAACATCAAGATAAAATCCAACGGATAAAAACAAATAAAATGGGTAACCGCTTAAAGCGGAGTTCCGGCCTCCGGGGTGAAATTTATATAAAAATACCCCCGGGACAGTCAGGGCTAGTAAATTCCACAATGGATAGCCTCTGATCTGTCCCGGGTTGCACTTACCTTTTAGTAAAAAATACTTACCTTGAAAATTTCTTCTCCAGCGCTGCCATCTAAGGTGGGGGCAGCTGAAGCCAGAGCGTCCTCTTCGGTGACGTTGGAGTCCCAGAATGCCCTGCACCGGCCCCGCTCGTCACTTCCAGTGCAGGCGCCCTGCACAGCTACTGGGCATGCACCGGAAGTGACGAGCGGGGCTGGTGCAGGCGCATTGACTCCTGGGAGCGATGACATTCAGCTCCCAGGAGTCATCGCAAGCCAGAAGTGACGGCGCGGGCCACGGCCGCAGAGGGAGGAAGTGGAAGAGAGGTAAGTATATTTTCTTCTATAACAAGGTAAGTGAAAAAAAAAAACAAAACGGGAGCATCCATTTCTTTTTCAGGTGACACTCAGCAAGCTGATGGCCCAAAATCTATTCTTTTCGATTTTGAGGCTGGAACTCTGCTTTAACTCACATCAAATGCTGCCATCTTGTACAGTGTTGTGGTGGCCTGACATTCACGCTGTAGGTCCCTGCCCTTCGCAATTCACACTAATGTGCATCTTCAGGGGTTTCTATATTGGGGATCTGTGTCCATTTATATGTGGTCCATAGTCGAAATACCCATTGCATTACTTCCAGTGCTGCATATATTTTATGCATCACAAAAAATGTCCTGGTCACGAAGGGGGGGTAAATCTTCCGGAGGTCAAGTGGTTAATGGAGACAAGTGAACGCTCCCTCCTTCTGGACTGAATGGTGCTGAGTCCAGGAATGCATTGAGCCCAGACTGTGATGACTCCCGACCCCCCCCCCCCCCGTTGGCCTGTCCTTGGGAACCTGGACCCACAGGAAGGTATTCAGATCATGCAAAGTGTAATGTTACCTTGAAATGTATGAGCATAGCTATTACTTGTATATTTGCTGCAGAAATTGGAGTTTTATTTTTAAGGTTCTAAGTGAATTTTTTATGTAAATTCCAAAGCCTTCCTGCCATTACGTGGTTCATTATCTGTATGAATGACGGAGGCATGTTGCTTCGCCCCTACAGGTTGAATGTATTAATAGACATAATTGATTGATTGAGGCTGGCATGGATTGTAATGATAATGGGATGTAAATATGCGGGCTCTGTGTACAATGCCCGGCCTCCTGGATGTGGCCCCAGCCTTTGTTTTGAATCCCATCAATCATTCTCCGGAGCCATTGTGCACTCACTCATCTTTAGACTCATGCTGTTTGAAAGACATTCTTTTATAATAAATACATTTTGTACATATTTTAGATTAATATGCTTGTCACTAGACCCCATTCATATCATTCTCCAGCATTTTATTACTGTCATATTTTTCTAGCTATTTGTTCACCCCTCGTCATTTATCCAAATAAAAGTCTATAATGGGTCATATGACCGCTGAGTTCACTGTGGGCCGTATCACACAGGTCCGATCTATAAGCTGAGTTCACTGAGGGCCGTATCACACAGGTCCGATCTATAAGCTGAGTTCACTGTGGGCCGTATCACACAGGTCTGATCTATAAGCGGAGTTCACTGTGGGCCATATCGCACAGGTCTGATCTATAAGCTGAGTTCACTGAGGGCCGTATCACACAGGTCCGATCTATAAGCTGAGTTCACTGTGGGCCGTATCACACAGGTCTGATCTATAAGCGGAGTTCACTGTGGGCCGTATCACACAGGTCTGATCTATAAGCTGAGTTCACTGTGGGCCGTATCACACAGGTCTGATCTATAGGCGGAGTTCACTGTGGGCCGTATCACACAGGTCTGGTCTATAAGCGGAGTTCACTGTGGGCCGTATCACACAGGTCTGATCTATAAGCTGAGTTCACTGTGGGCCGTATCACACAGGTCTGATCTATAGGCGGAGTTCACTGTGGGCCGTATCACACAGGTCTGGTCTATAAGCTGAGTTCACTGTGGGCCGTATCACACAGGTCTGATCTATAGACGGAGTTCACTGTGGGCCGCATCACACAGGTCCGATCTATAAGCTGAGTTCACTGTGGGCCGTATCACACAGGTCTGATCTATAGGCGGAGTTCACTGTGGGCCGTATCACACAGGTCTGGTCTATAAGCGGAGTTCACTGTGGGCCGTATCACACAGGTCCGATCTATAAGCTGAGTTCACTGTGGGCCGTATCACACAGGTCCGATCTATAAGCTGCGTTCACTGTGGGCCGTATCACACAGGTCCGATCTATAAGCTGAGTTCACTGTGAGCCGTATCACACAGGTCCGATCTATAAGCTGAGTTCACTTTGGGCCGTATCACACAGGTCCGATCTATAAGCGGAGTTCACTTTGGGCCGTATCACACAGGTCCGATCTATAAGCGGAGTTCACTGTGGGCCGTATCACACAGGTCCGATCTATAAGCTGAGTTCACTGTGGGCCGTATCACACAGGTCTGATCTATAGACGGAGTTCACTATGGGCCATATCACACAGGTCCGATCTATAGACGGAGTTCACTGTGGGCCGTATCACACAGGTCCGATCTATAAGCTGAGTTCACTGTGGGCCGTATCACACAGGTCCGATCTATAAGCGGAGTTCACTGTGGGCCGTATCACACCGGTCCGATCTATAGACGGAGTTCGCTGTGGGCCGTATCACACAGGTCTGGTCTATAAGCTGAGTTCACTGTGGGCCGTATCACACAGGTCCGATCTATAGACGGAGTTCACTGTGGGCCGTATCACACCGGTCCGATCTATAGACGGAGTTCACTGTGGGCCGTATCACACAGGTCCGATCTATAGACGGAGTTCACTGTGGGCCGTATCACACCGGTCCGATCTATAGACTGAGTTCACTGTGGGCCGTATCACACCGGTCCGATCTATAGACGGAGTTCACTGTGGGCCGTATCACACCGGTCCGATCTATAGACTGAGTTCACTGTGGGCCGTATCACACCGGTCCGATCTATAGACGGAGTTCACTGTGGGCCGTATCACACAGGTCTGGTCTATAAGCTGAGTTCACTGTGGGCCGTATCACACAGGTCTGATCTATAGGCGGAGTTCACTGTGGGCCGTATCACACAGGTCTGATCTATAGGCGGAGTTCACTGTGGGCCGTATCACACAGGTCTGATCTATAAGCTGAGTTCACTGTGGGCCGTATCACACAGGTCTGATCTATAGGCGGAGTTCACTGTGGGCCGTATCACACAGGTCTGATCTATAAGCTGAGTTCACTGTGGGCCGTATCACACAGGTCTGATCTATACGCGGAGTTCACTGTGGGCCGTATCACACAGGTCTGATCTATAGGCGGAGTTCACTGTGGGCCGTATCACACAGGTCTGATCTATAGGCGGAGTTCACTGTGGGCCGTATCACACAGGTCTGGTCTATAAGCTGAGTTCACTGTGGGCCGTATCACACAGGTCCGATCTATAGACGGAGTTCACTGTGGGCCGTATCACACAGGTCCGATCTATAGACGGAGTTCACTGTGGGCCGTATCACACAGGTCCGATCTATAAGCTGAGTTCACTGTGGGCCGTATCACACCGGTCCGATCTATAGACGGAGTTCACTGTGGGCCGTATCACACCGGTCCGATCTATAGACGGAGTTCACTGTGGGCCTTATCACACAGGTCTGGTCTATAAGCTGAGTTCACTGTGGGCCGTATCACACAGGTCTGGTCTATAAGCTGAGTTCACTGTGGGCCGTATCACACAGGTCTGATCTATAGGCGGAGTTCACTGTGGGCCGTATCACACAGGTCTGATCTATAGGCGGAGTTCACTGTGGGCCGTATCACACAGGTCTGATCTATAAGCTGAGTTCACTGTGGGCCGTATCACACAGGTCTGATCTATAGGCGGAGTTCACTGTGGGCCGTATCACACAGGTCTGATCTATAAGCTGAGTTCACTGTGGGCCGTATCACACAGGTCTGATCTATAGGCGGAGTTCACTGTGGGCCGTATCACACAGGTCTGATCTATAGGCGGAGTTCACTGTGGGCCGTATCACACCGGTCCGATCTATAGACGGAGTTCACTGTGGGCCGTATCACACCGGTCCGATCTATAGACAGAGTTCACTGTGGGCCGTATCACACCGGTCCGATCTATAGACGGAGTTCACTGTGGGCCGTATCACACCGGTCCGATCTATAGACGGAGTTCACTGTGGGCCGTATCACACCGGTCCGATCTATAGACGGAGTTCACTGTGGGCCGTATCACACCGGTCCGATCTATAGACGGAGTTCACTGTGGGCCGTATCACACCGGTCCGATCTATAGACGGAGTTCACTGTGGGCCGTATCACACCGGTCCGATCTATAGACGGAGTTCACTGTGGGCCTTATCACACAGGTCTGGTCTATAAGCTGAGTTCACTGTGGGCCGTATCACACAGGTCTGATCTATAAGCTGAGTTCACTGTGGGCCGTATCACACAGGTCTGATCTATAGGCGGAGTTCACTGTGGGCCGTATCACACAGGTCTGATCTATAGGCGGAGTTCACTGTGGGCCGTATCACACAGGTCTGATCTATAGGCGGAGTTCACTGTGGGCCGTATCACACAGGTCTGGTCTATAAGCGGAGTTCACTGTGGGCCGTATCACACAGGTCTGATCTATAAGCTGAGTTCACTGTGGGCCGTATCACACAGGTCTGATCTATAGGCGGAGTTCACTGTGGGCCGTATCACACAGGTCTGGTCTATAAGCGGAGTTCACTGTGGGCCGTATCACACAGGTCCGATCTATAAGCTGAGTTCACTGTGGGCCGTATCACACAGGTCTGATCTATAGACGGAGTTCACTATGGGCCATATCACACAGGTCCGATCTATAGACGGAGTTCACTGTGGGCCGTATCACACAGGTCCGATCTATAAGCTGAGTTCACTGTGGGCCTTATCACACAGGTCTGGTCTATAAGCTGAGTTCACTGTGGGCCGTATCACATAGGTCTGATCTATAGGCGGAGTTCACTGTGGGCTGTATCACAGAGGTCTGATCTATAGGCGGAGTTCACTGTGGGCCGTATCACACAGGTCTGATCTATAAGCTGAGTTCACTGTGGGCCGTATCACACAGGTCCGATCTATAAGCTGAGTTCACTGTGGGCCGTATCACACAGGTCCGATCTATAAGCGGAGTTCACTGTGGGCCGTATCACACCGGTCCGATCTATAGACGGAGTTCACTGTGGGCCGTATCACACAGGTCTGGTCTATAAGCTGAGTTCACTGTGGGCCGTATCACACAGGTCCGATCTATAGACGGAGTTCACTGTGGGCCGTATCACACCGGTCCGATCTATAGACGGAGTTCACTGTGGGCCGTATCACACAGGTCCGATCTATAGACGGAGTTCACTGTGGGCCGTATCACACCGGTCCGATCTATAGACGGAGTTCACTGTGGGCCGTATCACACCGGTCCGATCTATAGACGGAGTTCACTGTGGGCCGTATCACACCGGTCCGATCTATAGACGGAGTTCACTGTGGGCCGTATCACACCGGTCCGATCTATAGACGGAGTTCACTGTGGGCCGTATCACACCGGTCCGATCTATAGACGGAGTTCACTGTGGGCCGTATCACACCAGTCCGATCTATAGACGGAGTTCACTGTGGGCCGTATCACACCGGTCCGATCTATAGACGGAGTTCACTGTGGGCCGTATCACACAGGTCTGATCTATAGGCGGAGTTCACTGTGGGCCGTATCACACAGGTCTGATCTATAGGCGGAGTTCACTGTGGGCCGTATCACACAGGTCTGATCTATAGGCGGAGTTCACTGTGGGCCGTATCACACAGGTCTGGTCTATAAGCTGAGTTCACTGTGGGCCGTATCACACAGGTCCGATCTATAGACGGAGTTCACTGTGGGCCGTATCACACAGGTCCGATCTATAAGCTGAGTTCACTGTGGGCCGTATCACACAGGTCCGATCTATATCTGAGTTCATTGTGGGCTGTCAAAAAAAAAAAAAATGAATACCGTGAAATGTATGCCATCATCCCCAAGAAACTAGGACAAAAAACAAGGGGTAGTAGGGGCCAAGAGAGGACCCAAGAAAATGGGACTATACCGGCATAACTGGTGGTTGCAGGAATACAAATACAACATTCATATATGTATAAAAAATATATTCATTTTATTACAAAAGAATAAAAACATGACAACAAGACATACAGTACATAAAAGATATACCGGTCCGTGTGTGTATGATAGCTGTGTACCAAAATACCACACTACTGGATCCTAATATATATTTTGCAGACTATTGGTCCCTGGATAAGCCGACGCGTTTCGCATTCATTGCTTCATCAGGGCATTGCCAAGACCAAATAGGTACTGCACTCAAAATAGGACGGACAAGATGAAGGGATATCTCCTCTGCAGGCGCCGGGAGGCCAATATATGTGGATCATAAAGGTGGTGGTATAATATTAGCATAGGAACAAAAGTCTAATATAGATGAGAGATATATTGATGAAAATACCAGATATATTAGGGAGAAGGACTGGTGGCCTCAATTGCAACTTGAAACCCTCAATGCAGGTGTCAAAAAATACAATCCAACCAAGAAGGGAATTTGCCTCCTCCAGTAAAAACAATAGCCAGATCCCAGAATTTGCTAGCTGTATAATCCACAATACAAATGGAAAATTCCCATCTAAACACAGAGATCCATTAGAGCTGAAAGTTCACAGAACTATGGCCCAAAGATCTCGCTGCATAGTATGATGGAATGGATGCTGCTCGTTCCCTGACATCCCCACGCGAGTGACCGGCGGCTCCGATCTCCCACTGGAGAGGGAGAAAGGCAGGCGGCTGATGTAAACAAAGCCGCGTGTCATTCTCCCTGATGTAACTGCAGAGACTATACGATCCTGCTATGTAGGATCGTATGTCTCTGTGGTTACATCACAAGCCACGCCCCTTATCAGTTAGAATCACGCCCCTAGGGACACACTTAACCCCTTGATCACTAATAGTTAACCCCTTCCCTGCCAGTGTCATTTTTACAGTAACAGTGCATATTTATAGCACTGATTACTGTAGTAATGTCACTGGTCCCCCCAAAAGTGTCAAAAATGTCAGTCAGGGGTCCGATCTGTCCGCCGCAATGTCGCAGTCCCGCAAAAAAAATTGCAGATCGCCGCCATTACTGGTTAAAAAAAAAAAAAACAATAAAAATGACAAAAATCGTTCCCGTAGTTAGTAAACGCAATAACTTTTGCGCAAGCCAATCAAAATCCGCTTATTGCGATTTTTTTTTTTTTTTTTTCACCAAAAATATGTAGCAGAAAACAAATTGGCTTAAAATGTTAAAAAAATTTTGATTTTTTACATTTTTTTTTTTCAGAATTTCATATAAAAAAATTTGAAAAATATTATTTTTTCAAAATTGTTGCTCTGTTCTTGTTTATAGCGCAAAAAGTAAAAATTGCACAGGTGATCAAATATCACCAAAAGAAAGCTCTGTTTGTAGGAAAAGAAAGGACGTCAATTTAATTTGGGTAGAGCGTCGCACGACCGCGCAATTGTCCGTTAAAGTCACGCAGTGCCGAATCGCAAAATAGGCCCTGGTCTTTGAGCAGCCAAATCCTCAGAGGGCTTAAGTGGTTAAGCTAAAATAGTAAGGCTTTAGTACTACTTACAGAAAAAAAAACAAAAAAAAAACACATCCCCACGTACGTACACAACACGCATAACGTGCACCTGCTGGTGTAAGCGGACCCTAATTGTAAAGTCACATATTATGTAGGAAAAAGAAAATGGAATATCTTCTGCACATATTTCCTTGAATTGGTTAAGTTTAATATCTCTCTGTATTTAATACAGATCCCACAATTGTGGAGGTAATTCCCCCAGCGTATAACCCTAATCATACTGCAGTCCATGTATTTGCAGGAGTGGTGCCCCACACTTTCCTTCAGACCCCCGCCTTGTCCTCCTAGGAATTCATGCAATCAAAAGTCAAGTACAGATGGGAATTTTCTCACTGTACAGATGGTGCGATGGTGACAGCCGAGTATATGACCTGAATCAATTAAGCCATTTCCCCCTAGTATAGACAGTCTAGGAATCTAAGGTAATCCAATATAAAGCAGCGAAAGGCCTTGAAGTCTGCCAGTAAAATGGAACCGCTGAGTGACGGGCAGATTCGTGTGACGTTCCTCACATTCCCGCTGCTCTATTCTCACCCTTCAGCCACAGCTGAGCCCGACGCTCCATATGGGTCGCCCGCTTGGATTTTAAATCTCATAATTAACAGACAATTTTTACCAATGGAGATTGACGGTAGCTATTGTTCCTGTGAACTTCTGAAGGTCCTAGTCCTGTAAATGTTCTGCAAATATACAAAATCTGCATATGGAGTGTACAAAATGTAAAAAAAGTGGTTGAAAAAGAAAATTTCCAAACACTCGCCCAGCGCTTATTGTTGCAAGGGATAAACAACACAATAATAAATATAAATTTTAAAACCTCATAAAATTTGCTGATCGCAGCCGCTGTGATAAAAAACAGTCTGTAAAAAATGTAATAAATACTAAAACTAATAAAGGTTCAGCACTAATCGCATCCAGCAGCGCTCAATACGTGGTAACATATTAAAGATCATATAGTCCTCATATACGAGTGATGCAATCGCCAAAACCAGTCACTGTTCAAAACATAGCCAGATATTCCATGTATTAGTGATTCCCCGGTGCCTGATGTATGTAATCCGGTATTCACCTTCACCACACCATGCGTGACCCCTTAAAGATGGGCACTCACCAGAAACACTATGGTCATACGCCTGTAAGCATTGGTTGCTTGGATCCTTTCCTATCTACCTAGTTAGGAAAGCTCAGTGCAGTAAGAAAACTCTTCCTACAAGCTTCACCAGGAACTGATAGAAATCACAAGACTGCTCTATAAGGCTCCGTTCACATGTAGGCGTTTTTGGGGAGTTTTTCTGCTCTAGGATCAGCTCTCAAAACGCCCAACAAGACAAATCCTATTCATTTCAATGGCCCCTGTTCACATCTGAGCGTTTTGACGCTGTAAGCAAAACGCCCAACGCTCAAAAAAGTACATGAGCTTCTTTTTGGGCAGATTACAGGCGTTTTCCATTGGTCTCTATTCAATATAAAAATGCCTGCACAAAAAACGCCTGTAAATCGCGGTAAAAATCGCGCGAAAACGCTACGCTCAGGTGTGAATGTAGCCTAATGCTGATGAGAAAAGGTCCCTGACTGATACTCGTATGCGGAGGTCATCTGATGCTGACCGAGGTATTCCGGACTGTCAAGGGTCCAAGCAACCAATGCTTACAGGCGTATGACCATAGTGTTTCTGGTGAGTGCCCATCTTTAAGGGGTCACGCATGGTGTGGTGAAGGTGAATACCGGATTACATACATCAGGCAACGGGGAATCACTAATACATGGAATATCTGGCTATGTTTTGAACAGTGACTGGTTTTGGCGATTGCATCACTCGTATATGAGGACTATATGATCTTTAATATGTTACCACGTATTGAGCGCTGCTGGATGTGATTAGTGCTGAACCTTTATTAGTTTTAGTATGTATTACATTTTTTACACACATATGGAGTGTATAGGTCAAGAAGGTTGAATCGTCACCTTTTTTCACCTGATTGTTTAGTGTTGAGGATAAATTATGGTATTAAACAGTGAAATTGAAGACCGCATACAGCAATCTATGTATCATTGATCTTACAGCACATCTAGTACAATTCAAACAAAATGGAGATTACCGGCTTGGTTAAAAGAATCGGTAGAGCCGGAAATATAGGCAGCAATTATGTAAATTTAGACTTTTCTGTAAAAGTGATATTTGGCCTGACCCAACCTAAGCCGAAGGCCTCATGCACACTGAACGTTATAAAGAAGCCAGTAATGTTAGCTGCAGAAAGCTGTAGCTGTAGAATGAGTTTTTCAGCCTTTTTGCAGTAGCGTTTTTTTTTTGGCCATTCTTTTAGCTGTAGCGTTTTTTTTTTTTTTTCTTTTTTAGCAAAACTATACTCCCATAAAATCTTATGGCTCAAAAACACTGATAAACGCTGAATAGTTGAGTTTTTCAGCTTTTATCAGAGTTAGAACGTTTTTATACAGCTCGAAAACTCTTAAAACCCACTAGTTCTGGGGTTTTGTTCCAGCCAGAAAACGCCCTGCCAAAAACTGTTGGTAACGGGCTATGTGTGCATGGACACATAGAATACCATGCTGGGGAGTTTCCTGGCTGCAAAAAAAAAACGTCTGATGCCAAAAACAGCCGCTGTAAAACCATCCAGTGTGCATGAGGCCTAACTGTTGTGATAAGTGCATGCTGGCAGAAGGATCCATCATAGATAAGAATATTTTATTACTCTTCTGTGCATAAAGGCTAAAGGTTTTTGCTTTCATGCATTCTATGCATAAAGGTAAAAAAAAACAACAGCATGCAGCTCCACCCAGCCCCCCTTCCCCCCCATTACATACCTGAACCCAGTCTTGATCCAGCAATGTGCCCGAGAGCAGCTGCTGTCCCGGATCTTTGCCCCCTCATTGGCTCAGAGATAGCAGCAGGAGCCATTGGCACCTGCTGCTGGTAGTAGCAGCCAGTCAGAAGGGAGTGGGGGGGGGGTGTGTGCAAGGCGGAGCCCCGCTCCAGAGCAGGGCTGGGGAGCGAGCATGCTCAAGTGCCCCCCATAGCAAGCAGCTTGCTATGGTGGGGGCACTCTGCAATTAGGAGGAGACCAGAGTGTTGGCAGGGGACCCGAGAAGAAAAGGATTGGGGCTGCTCTGTGCAAAACCATCACACAGAGCAGGTAAGAATAACATGCTTGTTCTATAGAAAAAAAAAAATTAAAAAATTCAGGCTTTAGTGTCACTTTAAAGAAAACTTCCAGGTATGGATATTTTACCAGTGTTACATTGGTCCAGCTTGTAGCAATGTGTAACCATGTAAATACCATACCTTGGCAATGCCCCTGGATGCTGAAAATCTGTAAAGTAGAAATTCTGGTGATCTCCTCTTGTATCTGGGTCCTGTGCTGAACTCTTGGCCTGAAGCATTCTTAACATGGGAGTTTGGTTGCTCATCTCAGGCAACATTCAGAGGAGGAAATAAATGCAAAGCATTCTCTGATTAGATGAGGTGGAGAGGCAGGGAGGTGACATCACGCTTTCCACCTCATCCAATTAGAGAATGCTTTGCATTTTTTTCAGGAAATTTAGAGCATTCTGTGAAGTGACGGACCTCCTTTGTTTACAGTGCAGAAACTGGAGTAGCAGTGTTTGCTACACTAATAGGAACGTGATAAGATCAATATACTGGACCATAGGGCTGCTCATCTTCACTTACCTCACGATTCGATGCGATTACGATTATTAGGGTCGCGGTTCGATACGATTCGATTCCGCGATGCATCACGATGCATCACGATTACTATGGGGACCCTTTTCTAAAGGGGGATCTATGGGGACCCTTTTCTAAAGAGGGATCTATGGGGACCCTTCTCTAAAGGGGGCTCTATGGGGACCCTTCTCTAAATGAGATCTATGGGGAGCCTGGGCCTGCCCTAAAGGGGATCCAGGGGAACTGAGCTCTAAAGGGGGATCTATGGGAACCCTGCTCTAAAGGGGGATCTATGGAATAGATCCCCTTTAGTAGAGCAGGTCCCCCCATAGATCCCCCTTTAGAGCAGGCCACATTAGGTTAGAAGAGTTACCTGATGCTAGTTGTAGTACCGTAGGCCCTGGTAAGGAGGAATGCTGGGCTCTGTAGTCCCCCTAGTTGTAGTATAGCAGGCTCTGGTAAGGAGGAATGCTGGGATCTGTAGTCCCCCTAGTTGTAGTATAACAGGCTCTGGTAATTTGGAATGCTGGGCTCTGTACAGAGTTACAGAGCCCAGCATTCCTCCTTACCAGGGCCTACTGAACTACAACTAGGGGGACTACAGAGCCCAGCATTCCTCCTTACCAGGGCCTTCTGTACTACAACTAGGGGCACTACAGAGCCCAGCATTCCTCCTTACCAGGGCCTACTGTACTACAACTACGGGGACTACAGAGCACAGCATTCCTCCTTACCAGGGCCTACTGTACTACAACTAGGGGGACTACAGAGCCCAGCATTCCTCCTTACCAGGGCCTACTGTACTACAACTAGGGGCACTACAGAGCCCAGCATTCCTCCTTACCAGGGCCTACTGTACTACAACTAGGGGCACTACAGAGCCCAGCACTCCTCCTTACCAGGGCCTACTGTACTACATTTACGGGGACTACAGAGCACAGCATTCCTCCTTACCAGGGCCTACTGTACTACAACTAGGGGGACTACAGAGCCCAGCATTCCTCCTTACCAGGGCCTACTGTACTACAACTAGGGGCACTACAGAGCCCAGCATTCCTCCTTACCAGGGCCTACTGTACTACAACTAGGGGGACTACAGAGCCCAGCATTCCTTCTTACCAGGGCCTACTGTATTACAACTAGGGGGACTACAGAGCACAGCATTCCTCCTTACCAGGGCCTACTGTACTACAACTAGGGGGACTACAGAGCACAGCATTCCTCCTTACCAGGGCCTACTGTACTACAACTAGGGGCACTACAGAGCCCAGCATTCCTCCTTACCAGGGCCTACTGTACTACAACTAGGGGGACTACAGAGCACAGCATTCCTCCTTACCAGGGCCTACTGTACTACAACTAGAGGGACTACAGAGCCCAGCATTCCTCCTTACCAGGGCCTACTGTACTACAACTAGGGGCACTACAGAGCCCAGCATTCCTCCTTACCAGGGCCTACTGTACTACAACTAGGGGGACTACAGAGCCCAGCATTCCTTCTTACCAGGGCCTACTGTATTACAACTAGGGGGACTACAGAGCACAGCATTCCTCCTTACCAGGGCCTGTTATACTACAACTAGGGGGACTACAGTACAGAGTCTGTATTAGTCCCCCTAGTTGTAGTATAACAGGCCCTGGTAAGGAGGAATGCTGGGCTCTGTAGTGCCCCTAGTTGTATTATAGCAGGCCCTGGTAAGGAGGAATGCTGGGCCCTGTAGTGCCCCGACTTACCAGGAAGCAGAGCTGCAGAGATGTCCGCGGTTGAGCAGTCATATTATGGTGCGGTCCGCCGTCGCCATGCTTCTGGAGCCCGGAGCCGTGTGGAAGGAAGAACCCCTCCAGCTTTTTTAGCTGACCGGGGTCCTTTTTGCGGCGAGTCATCGGTTCCGCGGTGGTAGGGGGAGCCGAGCGGTGCACATGGAGGCTGTAGATGGTGTCAGGGGGTCGTAGAAGAGGTCAGTGTCCCCAATGGCCAGCAGAGCGGAGCTAAAAAGCTGCCATTCATTCCGCCGGAAGCCACGCCCCTTGGGCAGCAGCGTGTTAAGTGGGCATGCCGTGTCTATCCCGGGGCCAGAGAGCACCGATAGCTCCGCTCTCCTCTCCCGCGCCGCAAGGAGGAGCTCCGTGTTCCACAAGCCCGGCCAGCGCCGCCATGTCACTTCTGTCCCCGGAACTGACGTCATTAGGTAATCGATTTTTCAATCACCCCGAATCGATGCAGAATCGCGAAGGGTCGCATCGTGATGCATCTATACGGCGATTATATTCAGCAGGCCTACTGGACCATACATCAACAAGATGGTATCAAGGAGAGCACAGTGAAACCAGAGGAGAGGATACAAGAATCTGAATTTGCCACTATATCACTGGAGGCTGAAGTCAAGCCAGAGCAGCATAGTAAGATTCCTAACAATCAGTTATAAATCAGTCCTTGGCATCCAGTATTAGATTCCAGATAGGTGGGATATAATATTGGATGCCAAGGACTGATTTACAACTGATTGTTAGGAATCTTGCTATGCTACTCTGGCTTGGCTTCAGCCTCCAGTGATAGATTGGCAAATTTTTTTTGTGTCCTCTCCTCTGGTTTCACAGATATCTCCTGATACCACCCTGTCGATGTATGGTCCAGTACATTGATCTTATGTTCCTATTGGTCTAGTGTACAGTGATTATATATACAGTAATTATAAAAGGCTCCTGAAGAAGCCATAGTCTGGCAAAACATGTAGAGCTGAAGTTACTGCACCTGTACCATAGCCACATGGATACTGTATGATGGTTTTATATGTGATATCTTTTTAAAAATGTTAAAATACATTTTTTTTTTAACAAAATATGTGGTTTGGCACCTTTAACCACTTTAAGACCGGAAGGATTTGCCCCCTTATTGACCAGGCCCTGTTTTGCAATTCGGCACTGCACTACTTTAACGGGCAATTGCGCGGTCGTGCGACGCTGTACCCAAATAAAATTGACGTCCTTTTTTTCCCACAAATAGAGCTTTCTTTTGGTTGTATTTGATCACCTGTGGGTTTTTTTTATTTTTTGCGTTCTAAACAATTAGGCCAATTTGTTTTCTGCTACATATTTTTGGTAAAAAAAAAAACAACGCAATAAGCGTATTTTGGATTGGTCTACTAACTACAGGAAAGGTTTATGTCATTTTTATTTTTTTTGTTGTTGTTTTTTTACTAGTAATGGCGGCGATCTGCGATATTTTTTTTTTTTTGCGGGACTGCGACATTGCGGCGGACAGATGGGACCCCTAACTGACATTTTTTACACTTTTGGGGGACCAGTGACATTACTACAGTAATCAGTGCTAAAAAATATGCACTGTTACTGTAATAATGACACTGGCAGTCAAGGGGTTAACCCTGTGGGTGATCAAGGGGTTCAATGTGTGAGCCTAGGGGAGTGATTCTAACTGTGGGGGCGTGGCTTCTGAAATGACCATAGAGACATGTAATCCTATATAGAAGGATGACATGGGCTCTATGACCATTCCAGGGAGAAGAACGGTCGGCTGTGTTTACCACAGTCGACCGCTCTTCTTTCTCAGCAGGGAGCGATCGCGGGTGTCAGGCGCCAATCGGAGCCACCTGACCCGTGTATCGGCTTCCCCGCTGACGATCGGGGGGTGCGTGCTCGCCCCCTAGCTGCCGCCATGCGACCGACGTACTCATACGTCGGTTTGCCTGGGAGAGCTACCCTGCCGCAGTATATATGCGGTAAGTGGTCGGCAAGTGGTTAAAATCCCATTTTCCCTTTCATCCATGTTTTGATTACTGGGGGATGTGGTGCCTATGACTGACACCCGGCAACTTTTCCACTTTACACTCTTGTTGTTTAATCCTTTTGTTTTATTCATCTGGATATGGAGTGTTTATTGTCATGTCCTCGATGACTAATGTGTTTTTGCCATCCAGGCAGCTTGTTTCAGGATGAGAGGCGGGCATGACTAGCCGTGATTCAGAGGATCGTGCCCGATGTCAGGCAGGTGCATGCAAGAGCCGGGCTGTTAATGAATGGATTTCTAAGTGACACCTGCCGGAGTGATTGTGCTTCTTTCCTGGCTGCTGGGATATTGGAAGAGCCGCTGTTCACATCCTCTATGAAACGTCACGGCTCGGAGCGTTCCTGTGTATACACTCCTCCAGTCTTCTCTGTCAGCAGAGGATTTACTACTCAACTTTGAAGATTGTTTACACAAACCCTGCACATATAGGCCTCCCGGGGATCTATAATTGGGGCATTGTAGTTTGTAGAGGATCAAAATAGTTTATGTTTATCTGTGTGAGTGTGTACACATATTTTCCAGGGGTGGGGTGGGGGTATATGTGTCACTCATACTGTGTGTCTCCACAATCATAATGGACAAATAACAAATCCATTCAGCATGTATCATATCAGGTTGGCTGATATAGTTAATAGTAGATCTAAAGGAGATTGTACAATCAGATTGTATAGTGTGTGTTGTCAACTTACAAATTCCTCCATCAGCACAAATGGCCGAATCTCCCGTGCCAGCTGTTGTATTCTGACAGCTAGCACCTGCTGCTGTCAGAAAACCCAAACATCGCCTGCAGCTGATTGGGTGATACCTGCCGGAGTGATCTTCTATTGATTTACTACTTAACTTTGAAAATTGTTCACACAAACCCTACACATGTAGGCCTCCCAGGGATCTAGAATTGGGACATTGTAGTTAGTAGAAGATCAATATAGTTGATATGTTTATCTGTGTGAGCATACACACATTTTCCAGGGGTGTGGGTTTTTTTTGTCACTCATACTGTGTATCCTCACATCCCTTATGAATTCAACAGTATAATCAAATGAGCTGTGCAAATTTACAATAACAAGATATGGTGTCTGCTACATCCTGAATTGATAAAAAACGATTGAAAACTTCATTGGCAGAGAAGGAAGTTCCCAAAGTATTGGAACATTTTTTTTAAAGCCGAACTGCAGCATAAGAAAATTTTGTCTAAATACAGTAAAACCTTGGATTGCGAGCATAATTCGTTCCGGAAACATGCTTGTAATCCAAAGCACTCTTGTATCAAATCAAATTTCCCCATAAGAAATAATCGAAACTCCTTCCACAACCATTTATTCATAAGTCCTTCCGTTTTATAATATCCATCCACAAATGGAAGCCTCCACAAGGGGATTAGAAGCAAATGCAGCAGGAGCTACAGAGTATAAAAAAGAGGAGAGGCGCCTCTCAAGTGTAGCAATATGGTTACGTTTATTGAAGGTACAACATTTAGCAACTTACCTCATATACTCGAGTATAAGCCGACTTTTACAGCATGTTTTTTTATGCTGAAAAAGCCCCCCTCGGCTTATACTCTAGTTACGGTCTCATTTACCTCTTCCCCAGTCAGTGCGCATGGTCCGCCGCCACTTGGGAAAGCCCGTACACTTTCAGCTATTCCCGGGCAGACAGCGCATACGCGTCGACATGTTGGTTCCGGGCAGCGCCTCTTCGAAAAGTAAGTGAGACTCTTCCGGAGTCCTCCTCAGGAGATGTAGTGCTGCGGGCATGGTACCCTCTCCTGTACCATGCCTGTACCCTCTCCTGTACCATGCCTGTACCCTCTCCTGTACCATGCCTGTACCCTCTCCTGTACCATGCCTGTACCCTCTCCTGTACCCTCGCCTGTACCATCTCCTGTACCCTCTCCTGTACCATGCCTGTACCATCTCCTGTACCCTCTCCTTTACCATGCCTGTACCCTCTCCTTTACCATGCCTGTACCATCTCCTGTACCCTCTCCTGTACCATGCCCACAGCCCTGCATCTTCTGCACCATTCCAGCAGCCCCTGTTTTGGGTCTCGTGGTGGTCCAGTTGGGTCCAGTAGCTGAGGAGGATGGTCTATGTGGACAGCTTTACCCCGGATGCCAGCATACTTAGATGTGCCTGTTTTAATCTTCAACCATGTGAGTTGCTAAATATCGTACCTTCATCATTAAATGTAACCATATTGCTACACTTAGAGACGCCTCTCTTCTCTTATGTTCACTTGTGACATGATGCTACTTGTATATTAAGACATCGCTTGTATATCAAGTCAAAGTTTATAGAAAAAACTTTTGCTTGTCTTGCAAAATGCTCTCAAACCAAGTTACTCTCAATCCAATGTTTTACTGTACATTCATAATGTAAAATATAAATGCAGCGCTTTTGCATTAAGCATAAAGTCCATATCTGTAGGAGATGAAAAGTTCAAGGGTAAGGATCCAGTAGGTGAGGTTCCACACAGAAAGGTACTATAGAATATCCACCACCAGTAGCAGAAGTACACACTGACCCTTACCCTATATGATGGGCAACTTAGTCAAAAGCTCTCAGTTACAATCAACTGACTTTCTGTATCCACAAGATACCTCCTGGTATCCGTATTCCTCAGGCTTTGGCACACTCCATCAAAGACCGGGCCCGCTTGGACGGGTGTTCGGTGGAGATTAGTAGTCCATGCTTCGGAGTACGGAGAGAAGGCAGACCGATTCCGCTCCAGCATGCAGCACAATCTGCTCTGAGCCAATCCCACAAGCAGGAAATGACGTTTCTGGGGGCGATCTGTATACCATCTGTGTACAGAACACCTCCCAGGTTGCTTTATTGCATTTTACAGAAAATTACAGAGCTGCAGATTGAAAAGGAAAAGTCATTTTTAATATTTTATTAAAATATGACTTGTTTCTAATTGTATATACTAGATTTTTTTTTTTTGCTTTCTTTTTTTTAATTACAAAAGTGGAGTTACCCTTTAACAGGGCAGTGATTTCTCCATGCTGCCTAAAGTTCCCAACTTTGGGTCATCGAGTCATCTGGGTTCACAACTTTTGTCGGCATCCTAATTGGAAGAAGCGTCTTCTCATTCATTGTGTGTCTGAAATACGTGTTAATAGAAATATCCCATGACTGTTATTTCCAAACACATGCTTCCCCAGAAATTTCCTGTTTTTATTGTCGGCCAGAGGGAAAAGCTTCATTGAATGAAGGAAAGCCGAAACAAGTGTTTCAGCCAGACAAAGAGATTAACTGCACCCCCGATACTATGAATGGAACCTGAGTTTTCCCATTGACTGAAAACTTCCCTCAGGAAGTGGAATAAATAAGAATTGGAATTGGCAAGGTCACCTTTTAATATGGCCCAGTGCTCCGGGCTCACTCTCCTTCTCTGTTTGTGTTTTGCAGTGCGGCCGAGGACCAGGCCCAGTCCAAGAAAGCCTTGAAGAAACAACAGAAGGAAGCCGAGAAAGCCGCAAAAAAAGCAGAGAAGCAAGCCAAGCTGGTCAGTGCTCAGGCCTACTAAAATCATCTGTGGGAGAGGAAACTTTTCATCAGTCAGCATCTGTGATAATCTCCCCTCCTAAAGAAACGCCGTCACCTTGCCCATTAAAGGAAAAGTGACCGTGTCTCTGTACAGCTCACTCCTGACCACTTTATGATCAACATTCCAGTGCTCTTCAGCTGCTCCTTCCCCTGGTGGAATTAGCTTCTCCTCAGAGGCCCCCCCATCACATCAGAGGTCCCCCCCCCATCACATCAGAGGTCCCCCCCCCATCACATCAGAGGTCCCCCCCATCACATCAGAGGTCCCCCCCCCATCACATCAGAGGTCCCCCCCCCATCACATCAGAGGTCCCCCCCCCATCACATCAGAGGTCCCCCCCCCCATCACATCAGAGGTCCCCCCCCATCACATCAGAGGTCCCCCCCCCCATCACATCAGAGGTCCCCCCCCATCACATCAGAGGTCCCCCCCCATCACATCAGAGGTCCCCCCCATCACATCAGAGGTCCCCCCCATCACATCAGAGGTCCCCCCCATCACATCAGAGGCCCCCCCCAATCACATCAGAGGTCCCCCCCATCACATCAGAGGTCCCCCCCATCACATCAGAGGTCCCCCCCATCACATCAGAGGTCCCCCCTTCACATCAGAGGCCCCCCCCATCACATCAGAGCCCCCCCCATCACATCAGAGGCCCCCCCCATCACATCAGAGGCCCCCCCCATCACATCAGAGGACCAACCCCCCATCACATCAGAGGACCAACCCCCCATCACATCAGAGGACCAACCCCCCATCACATCAGAGGACCAACCCCCCATCACATCAGAGGCCCAACCCCCCATCACATCAGAGGCCCAACCCCCCATCACATCAGAGGCCCAACCCCCCATCACATCAGAGGCCCAACCCCCCATCACATCAGAGGCCCAACCCCCCATCACATCAGAGGACCAACCCCCCATCACATCAGAGGACCAACCCCCCATCACATCAGAGGACCAACCCCCCATCACATCAGAGGACCAACCCCCCATCACATCAGAGGACCAACCCCCCAATCACATCAGAGGTCCCCCCCCATCACATAGGTCCCCCCCCATCACATCATAGGTCCCCCCCCATCACATCACATCAGAGGTCTCCCCCCCCCCCCATCACATCAGAGGTCTCCCCCCCATCACATCAGAGGTCTCCCCCCCATCACATCAGAGAACCCCCCCTTCACATCAGAGGTCCCCCCCATCACATCAGAGGTCCCCCCATCACATCAGAGGCCCCCCCCATATATGAGAGCCTCCCATCATAACAGAGGTCCCCTTATTATGCCAGAGTCCCCTCATCACAGAGTCGGAGGCCCCCCATCAAATTAGTTTCCCCTATATATGAGAGCCTCCCATCACACCAAGGGTCCCCCTATTATATCAGAAGCCTCCCTTCACAACAGAGGTCCCCCTATTGTGTTAGAGGTCCCCATCACATCAGAGTCCCCTCAACAGAGTCAGAGGCCTCCAATTAGCTCATATTTCTCCCAATATATGAGAGCCTCCCATCACATCAGAGGAAAGCCCACCTATGCCTCACAGCATTTATACTCTCCGGGGGTCAGCAACAAAGGGTTAACAGACCAAAGCGCACATAGGAGATGTTTGTTAGGGTTTAGATACATTTAAAGCAAAGCTGCTGAATTGTCCAGCATGGTGAAAGTGCAAATTTTGCTTTAAATTCCATTTTTTGTTGCAATATTCATATTTTTACAATGTAACCAGATCGAGAGGAAAGCTGGCCATACCTGGCCAGAAAATTGTCGAAAAAAATGGTCAGCTTTTTAAAGATCTGTTGAACGTGCATGCAATAACGCCATCATTGTTTCAATATATGTCACTTAATTATTAACATATTATGGATCGTTAATGACATAAACGTTACATTTCTAATTGATCGATTATATAATCCAGGCCAGGGTTACATTTTAACTCGCATGCGCTGTAGATTTTTTCAAACTGTTTTCAATCAATTCCACTATCAATGTTTAGAAAATCAATTGTTTAGGCTCCCAAAATCCGACACGACAGTTTGTTTTATTGCCATAAAACGTTGCATTTCGATATTTGAAATTAGCCCCATAATGTTTCGAAAGTCATATCAAATGCTTTTAAAACAATATTATTGATTTTTTTTTTTTTTTTTTTACTCTATAACCCAAAGACTTTTTTAAAATTTTTATTTTGAACATGTGACCAGCAGCAGAGGACTAGAAGTTCCTCCTGTCACTGTTTCTCTGCAGACCGGGTGGGAAAGAGCTGGGTCATGTGACAACTGTATATTAGCAAAAGGTACTTAGATGTTTTTTTTTTTTTTAATTAATAAAATAATTAAAGTGCCATCATCCATATACAGAGAAGGGACAATGTAAATTAAGCAGTGTGTGTTTATTTAGTATCACTTAAATTTAAGAATGGAGTTTGGCTTCAAAGAGGACGTAAACTCTTCCTGTTTTTTTTTTTTTTTTTTTTTTCCCCCTGCAAAGTAAATGCAAAATGTGCTAGTATGCATCACATACTAGCACATTATGTGACACTTATCTGCAAATGAAGCCCGCGTTGTCCCCATCCATCTTCGCCCGTCTTCCTTACGGTTCTGCGGACTCCGGCTGTATTACCGGCCCGAAACGTGTGACGTCACTTCTGCGCATGTGCGTGGGAGCTGCTGGTCACGGCACAGGGCTCTGAAGAAACGGCACAGGCAGCCCTTTCTTCAGAGCGCATGCGCTGAGATGTCACCGGCTGCATGCAATGTAAATATATGTAACGGTGCAAGTTTAGGAGATCTTTACAGTACCTATAGGTAAGCCTTATTAAAGACTTATCTATAGGTAAAAGTTCTCAAGGTGAGAACAAACCACTTTAACCACTTCCGCACTGCTCACTAGAGCTTTACTGCGGCAAAGTGGCTCGATAACGTCTGGCGACGTAGACCTACGTCGCCAGACATTCCCCTCTCTCGGTGGCGCGCGCGCCGCCGGAATCTCGCTCCCGCTGTATTCAGTCACAGCAGGAGTCGGGCCAGGGGAGGAGCAGCGGCGATTGCCGCTGCTCTTCCCCGATCGTCGGGGAATCGAGTGTGGAGATCCGCCCGCTTGTGTAAACAAAGCGGGCGGATCTCCTAAGTGACAGACAATGACAGATTGCTGGGTTCAGCATAGCTGAACATGCGATCTGTCCTTGTGTCACTCAGTCCCCTCCCCCCACACACGTCAGTAAGCACCAGGCATACATTAACCCCTCCCTCTCCAATAAAATTAACCCCTTCCCTGCCAGTGTCATTTTTACAGTAACAGTGCATATTTATAGCACTGATTACTGTAGTAATGTCACTGGTACCCCCAAAAGTGTCAAAAATGTCAGTCAAGGGTCCGATCTGTCTGCTGCAATGTCACAGTCCCGCAAAAAAATCGCAGATCGCCGCCATTACTCGTTAAAAAAAAAAAAAAAAAAACACCAAAAACGACAGAAATCTTTCCCTTAGTTAGTAAATGCAATAACTTTTGTGCAAACCAATCAAAATACTGCGATTTTTTTTTTTTTTTTTTTTTACCAAAAATATGTAGCAGAAAACAAATTGGCGTAAAATGATAAAAAATTTTGATTTTTAAATTTTTTTTGGGGGGAAATTTCATATAAAAAAATTGAAAAATATTGTTATTTTTTCAAAATTGTCGCTCTTTTTTCGTTTATAGCGCAAAAAGTAAAAATAGCATAGGTGATCAAATACCCAAAAGAAAGCTCTGTTTGTGGGAAAAAAAGGACGTAAATTTAGTTTGGGTACGGCGTTGCATGACCGCGCAATTGTCGGTCGCACATTGCCGAATCGCAAAAAGTGGCCTGGACGTAAGACAGCAAAATCCTCCGGTGGTAAAGTGGTTAAGCACAGCAGACCATGGAGCTTCCTGTAAATGTGCTAACACAGTCAGTCTATGATCTAATATCTTAGAAAGTTCAATATCCAAAAGCTTCTGAGAATAGCAGAATTTTACCATAAGGGTAAACTAATGGGTTCAACATTGGGAAGTCTGTTGAGAAAATGTGTAAAAAAATGTCATTGTTTACAAAAAAAAAAAAAAATAGTTAATCTTGTGAGTGCAATGTGCTGTTGCATTTACTTTTTTCAGTGTTTGCTAAGATTTGTTTTTCTTTATCCTTTGTAGGCATCTGAGCAGCAGGCAGATGAAGGAGAGGTAAGTGTCAGACCCTCAGCTACACGAGAGCTGAGAAGTGGGTTTCGGGGTTGTGTAGGTGTGCTTTGCACCTCCATGTGGTTTTCACAGAGTAAAATGTTTACTAGAGTAACCAATTGTTTGTGTTACTTCTCTCACCTGAAAATGGCAGCAGTTTTACTCTGTGCCAATGTGACGTCTTTCACTTTTATCACTTTCCATTGCGGCTTACTGACTGTAGAAAGGGTGGCATCTAAGTTATATACTTTGCTGGCTAACCTAAGCTATTAAAGAAGAACTCCAGGCTCCCCCCCCCCCCCCGCCAAAAAAAAAACAAAAAAAAAAAAACACTTTCCTGTCCAGGGATCATGTGACTCTACAATTTTCATAGTCATGAAAATAAAGAAAACTCTTTGAATGAGAAGGTGTGTGTGTGTGTGTGTGTGTGTGTGTGTGTGTGTGTATGTATATATATATATATATATATATATATATATATATATATATATATATATATATATATATATATATATATATATATATATATATATATACTTCCATTGATGACACGGTGCCTGGACTTCTGTGATGGGTTACAGCAGTGCAAAACGAATTGCTCTCCTGTGATCCATAGAAGTACAACCTTTAATGATTGCAGTAGTCCTTTTCAAAAACAGATCATGTCTAAAATTCACCCTCTGATGGTGGTGTCATGAGTGTGATGAAGAAAAGCAATTATTCATGTTGGGTACTATTCAGTTCCTGTTTCTTTTTACCTAGGACTTTGCCAAGGACAGATATGGAGTTCCCCCCATGATACAGTCACAGGATAAACCAGGTATGTTCCATTTAAGGGGCGTAAGTTACCCTCTCCACTATTGTTGAGAAAAAAACATTCCCCTCTGGGTGATTAATGTACATTGCAAGGATTTTAACAAACTTTGTTGCAGATTCCTACCAGTTTCTGCTCTGAAGTAATAGCTCTTTGTTAAGGCCCGTACACACGATAAGAAAATCTGTAGGGAAAATTCATCCGACGACCGATCTGCCGATTTTCGGATTGTAAGTATGGTGATTTCGACAGCCGACTCCCGACTTTTCGGCCAACAAAATCCTGGTGTGCAGGCTATATAATTTTTGTTGTCCGTCAAAACAACGTCCGATTTTCGTCTCATTAGTACAGATTTTGACGGAAAAAAAATCTTAAGAGCAAGACTAGGCATGCTCAGAGAGGAAAGAACACATACAAAGCAATCCACACATCACATCATTTCTGAAGTAGAATTCTGTCGTACGGGAAAATTCGTATGAAAATAACCTCTTCACTTTCCACATCAGACTAGCCTGCCACAAAAAACGGACGACAGATCGTTCGATAATCTGATCGTGTGTACGGGGCTTTAGATTGTGACTTGTGCACAACTTATTTTGAATGGGAGTGACTCATTCATTATAAGCATCTGTTGCACTTTCAGGACTCTGAAGAGAAAAGTTGCATCCCTTTAGAAGTGATTAATCCTTATGGAGAATCTCACCAAAAAATGGTGAAAAATACACCTGACTTGTATCTTGGTGTCCTAATGTAACTTAGTGCTTAGAGCTGTTCACGCAAGAAGGAAATAGCAAGAAGGGGAATTGCCCTTTAGTAATTTTGGAATTACCCTTAAGGGAGTGTAAACTTTGCATGACTGCTTCCCTTTCTCTTTTGTTTTTTAAATACAATCCTAAAATTTGTGGATTCCTTCTGGCTCCACCCATAGTTGGACTTTTAACCTCCTACTACCTACCAGTCATAAGTAGTCTATATTAAATGCTATTGGGAATATGGCAAATAACACGCGCTTTAAAGTTTAGTGAATTAAAATCTCTAAATGTACTCTCCTCCCCTCCAGTGAAGTTATGTCCACGAACACCCTCTCCAGTATAGATAAACTTGTGTGTCCTCCAAACTCATCAAACTGGCGCTGACTTTTTGCTCCAATAAGCTGTGGGCAGGGTCATTCCCAGCCCATCCCTGCTGCACATGTGCAGGGGGTCGAGAGCTCATTCCTGTGATGGTGGGGGTGAGCAGTTATAGCTGGGAGTGTCATAGCAACTTCCTAGCAACAAGACGGGACAGGGGTGGATGCCATCTCTGAGTTTTTCATCCAGGCTTTGAGAGGTACGTAGGCGACTTGCACACATAGCAAAGTCATCATCCCACTTTATTAAACAAAGAGGCAGGCATGACCCGACTCGTTTCATTGGAGTAAAAAGAAAAAATAACTCAAGTTTAGAGTTCAGCTACAGAGGAGTTCTTCCCAAGCTCATCTCTGTTCATCAACACCGACATTCTCACCCAATCTTTTTCCTGGTTCAGAATCTTCGGCTGTCTTGATTGTCTGTACCTGGGTGACATAAATCTGTGCATGCTCAGAAATTCATTCATCCTGGCAAATACCAACATACTACACTGATGTGCACATGCACAGCTTATTGTACATTGTCAAGAGGATTCTGAACAGTCAGGTGAGAGCCCTTCATTGTGATACAGGGGGAGATTTACTAAAACTGGAGCACTCTGACTCCGGTGCGGTTCTACATGGTAGCCAATCGGCTTCCAACTTCAGCTTGTTCAATTAGGCTTTGGCAATAAAACCTGGTAGCTGATTGGTTTCTATGCAACAGATTTTGCATGCTCCAGTTTAAGTAAATCTCCTCCTGTAGCGCTCTTCAATAAAAAGCCTGCCTGGATGCACACTTTAGATTTTTTATTTAAAGCGGAGTTCCGGGCACAAAAACGATATTTTTTTTTTGTGCCCGTCCGCTAGTTCAGCCTAACCTGAAAAGGAATTGGATAGTTAGATTTTTTTTTTTTAAAACTCACCTTGTAATTGACGATCGTAAATACTCACCTATGACAGCTTCCTCCTCCAGCGCCGAGGCTCTCCCCGTCACTTCCTGCCTCGCAATGATTCCTGGGAGCTAAACGTCATAGCTCCCAGGAATCAATGCGCCGCACCGGCCCCGCTCGTCATTTCCGGGCGACGCCGCATTCCCCTGCTAAACAGCTTCTGGGCATGCCCAGAAGCTGTTTAGGAATGCGGCGCCGCACCGGAAGTGACGAGAGGGGCCGGTGCGGCGCATTCTGGGACACGAAGACGCGGAAGAAGACAGAGAAGAGGACCGCGCCGGCTTCAGCTGCCCACAACCGAGATGGAAACGCTGTGGAAGAAAACTTCTAAGTAAGTATTTCTTCTAAAAGGTAAGTGCGAACCGGGACAGATCAGAGGCTAGCCATTGTGGAATGTGCTAGCCCTGACTGTCCCGGGGGTATGTTAAAAAAAAAAAACGTTTCTCTGCCCGGAACTCCGCTTTAAAGTTCCACTTGGAAAGTTCCTCTTGGAAAGTTCTGCCAGGTGTTTGTATATGGCGAGGTTGTTGGTGTCAGTTTAGAATGCCGTTACCCATATTATTTGATGTTCTTCCATTAACAGCTGGCAGTTAGCAGGGGAATTCCACTCGGAGCAAACTCCCCTCTTGGTTTTAATTGCATTACATGTTTCTGCAGGCACCTTAATGTGTAACAGACATTTATCACCTGCCCAGGTGTCTTATGCCATTTTCTCTTATGATTAGATGAATTATTAAACCTGAAAATATATTTTCCAACAATCTGTAGTTACAAGGGCGAGTAACAGTCTTTGATTTTAATTCAGACTATAAACAGTTTCCGTTTAAAGGAAATTATGTAATATTAATGTTCTCTAATCAGAATGATTGCTGTAGTGACATTTTAGAGAGTGTGTAGAACTAAGAAGAGCTTTAAGCCCTGGTTCACACTGCCGCGACTTGTCAAGTGACTTGAGAGTTCAAAGTCGCATCCCATTATCGGCAATGGAACCGTTCTAATTGGTACAACTCAAGTCGCTCTGCTTTAGAAATAGGTCTCTACACTTTTGGTGCGACTTCAACATG
Organism: Pelophylax lessonae; assembly: GCF_965119305.1. Taxonomy (NCBI): domain Eukaryota; kingdom Metazoa; phylum Chordata; class Amphibia; order Anura; family Ranidae; genus Pelophylax; species Pelophylax lessonae. Next base: position 293,248,294 of record NC_138773.1, on the reverse strand, counting down.
ACTTGCATTGACTTCTGTTAAAAAAGTTGTATGCAAGCCGCAATAAAGTCACGCAGGGATGTCGGCTTCAAAGTCGTGTGACTTTGAAGCTGCGGCAGTGTGAACAAGGGATTAATCAATAATATCCTTTATACACACAAACAGAAACGCACTCATCTACACTGAAATTTGGTCTGAGATCTGTTAGATTAAATCGGTAGTAAGCCACCACAAAAAAGAAAAAAAAAATCGTGCCCTCTGCAGGTTTAAGTCACGATGTACTAGAATGCTCTGTATACTAGCATATTATGACAGACTTGCCTATACACGGAGCCCTCCAGTGCAGCACTGTCACAGCTCTCCGGCGCTTCCATCTTCACTCGGTCTTTCTTCCGGGTCCTCGAGCTCCGACTTTATGAATGGCAAGGGCCGCGATGACGTCACTCCTACACATGCGATTGGGAGCCTGACCTCGGTACAGTGCTATGCATTTCATGGCACACTGAAATGCTGTGAATGCAGAGCGTCACTGTGCATATGTGGGTGATGACGTCGGCCATTGCCTATGTGAATATCTTCTAAACAGTATACATTTAGGAGATATTCATTGCACCTACAGGTAAGCCTGATGGTAATCTTACTTTTAGGTACAAGTTATAAAATAGCTTACACTATAGTTTACTACCTCTTTAACCACTTGCCCCTAATTAGCTAATTAGCCGCTAGGATTGCTTTTACCTGAAAGCCGACCGCTAGCTGTAAAAAACAATACCAAGATGATGCCTAAATCTGCAGGCATCATCCTGATATGACCACTCAAGGTCTAGCGACATACCAGTACGTTGCTGGTCCTTGTTGGGCATATATTATAAGGTTCTTTTTTTTTCATGCAGCCTGTGGGCTAAACGAGAAAAGAGAACGTAACAGATTCCGCCATTCACATCGATCGATGTGGATGAAGAAATCTCTGCCAGAAAGTGTGTGAAATAGCCATCATTAGACCTCCCAGCATCCACCCACTTCTAATGATGTGCATTAGTGCATACATGCAATGTTCTTTTTTTTTTTTTTTTTTTTCATTCAGCCCATGGGGCAGTTTGTTGTGCCATTCAAAAATGCAAAGTAAAGCTCTATCATGCAAAGAAGAAGCCATATTGGAATATGATCCAGAAACACCACATCTTCTCTGAGCCAAGCTCATATAAAATGGTCTGTTGGAAAGCGGAAAACTGTTTAAATTTGACATTCTTTTTGGCAACCATGAGTGCCACGTCTTCTAGACTAAAGAGGAGAGGGACCTCCTGACTTGTTATCAGCGCTCCCTTCAAAAGCCTGCATCTCTGATGATATGGGGGTGTATTGGTGCATGTGGAATGGGCAGCTTGCATACCTGAAAAGGCAACATCAGTGCTGAAAGATCCAGGTTTTAGAGCAGCATATACTCCCATGCAGATAATGTCTTTTTCAGGGAAGGCATATTTCAGCAGGACAATGCTAAACCACATACTGCATCTAGGACAAGAGCATGGCTTCATAGTGAAAGGGTCTGGGTGCTTAACTGGTTGCCTGCAGTCCAGACCTTTCATAGAATGTGTCGGCAGATAAGAACCATTTGGCCCATCTAGTCTGCCCAATATATCTGAATCCTATGAATAGTCCCTGGCCCTATCTTATATGAATGATAGCCTTATGCCTATCCAATGCATGCTTAAACTCCTTCACTGTATTTGCAGCTACCACTTCTGCAGGAAGGTTATTCCATGCATCCACTACTCTCTCAGTAAAGTAATACTTCTCATATTACTTTTAAACCTCTCATTTAAAACTGTGTCCTCTTGTGGTAGTTTTTCTTCTTTTAAATATGCTCTCCTCCTTTACCGAGTTGATTCCCTTTATGTATTTAAAAGTTTCTATCATATCCCCTCTGTCTCTTCTTTCTTCCAAGCTATACATGTTAAGGTCCTTTAACCTTTCCTGGTAAGTTTTTTTCCTGCAATCCATGTGCTAGTTTAGTAGCTCTTCTCTGAACTCTCTCTAGAGTATCTATATCCTTCTGGAGATATGGCCTCCAGTACTGCGCACAATACTCCAAGTGAGGTCTCACCAGTGTTCTGTACAGCGGCATAAGCACTTCACTTCTCTCTTTCTACTGCTTATACCTCTCCCTATACATCCAAGCATTCTGCTGGCATTTCGTGCTGCTCTATTACATTGTCTTCCCACCTTTAAGTCTTCTGAAATAATTACTCCTAAATCCCTTTCCTCAGATCCTTTTTTAGGAAAGAATGGAACAACAGTGCTCTACCAAAACTCCAGCAACTGGTATTCTCAGTTAACCACTTGCCAACCAGCCACTGTAGTTTTACCGCGACAGGTCGGCTCTGTTACGCGAAACATACATGTGTGTCGCTTTGTGTAGAAAGCACCCCACAGGCACACATTTAACCCTTTGATTGACTCTGGTGTTAACCCCTTCCCTGCCAGTGTCAGTACAGTAAAACCGTGCATATTTTTAGCACTGATTACTGTAGTAATGTCACTGGTCCCTCCAAAAATGTCAGTTAGGGGTCCGATCTGTCCACCGCAATGTCGCGGTCCCGCTAAAAACCGCTGATCACCGCCATCACTAGTAAAAAAATAAATATAAATGACATCTTTCTCCTAGCTTGTAGACACGATAACTTTTGCGCAAACCAATCAATATATGCTTATTAGGATTTTTTATTAGGATTAGGAATATGTAGCAAAATACATATTGGCCTAAAATGATTAAAAAATTAGATTTATTTTTTTTATTGGGAATGTTTTATAGCAGGAAGTAAAAATGATTGTGTGTTTTTTTTTTTCTGAAGTGTCGCTTTTTTTGTTTATAGAGCAAAAAATAAAAGTAGCAGAGGAGATCAAATACCACCATATACTTTTACTTGGGTTCAGTGTCGCACGACCGTGCAATTGTGAGTTAAAGTAACGAAGTGCCGTATAGCAAAAAATGGCCTGGTCCTTAAAGGGGTAAAACCTTCCAGTCCTTAAATGGTTAACAGACGTGTTTGGGACTTGGATATTTCATTGGATGGAGTGCAACACTCATTGATGTTTAGGTTCTCTTGCACATGCACTTTTATTCATCATACAATATACCGTATATACTCGAGTATAAGCTGATCCGAATATAAGCCGAGGCACCTAATTTTACCACAAAAAACTAGGAAAACATATTGACTCGCATATAAGCCAAGGGTGGGAAATGCAGCAGCTACTGGGCCCAAATGGACCACCACGAGACCCAAAACAGGGGCTGCAGGCATGGTACAGGGGCTGCAGGCATGGTGCAGAAGATGCAGGGCTGTGGGCACGGCACAGGAGACGGTTCAGGCACGGCACAGGAGACGGTTCAGGCACGGCACAGGAGACGGTTCAGGCACGGCACAGGAGACGGTTCAGGCACGGCACAGGAGACGGTTCAGGCACGGCACAGGAGACGGTTCAGACACGGCACAGACATGGCACTGACGGTACAGGAGATGCAGTGCTGCGGGCATGGTACAGGAGTCTCACTTTACCTGCAGTGCTGCGGAGGAGTCTCACTTACCTTTCCGCCTTGCATTTAAAAATGCTGCCGCCTGGCGCCAACTCGGCACTGCGCATGCGCCGTCTGCCCGGGAATAGCCGCAAGTGTACGTGCTTTCCCGAGCAGTGGCGGTGCATGCGCACTGACCGGGGAAAAGGTAAGTGAGACCATGACTGGAGTATAAGCCAAGGGGGGCTTTTTCAGCATCAAAAAACATGCTGAAAAACACGGCTTATACTCAAGTATATACGGTATATATATTTTTATATGCATGGTATATGTGTTGAAGCACTAGATATACATTATGTTGTTCTAAATATTTTCCCCCTATTTTACGATTATATTATTTCACTATTATACTATTGATACAGCACTGCTCCATACTCTTTTTTTATTCTGTTTTGTGTATGTGGGGACACTACAAAGATTGGCTGCTATATCCAGTTTTTTCTCTAGTTTATTCCTAGGGTGTGCCTCTCAATTGTTTTTTTTTTTTTTAATTTGTTGACACATACTGTACATTCACATCCATCCATATCCTAGTAGAATTTATTACAATCTAAGGTCCCTACCTAACTTGCATACATACATGCACATGCCTAACATATTATGTTATTCTAAATATTTTCCCCCTATTTTACAATTGTATTATTTCACTTTTATACTCATGATATAGCGGCGCTCCATACTTGTACATGTACAGTATGTAAAGCACTGTGTATATTGTCGGAACTATATAAATCCCTAAAATAATCAGGATTGAACTCAGGACTCCATTGGCAATCTTGTTTACTGCTCATTCTCCATGCTGTTTGTATACATGTACTAGCTAGCAATAGTATAGAGTTATTGAATGAGCGGAAGATGCGACTGCAATAACGGTGTGAAGAGTTAGGATGTGGTAAGGTATATAATTTTCGGAGATGGTATGTTGCTCCAGAAATGACCCCATGTCAGGTTTTTACCACTCATGGCACACTTTGTGCAGCCTGTCCTCTGTGTCCGGTGACCCCCCCTCACCTACCCCTGACACCGGCTATGCAGTTATTTTCTGACCGTTCTCTACAAAGAGAGGAAAAAGCTGCTTGAAGCAGAGAGCGCACCATTGTGTGCTCACCCCATGCCTTCTATGCATTCTATGTGTATCTGTTTATTTTTACAATACTGGCAAAAAGGAAAGTCAAAAGACTATTCTTTTTTTCTGCTCGGCTCCTCTGCAACACATTTTGCGGGTATGAAATTGTATCAGGACTTAGAATATTTCCAATGAATATGCTTTATGTTTTAGCACATAAAAAGCATCTATGATTCCTTTTCTGAGGTTAAGGGCCGTTCACTGTGCGGAAAACCTGCGTTTCTGCAGCAGGTGCAGTTAATGACACCTCAAACGCAGTGCATTTGCCCGCACTAAATTGCATGATACTGAAGTACCATGCGATGCGGTTGTCGTGCATTTCCAAAAGTAGTGCTTGCACTGCTTTTGGTTTGGTGCGATTTCATCCCATTCAAAATGAATGAGCTGAAATCGCACTGCAAAGAACTGCATGTGAATCACCCAGGAAGATGCAGAACATTCTGTGCGATTCACATGCAGTTGGCAATGTAAATGGCCCTAGAGGTAGATTTTTGCTTTAAAGCAATACAGAATATCTCTTTTTTGCACACTTACATCGGTTCAGTTTGGCTTGATGTAAGTATCCATATCTGGGTTCCAGAGGGACTGATGGGGATACTAAAAATCAAGTAGTCTGTATCTCTTCCAGATCTTCCGGGTTCCTCTCTGCACACTGATCACAGATTGTCACTCAGTACCAACAAAATTCAGAGAATGCTTTGTCATTTTTAGTTCAGTGAATAAAAGGCGCTCTTTGATTGGAGGGGTGGATGATGTCACAGTCTCCGCCTCTTCAAATCAAAGCGCGCCTGTATTAAATGAAAAAAGATACAAGGGTTCTCTGAATGGCAGCAGTATTTGAGGGGGGTGACACCCCCCCCCCCCCCCGATCAGTGTGCTGAGGGAAGCTACTTGCATAGAACCCAATCGCATGACTATCTACAGGTGTAGCCCAGATGATTTCTGCATTCCCAGCAGCCTTCTGTGTATCAGATATGGATACTTACATCGAGCCAAGCTGGACCATTTGTACGTTAAAAAAAAAAAGATCATTCATGGAGTTCTGATTTTTTACATAGTTACATAGTTAGTGAGGTTGAAAAAAGACATCAGTCCATCCAGTTCAACCTATGATGTGTGTGTGTTTGCTTTTAACCGTACATTGTATACCCCTGTATGTTGTGGTCTTTAAGGTGCCCATCTAATAGTTTTTTGAAACTCTCAATGCTCCCTGCTGATACCACTGCTTGTGGAAGAGAATTCCACATCCTTTATGCTCTTACAGTGAAGAACCCCTTACGCATTTTAAGGTTAAACCGCCTTTCCTCAAGTTTTAGTGAGTGGCCACGTGTCTTGTTGTATTTCTTTACTCTGAATAGTTTGTTCCTTATGCTAGGATCACCAGTACAGTATTTGTACATTGATATCATATCCCCCTCAATCGTCTCTTCTCCAGAGAGAATAAGTTCAGTGCTTGTAGTCTTTCCTCATAGCTGATGTCCTCCATTCCCCTAATTATTTTTGTTGCCCTTCTCTGGACTCTCTCCAGTTCCAGCACATCCTTCCTGAGGACCGGTGCCCAGAACTGGACAGCATACTCCAGAGTCTTGTAGAGAGGGAGAATAATCTCTATTTCTGGAGTGAATCCCCTTTTTTATACATCCCAGTATTCTGTTGGCTTTGCTTGCAGCTGCTTGGCATTGCATGCCACTGCCAAGCCTGTTGTCTACCAGTACCCCCAAGTCTTTTTCCATCCTAGACTCCCCCAGAGGTTCCCCCCCTAGTGAGTAGCTTGCTTTCTGGTTTTCTGATTTAACCACTTACCAGGCCCTATTTTGCGATTCGGCACTGCGTGACTTTAACGGACAATTGCGTGTTTCCAAATGAAATTGACGCCCTTTTTTTCCCACAAAAAATTTGATCACCTGTGCGATTTCTATTTTTTGCGCTATAAACCAAAAAATGTTGAAAAAATATTTTTCACATTTTTTTTTATATGAAAAAAAAAAGTAAAAATCTAAATTTTTTTAACATTTTTGGCCAATTTGTTTTCTGCTACATATTTTTGGTAAAAAAAAATCGCAATAAGCGTATTTTGATTGGTTTGCGCAAAAGTTATTACGTTTAATAACTACAGGAAAGATTTCTGTCATTTTTATTGTTGTTTTTTTTTTTTTTAACTAGTAATGGCGGTGATCTGCAATTTTTAATTTTTTTTTGCAGGACTGTGAAATTGCGGCGGACAGATCGGACCCCTGACTAACATTTTTGGGGGTACCAGTGACATTACTACAGTAATCAGTGCTATAAATATGCACTGTTACTGTAAAAATGACACTGGCAGGGTAGGGGTGTTTACTTATTTCTCTCCAAAGCTCCAAGTACTTTGTCTTTCTGCTGCTTCGTTCCTCTGTTATCAGCATGATAATTTCTGACAAGTTCTCTGATACAGGAGAAAAAAGCAGCTGGAAATTTTGTGTGGGGTGGGTGCATAGAGCTGGATTAACAGAGAGCTTGTCTATTCACAGCACAGCTCTGCATGTTTCTTCCTTCCTCTGCCTATGTGGGGGGGGGGGGTGCCTTTCCTCCAATCAGCTGTCACACAGTGTATGCCTAGACTCAACACCCAGTACTGGAATAGGAAGCAAAAAATCAAGCACGATGATCACTTTCTAAACAGTGTAGAAAGCTAAAGACAGCAGATATACAAGTATAACTTATGTAAGATCAGTGGCGGCTGGTGCTCTAAATTTTTGGGGGGGCGCAAAAAGAAAAATGTAATAGGTATTGCTTCGCGTCAAACGCAGTAAAAAATTGCGTGACTTTGAAGTCATGGTACAGGCATGGCACAGGTGATGGTATAGGCATGGCACAGGTGATGGTATAGGCATGGCACAGATATGGTATAGGCATGTCACAGGTCATGGTACAGGAGATGGTATATGCCCCCTTTCAATGCAGTGACCAGCGTACATGCCCCCTTCATTGCAGAGTTCAGCGTGCGTGCCCCCTTCAATGCAATGAACATTGTGCTGTGCCCCCTTCAATGCAATGAACACTGTGCTATGCCCCCTTCAATGCAATGAACATTGTGCTGTGCCCCCTTCAATGCAATGAACACTGTGCTATGCCCCCTTCAATGCAATAAACACTGTGCTATGCCCCCTTCAATGCAATAAACACTGTGCTGTGCCCCCACAATGCAGAGTTCAGCGTGCATGCCCCCTTCAATGCAACTGTGCTGTGCCCCCTTCAATGCAATGAACAATGTGCTATGCCCCCTTCAATGCAATAAACACTGTGCTGTGCCCCCTTCAATGCAATAAACACTGTTCTGTGCCCCCTTCAATGCAATGAACACTGTGCTGTGCCCCCTTCAATGCAATGAACACTGTGCTGTGCCCCAACAATGCAGAGTTCAGCGTGCATGCCCCCTTCAATGCAATAAACACTGTGCTGTGCCCCTTCAATGCAATAAACACTGTGCTGTGCCCCCTTCAATGCAATAAACACTGTGCTGTGCTGCCCCCTTCAATGCAATAAACACTGTGCTGTGCTGCCCCCTTCAATGCAATAAACACTGTGCCCCCTTCAATGCAATGAACTCTGTACTGTGCCCCAACAATGCAGAGTTCAGCGTGCATGCCCCCTTCAATGCAACTGTGCTGTGCCCCCTTCAATGCAATAAACACTGTGCAGAGTTCAGCGTGCGTGCCCCCTTCAATGCAACTGTTCCGTGCCCCCTTCAATGCAGAGTTCAGCGTGCAAGCCCCTTTCAATGCAGAGCGCCACAGCATTGTCCCCAATCACTGCAGAGCGCCACAGCATTGTCCCCAATCACTGCAGAGCGCCACAGCATTGTACCCCAATGATTGCAGAGCGCCACAGCATTGTCCCCCAATGATTGCAGAGCGCCACAGCATTGTCCCCCAATGATTGCAGAGCGCCACAGCATTGTCCCCCAATGATTGCAGAGCGCCACAGCATTGTCCCCAATGATTGCAGAGCGCCACAGCATTGTCTCCCAATGATTGCAGAGCGCCACAGCATTGTCCCCAATGATTGCAGAGCGCCACAGCATTGTCCCCCAATGATTGCAGAGCGCCACAGCATTGTCCCCAATGATTGCAGAGTGCCACAGCATTGTCCCCCAATGATTGCAGAGCGCCACAGCATTGTCCCCCAATGATTGCAGAGCGCCACAGCATTGTCCCCCAATGATTGCAGAGCGCCACAGCATTGTCCCCCAATGATTGCAGAGCGCCACAGCATTGTCCCCCAATGATTGCAGAGCGCCACAGCATTGTCCCCCAATGATTGCAGAGCGCCACAGCATTGTCCCCCAATGATTGCAGAGCGCCACAGCATTGTCCCCCAATGATTGCAGAGCGCCACAGCATTGTCCCCCAATGATTGCAGAGTGCCACAGCATTGTCCCCCAATGATTGCAGAGTGCCACAGCATTGTCCCCCAATGATTGCAGAGTGCCACAGCATTGTCCCCCAATGATTGCAGAGTGCCACAGCATTGTCCCCCAATGATTGCAGAGTGCCACAGCATTGTCCCCCAATGATTGCAGAGTGCCACAGCATTGTCCCCCAATGATTGCAGAGTGCCACAGCATTGTCCCCCAATGATTGCAGAGTGCCACAGCATTGTCCCCCAATGATTGCAGAGTGCCACAGCATTGTCCCCCAATGATTGCAGAGTGCCACAGCATTGTCCCCCAATGATTGCAGAGTGCCACAGCATTGTCCCCCAATGATTGCAGAGTGCCACAGCATTGTCCCCCAATGATTGCAGAGTGCCACAGCATTGTCCCCCAATGATTGCAGAGTGCCACAGCATTGTCCCCCAATGATTGCAGAGTGCCACAGCATTGTCCCCCAATGATTGCAGAGCGCCACAGCATTGTCCCCAATGATTGCAGAGCGCCACAGCATTGTCCCCCAATGATTGCAGAGTGCCACAGCATTGTCCCCCAATGATTGCAGAGTGCCACAGCATTGTCCCCCAATGATTGCAGAGTGCCACAGCATTGTCCCCAATGATTGCAGAGTGCCACAGCATTGTCCCCAATGATTGCAGAGTGCCAGCTTTGTCCCCCAATGATTGCAGAGTGCCAGCTTTGTCCCCCAATGATTGCAGAGTGCCAGCATTGTCCCCCAATCGATGCAGAGTGCCAGCGTGCGTGCTCCGTTCAAACTTACCTGGCGGCGGCGCGGCTCAGCTTCTTCCTCCTCTTCTGCGGCGGGTCCTCCTCCCTCGTCTCGGCGGCGGGAACCGGCGGGCGGCCTCTCCTTTTCTCTGAGCGGCGGTGACGGTGAGTGACTGACGCACGCACCGGCACCGCCCCCATTGCGACGTCAGCAATATCCTGGATGATGATTGGTCCAGGCTGTAGACTGGACCAATCACAGCCAGGATATCAGAAAGTGGGGGTGTCCAACCGCAAAGACTTGCGCCCAGGATACCCCCCTACCCCCCCAGAAGGCAGCCAATCGGCGCCTCTTCTGGGACGTAACCCCATCCCCCCCTAGCCACCAGTTCCTTGGGTTCAGGCCGGCGAACCCAATTTTTTTTTTTATACAACTTTATTTGTTCGTTTTTTTTTTTTTTTTTTTTTTTCCTTTTTTTAGGGGTAGGGGGCGCCACTGTGTAAGATAGAGCTAGATTAACAGAGAGCTTGTCTATTCACAGCACAGCTCTGCATGTTTCTTCTTTCCTCTGCTTATGTGATGGGGGTGCCTTTCCTCCAATCAGCTGTCACACAGTGTATGCCTAGACACACACCCAGTGCTGGAAAAGGAAGAGAGAGATTCTAACACAATGTTCACTTTCTAAACAGTGTAGAAAGCTGAAGACTGCAGATATACAAGTATAACTTATGTAGGGAGATTTGTTTTATCTCTGTGTATCATGTGAGGCTGCTCACTTTACTGGGTATATGTGAGGGTTTTAGGTAAATACATTATTATCAGGTAAAATATTGTCGCGCATGGATTGTTCATATATGCCACTTGCAGCCAATGTGTGGCACATTCATGGCTGATTATCAGTCAAAGCCAAAGGCTGGGTTCACACGGGTCCAGCTGCGGTTTGCAGTCCGGTGTTTAATTATGTTCACTGGTTCAGGTGCAAATTTTCCCCTGAATTCGCACCTCAACCGGACCCAAAAAACGCACAGGACCCTTTACAAATTTACACTGCAGCCACCCCGGGAATATGTGAACCAACTCCCATTGAATGTCGGTCACACACAATGTGGTTTTAAACGCATCCAATTCACATATGTGAACCCAGCCTAACAAAACTTTTGGTTTAAATCTGCAAAATAAATTCCAGGTACATTGAAGTAAAGGGTGTGCAAGTTCTATGTACAAAGCCTCTTTAATGCTATTATGCTGCAGAGAAAGGACCCTTTACTCTGTGGGGAAGCAGGGGTATCTCTGCAGATGTCTGGCACACCTCCTACAGTGTTAGGCCCCTTTCACACAAGCGGACCGTTCTGTTTTTCAGGCGGATCTGAATGGATGCCCCATGCATCTCTATGGGGCAGCGGATGTCAGCGGAGACATGTCCACTGAGATCTGATCCGTCAAATCCAGACGGATGGAAACCCTATTTTCCATCCATCTGGCGGATCGGATCAGGTCCGTTCCCATCCGATTCCCCCATAGAGAAGAATGTGGACCTGACAGCTGTGTCTCTGCACACAGCGAGGAGACAGAGCTGCCATCTGCCTGCTCAGCAGGGGATCGGCGGATCGATCCACAGCTGAGAAAAACGGAGTCCGCCGACGGACTCCCCTGTGTGAAAGGGGCCTAAGACTTCTAGCTCTGCAATCAGCAAAGCTCACACCCCTTTTTGATCAGAGAGATTTATCTCTGACTTAGCAGAGGTGTGTCAAACCTCTGCAGAGAGACCACTGCTTATACACAAACCTCTGCAGAGAGACCACTGCTTATACACAAACCTCTGCAGAGAGACCACTGCTTATACACAACCTCTGCAGAGAGACCTCTGCTTATACACAAACCTCTGCAGAGAGACCACTGCTTATAAACAACCTTTGCAGAGAGACCACTGCTTATACACAAACATCTGCAGAGAGACCACTGCTTATACACAAACCTCTGCAGAGAGACCTCTGCTTATACACAAATCTCTGCAGAGAGACCTCTGCTTATACACAAACCTCTGCAGAGAGACCTCTGCTTATACACAAACCTCTGCAGAGAGACCTCTGCTTATACACAAACCTCTGCAGAGACCTCTGCTTATACACAAACCTCTGCAGAGACCTCTGCTTATACAAAAACCTCTGCAGAGAGACCTCTGCTTATACACAAACCTCTGCAGAGACCTCTGCTTATACTCAAACCTCTGCAGAGACCTCTGCTTATACACAAACCTCTGCAGAGACCTCTGCTTATACACAAACCTCTGCAGAGACCTCTGCTTATACGCAAACCTCTGCAGAGAGACCTCTGCTTATACGCAAACCTCTGCAGAGAGACCTCTGCTTATACGCAAACCTCTGCAGAGAGACCTCTGCTTATACGCAAACCTCTGCAGAGAGACCTCTGCTTATACGCAAACCTCTGCAGAGACCACTGCTTATACGCAAACCTCTGCAGAGACCACTGCTTATAGGCAAACCTCTGCAGAGAGACCACTGCTTATAGGCAAACCTCTGCAGAGAGACCTCTGCTTATACGCAAACCTCTGCAGAGAGACCTCTGCTTATACGCAAACCTCTGCAGAGAGTTCTCTGCTTTTACATAAACCTCTGCAGAGAGAGCACTGCTTATACACTACCTCTGCAGAGAGACCACTGCTTATATGCAAACCTCTGCAGAGAGACCACTGCTTATACGCAAACCTCTGCAGAGAGACCACTGCTTATACACAAACATCTGCAGAGAGACCACTGCTTATACACAAACCTCTGCAGAGAGACCTCTGCTTATACACAAATCTCTGCAGAGACCTCTGCTTATACACAAACCTCTGCAGAGAGACCTCTGCTTATACACAAACCTCTGCAGAGAGACCTCTGCTTATACACAAACCTCTGCAGAGACCTCTGCTTATACACAAACCTCTGCAGAGACCTCTGCTTATACAAAAACCTCTGCAGAGAGACCTCTGCTTATACACAAACCTCTGCAGAGACCTCTGCTTATACACAAACCTCTGCAGAGACCTCTGCTTATACACAAACCTCTGCAGAGACCTCTGCTTATACGCAAACCTCTGCAGAGAGACCTCTGCTTATACGCAAACCTCTGCAGAGAGACCTCTGCTTATACGCAAACCTCTGCAGAGAGACCTCTGCTTATACGCAAACCTCTGCAGAGAGACCTCTGCTTATACGCAAACCTCTGCAGAGACCACTGCTTATACGCAAACCTCTGCAGAGACCACTGCTTATAGGCAAACCTCTGCAGAGAGACCACTGCTTATAGGCAAACCTCTGCAGAGAGACCTCTGCTTATACGCAAACCTCTGCAGAGAGACCTCTGCTTATACGCAAACCTCTGCAGAGAGACCACTGCTTATACGCAAACCTCTGCAGAGAGTTCTCTGCTTTTACATAAACCTCTGCAGAGAGAGCACTGCTTATACACTACCTCTGCAGAGAGACCACTGCTTATATGCAAACCTCTGCAGAGAGACCACTGCTTATACGCAAACCTCTGCAGAGAGACCACTGCTTATACGCAAACCTCTGCAGAGAGACCTCTGCTTATACACAAACCTCTGCAGAGAGACCACTGCTTTATACTCGGAGAGCAAAGGGTCCTCTGCAGCATGTTGGCAAAGGCCAGGCTTTTCTGCTTAGGCTGTGACATGCAGGTGGATGTGTTGAATCCTTGAAGAATTGTTCTCAGCTACTTCTACTATTGGTCTTGGATCAGGTGATCCCCCTCCTGCCTTGTTTAGCTTACTCCAAGCAGTTATTTTGAGGAGGGGGAGAGAATGGATGGCAATCGGTAAGGAAGGTCTTTGTGGCAGATAGTATGCTGCCCATCCAAGTCTCTTAGACTCCTATCAGTGTTTATGGGGAACTTTCCTTTTTTGTGTAACCTTTTAGTAACGGCTGAGTAGATGCATACTGATCAGTGATAGCACACAGATCTGCAGAACATACGGTACATCTACAAGGGGATCAAAGTGTGGAAACATTGAAGCCGTGTTCTATCTGCAGGTGATTCTTCTGAAAAGTCTGTTACTTTCTTGCTGACTCATCTGAACAGGCAAATGAGTTGTGGCCATACTAACGTCATTCATGACCGTTTACCTTCCCAGAATTTTGCACACTTTTTGTCGGTTTCTTTTTTGATGGCTGTGTGACCTGTGATAAAGTAGATATAAACAGTTTTCCTGAAACACCGTGCATCATAATCAATTGCAATTTTATTAGACTACTGGTTTGCCCCAATTTTAAAGAATAGGACAACCATGAAATCCATATCCCTGATATGTGCCTGCTGTACCATGTACTTGTATGAGAAAGTCTCCTGTTCTCTTTGTATTGCTTCCTTTGTGTGAAATCCCTGCTGTTCCTGCCAGTCCCTCTGCTTTCCTATTAAAAACTGAAAATGCTAGGCATGAGAGCACAGCATGGTCAGTTCTCTACCTGTGATGGGAACTCGGCCTGCTCTTCTCCAATGAATGGACTTGTACTGACACAGCCCCCCTACACAGCTATTTATTGGGAAGATCAGTGTGCTGCTGCATTTTCTCCCCCTGCTCTCTATGCTCTTTATGCAGCTGAGAAGGGTATGTGATCACACACATACACACACATATATATATATGTGGAGAGGGGGGGGGTTAAATCTATACAAAAATGGGTTGCCTCTCATTTATATTTAAACTGAATGGGTTCTTCCACAAGGTTAGGTTTTATATACACTTTAAACCTCCCTAGTGTTTCTGATCTCCGGTAGCATGAATGCAGCCACTTTCTTTCTTAATGCCCTCCATTGATGTTTGCATGGCACCTGTCAGGGCATAGTTCCTGATGGTGACGACAGTGGACTGTGCATGGGGTAACCCCTTCACGCCAAAGGGTAAAACTAATTTTAATGCCTTAGCACAGTTTTGCAACTTTGACATGTGTTACTAAAACTGTACATATAATCACAACTACTTTGTGCATCCAGATGAAATATACCGTGTTTTTTTTTTAGGACAAATTAGGCTTTCATTTTGTGGTTAATGGTAATAGATATCTGCTGATAATTTTTTTTTAGCAAATGAAAATTTGCCCAAAATTTTGTGCATGAAGGTAAAAAAACCTTCTGTTTGCAGGATCCCCCCAGACCTCCCTATTACTTACCTGAGCCCCATCTTGATCCAGCGATGTCCACAAGAGCCTTGCCTCTCCGGGGACTCGCACTCCTGATTAGCCAATGGCTCCCTTTGCTGTCAATCATAGCCATTAAACCAATCAGGAGAGGGGGCAGGGCCGAACCATGGCTCCGTGTGTGAATGAACACACAGAGCCGCAGGTCGGGCGCACGCCTACTTGAATGCCCCCAGAGGAAGCTGCTTCCTCTGGGGGCACCTGGCAGGAGGGAAGAGTCAGGAGCACCAACGAGGGACTGGAGAAAAAGGAGGATCTGGGCTTCTCTGTTCAAAACCACTCCACAAGGCAGTGTAACACATCTGTTATTTAAAAAAAAAAAGACTTTAGCACTTTAAGGCAGGTGTTCTAAAATTTTCTCGGACCCATGAAAAAATCGGACCTCGTCACTTCCGGTGACGCAATGTCATGAAACTGCTAATTGAGTCTCAAGTGCGCATGCGCACAAGACATTATCTTGGTTTGGTAAAATTATAACACATAGCGGGCAGTTAACTGAGAGAAGGCGGGGCTGAGGTGGGACGGAAGACACCGCCGCGTCATCGGCAGAGCTGAATAGAGGAGGCGGGACGGAGGTGCGGCCGTGTAATAAATGCAGGAATTATCGTATTATTTATCCTTAGGATTTCATAACATTTAGTATTTCTATAATACAAAATAAGAAATACTAAATGTAATGAAATCCTAAGGATAAATAATATGATAATTACTAAAGATAATAAAACAGAAGGAGTCGCTTAAGCCCTGCATTTATTACATGGCCGCACCTCCGTCCCGCCTCCTCTAGTCAGCTCTGCAGATGTGCCTCCGTCCCTGTAATGTTTCAGTGAAGCGGCGGTGTCCTCCGTCGCACCTCAGCCCCGCCTCCTCTCAATCAGCTGTCCGCTCTCTGTTATAATTTTGCCAAACCTCGAAAAATTTCTTCTGCGCATGCGCACGGACGACTCCCATCAGCTGTTTTGTGATGCTCTGTCCACCGGAAGTGACGAGGTCCGATTTTTTTTTTCATGGGTCCGACAAAATTTTACAACACAGGCCAGACACGGTGCGAATTTCCTTCCTGCAACCGTTGGCTGCAGAAAATAAATTTGCATGATACCCCTATCAACAGACACAGTGCTGTCAGGGAAATCAGCAATTGTCTACTCCCAGCGGGGGGGGGGGGGGGGGGGGTTGGTGAAGCAGTCAGGGGTAGCCATCCCCTCCGGGAGAAGACAGTGATTGTTAGCAGCTATATCATCTCTTGCTAGCGATAATCGCAAGAGAATTCGGCAGGCTGGTTATGGAGTCCAAATTCATTTATTAGCATATACAAAAAAAAAGCCAACACGTTTTGGGCTTATGAAAAAAACCCCCTTTCATCAGGAGAGTGAGAGTAAATAAGGCTGGATGTACCAAGTTGACCGGTCGATCAACTTGGGTACAACCAGCCTGCCGAACTCTCTTGCGATTATCGCTAGCAAGAGATTACCCTTTGATCTGGTTCTCCTTCCATGGCTTCATGTTTTTTTTTCTGGTAACTTGCTGGGGTACCCATTGTGAGCAGCTTTTCCTCACTATTTTGTATGAACTTACATCAGAGTCCCAGGGTTTCTTGGATTCTTTTTTTTTTTTTTCAAGGGAGAGAACGTTGTCACCTTATAACAATAGGCGTCTGATCCAGAGTCCCAGGGTTTCTTGGATTCTTTTTTTTTTTTTTCAAGGGAGAGAACGTTGTCACCTTATAACAATAGGCGTCTGATCCACGGAAATTCCTGGCATGATCACTGGCGATGCAAATATTGAAAATGACATTTAAAATTACATTTCCGTATGAAAAGGATATGGAAGCATATATAACACTGCAGGGCTCTGCCGAAACTGTGCTTCAATCCAAAGTACACAATAAACATTTTACTTTGTGCTTCAATCCAAAGTACATAATACACATTTTACTTTGTCCTATCCAATGTACACAATACACATTTTATCTAAGGTCTACGCTAAAACATAGCAAAAATCGTAGATTTTAAACTGTGCTTTGCAGATGGCTGTCAGGTACACTTTTGCAGCATGTTATTATACTGGACTCTGCATTTAGATTAGATTTCACAGTATGTTTGTTCTCCTTTCTTATATCACATAATGTATTTTCTTTTCCAGAGAGGGTTTTGGTGAAAGTAAAAGACCTGACCGTTCAAAAAGCTGATGAAGTTGTATGGGTTCGCGCCAGGGTCCACACCAGCCGAGCAAAGGGTAAGTGCCGATTTTCCTAATGCATAGTGGATCCTCTCTGTTTTGTGCACTTTTGCTGGGAATGCTCATCCATAGGCAAATAAGTAGGGATGCACTGAAATGAAAATTCTGGGCCGAAACAGAAACCCAAAATTCAGGATGCCCTTGGCCAAAAACCGAAACCAAAAATATATTTTTTCCCCCCAAATGATTTTAAAATAGTTACAGCCTTATAAATAGATGCTCCTGGCACTATATACCTGTCCCATAGCTGTATTATACAGGTATAATGCCAGGGGGTAGCTAAGTATAGGGAAAACGATGCACATCATAACACATATGTTGTCACTCTCTGCTTCCCACAGATAGCAGGTTGACTCTGGTTCTGCTCCTGTCCTTCCTATCTGCAGCAGCCATACAGTAGAAGATGGAGGGAGGAGGTGGGTGGAGCAAGAGTGTCAGTAATAGGCGCGGAGGAGGATGAGGAAGATCCTCCTCCACTCTGCATGCTGGGTCCTCTTCTCGGCCTCGCTTTCCTCTCGGGACTGTGACGTCACTGGTTGCTAGACGCCAGGCGGCTGGTGATTCTAGCAACCAGTCTAGCACAGGGCGGGTGAGGAGGTACAAACTGCGGGTCTTGGGAGGCGGCCAGTTATGCACCATATAAGTTAAAGTGGAAGCTGCTGCTGCTGCCGCCGCCGCCATTAATTTTCAGCATATATGACCCGTTTTCAGCCGAAATGGGATAGGCCCCTTTTCGGCCTGAAAATTTTGGTTTGCCGAAATTTCGGTGCACCACTACAAATTAAGGTTTCGGTTGGATCCTGTTGCCTGGGCACTGCCAGCTGCTTAGAACTGAAAAATAAAGTGACAGTGCAGTGCTTTAAAGTCTCTCCAAACTCTTTATTCAAAAGAAGAAGCTTCTCAGAAGATGAGATTTAGGAAAACCAGCACCCGATAAGGCAGCCTCTTACCAGATAGCATTGACCCCCATTTCAAAGGTGCAAGCAGATAAACAGTAGATTCAATGAGTAACTGTGGTGATGATTCCAAACAACCTCCGACTCAACCTCTCCTCAATATTCTCAGCTGGTTGATAAAATTGAGTAATTCTGTGCACTCACGTCCAGAAGGAATCTAAGATCTAGGACAGGGAAGGACCAATAAAATATGTAGCACATTTCCTGGGTTCATTCCAACAAGTATTGGGACTCGCCGACTCTTGTTGCTTATCTATAGTAATGATCAGCAATAGTGCTGGTTAAATGAGCCACCATCTCCACAGCTGCTTAGAACTGAATGGATTCTCAGGCTTTGGGTTATGCTAAGCAGAAAAGACTTGTTCTCATGTTGTGCAGTCTATGCCCTTTTTTCACAGAAGATGGTGTAAACTCCTGGCCTCCCAGGTTTAGTAGTCCTGTGATTGGTACTATTATCAGTTTATCCTATTGCATTCATAAAGATCACCATTGAACAGGAGAATGGTTTGAAAGTCCACTGTGAACAGAACTTTTCTGTATACATGAGATGCTCCAGTTGGTTGCATTGGTTGTTTACTAAAGGGTTTGATCAGCTGGCATTAGGCTGGGAATAAAATGGGTGGAAGGCAGGATTTTTAATGCAGAAGAGACGTTCTTTGTCTCTTCTACATTGAAGCTTCTTACCTGCCTTATCCACCCCAGTATAGTAAGCAGTGCAAGCGCAGCTCACTGCACACTACAATACTGATTCTGTAACTCCCGCGTGCATGGGAGTGAGGTCATCTCCGCCTGGCCAATGACGGCGGCTGGCATTCTGAAGCTGGCCACCGGGGACGGTGCATTGTTGGATTCAAGGTGAGTATAGTTCTGCATTAAAGGTCAAATGCACTGAAATTGACCCATTTTTTATGCCAAAATGTATAAAATTGAAATTACATTCTGGTTAAAAAGTGGTTAAACCATTGGGCTTTGTAATTGTGAACTAGATACAGCGCACAGGCCATTAACGGGGAGAGGAGATGGTGACCGGTTAAGATTAATGTGCAGGATAAGGAAGGGGATGGAGTTAGTGTCCAGATCATGCAGATCATGTAGAGACAGTATGGAGATGTGATGGATGAAAGAGTTTAAAAAAAAAAAAAAAAAGGCGCCTACAATATTGGAAAATTCATTACTGGGAACCTACTGCTGCTGATTCCTTCATGAAGGTGTGGACTTTCAGATTGGTCATCACAACAAACACAAAGTACAGAGCCGCTCTGATCCTCTCTGTACATTCTGCCTGTGATCCAAGCCGTGTATTAGCAGCTCAGACCATAGTCATTCACAGGTGAGCGCTGGATGCCTGTGTGTTTTTTGGAGTAAGGTTTAAAAACGGCACCTGGAAACATATCGCCAACTCCCAGCCCTTTTTTTTAAGAATGCAACGGTAGGGATGTGGTTAAATTTTTTTTTTTTTTTTTTTTTGTGGTTTGTTACTCCTTGATAAAACAAAACCAAATAACAAATACGTAAAGATTTTTAGCACAGAGGATTTTTATCACTCTGTGCTGTAGCGTTTCTGTTTTCTTACTAAAATCCTGGACCCAGCAGCCCCAGTCTCCATCCCTGGGTGTGCTGGCTGCTCTGCAGGCGTGGCACACATTTCCCAAATGTCATGTTATTTTAGTGCAGCAAAATAAACATTCCTTGACTGTACCAGCCCTGGGATCCATTGTCAGGGAAAGGGTATAGGCCATTAGTGATTGTCAAGAGTGCTGAGTGACTGAAAACAAACACTGGCATACAGAGGGAGAAGGACTGCCGTCTTCACTGTACATTCACTATACAGGGGAAGGATGGAGGAGAATCACTATTTACTCAGCTATATCTAAGCACTGGGTGCACAAATGTGTATTGTATGATAGAATATCTTTATTTTAGATTACCGAGCTGCACAGGACTGCTGTGTTGCTCATACATATTAGGAAAAGGTAGAGATGGTATACTCTCCGCAGAATATTATGTCTAGGTATGCCATGCTAAGACAACATGGCTGCCATGCTGTGCTAGGCATAGGTAGAGATGGTATACTCTCCGCAGAATATTATGCCTAGGTATGCCATGCTAAGACAACATGGCTGCCGTGCTGTGCTAGGCATAGGTAGAGATGGTATACTCTCCGCAGAATATTATGTCTAGGTATGCCATGCTAAGACAACATGGCTGCCATGCTGTGCTAGGCATAGGTAGAGATGGTATACTCTCCGCAGAATATTATGTCTAGGTATGCCATGCTAAGACAACATGGCTGCCGTGCTGTGGACTTACCAAGCATCCTTACACAGTATGCCACCGGCCAGCATAGTGGTATCAAGGGTTAGCTTTTTCCCTTGCCCACACAGGACAGTTTACTTAAAGTATAACTAAAGGCTAAACTTTTCTTTCAGTTTTGGATAGAGTGAAGAGGAATTAGAACACCTGTCAGTTTTTATTGCCGTCTGTGCTCCCCGTTAAGGAGCTTCACCCTCTCTATTTTTCCTGTTTACCATTATCATTGAAAGTAAAAGAAAATCCCATAACGTGGGTTGTCTCCAGAAAAGTAATATCAGGGAAATCTTCCAATAGGGACACTAGTTCTGGTGACCTGGGGGTTCCCAAGGAATTCCCTTAACTTGCAGGGGTTTTCTCGTTTCCTGTTTGGCTATGGGACGGGAAGTGAAGGGAAATCCCTGCAATGGGACATAGATGGCAAAATAAATTTCTGACGGTTGTTATAACCCTCTCTTGCGCTATTCAAAATGAAAAAAATAAAAAGTTTTGCTGATAGTTCTACTTTCATTTCCCCAACAGTACATACTCACCTTTGTTTGCTCCCTCAAAGCTCCTTTCAGCCACTAGGACCAGGGAAGGAAAGTCCTGTGAAATGCCAGCCATAGATGGTTTGATGGTTGAACCTTCTGAACTGGTCGAGATTCAATCAATGTATGGGCAGGCTGATTGTACCCAAGTTGATCGATCAGCCAAATTGAGACCGCATGACTGTGCTGCTTATACCCTAAAGTAAAGGTGGTGTTCACTTCTTACCCTAGATATGCCACCATGCTGCTCATAAAGAACTACTTCCGATTCTGGCGTTCAAAAAACCAGAAGTAAAATTAAAACGAAGAACAAACGCATCTTAACATAGACTTTCTATAAGAACAATGAAAGAAGCCCGTCCACTATGATATATATAATATTCTATATATATATATATATATATATATATATATATATATATATATATATATATATATATATATATATATATATAGAATATTATATCAATTTTATCACTGTATGTATTTATATGTATGTGTGTGTGTGTATACATACAGTGCCTTGCGAAAGTATTTGGCCCCCTTGAACTTTTCGACCTTTTGCCACATTTCAGGCTTCAAACATAAAGATATAAAAATGTAATTTTTTGTGAAGAATCAACAACAAGTGGGACACAATCATGAAGTGGAACAAAATTTATTGGATATTTCAAACTTTTTTAACAAATAAAAAACTGAAAAATTGGGCGTGCAAAATTATTCAGCCCCCTTAAGTTAATACTTTGTAGCGCCACCTTTTGCTGCGATTACAGCTGTAAGTCGCTTGGGGTATGTCTCTATCTGTTTTGCACTTCGAGAGAATTAAATTTTTGCCCATTCCTCCTTGCAAAACAGCTCGAGCTCAGTGAGGTTGGATGGAGAGCGTTTGTGAACAGCAGCTTTCAGTTCTTTCCACAGATTCTCGATTGGATTCAGGTCTGGACTTTGACTTGGCCATTCTAACACCTGGATATGTTTATTTGTGAACCATTCCATTGTAGATTTTGCTTTATGTTTTGGATCATTGTCTTGTTGGAAGACAAATCTCCATCCCAGTCTCAGGTCTTTTGCAGACTCCATCAGGTTTTCTTCCAGAATGGTCCTGTATTTGGCTCCATCCATCTTCCCATCAATTTTAACCATCTTCCCTGTCCCTGCTGAAGAAAAGCAGGCCCAAACCATGATGCTGCCACCACCATGTTTGACAGTGGGGATGGTGTGTTCAGGATGATGAGCTGTGTTGCTTTTACGCCAAACATAACGTTTTGCATTGTTGCCAAAAAGTTTAATTTTGGTTTCATCTGACCAGAGCACCTTCTTCCACATGTTTGGTGTGTCTCCCAGGTGGCTTGTGACAAACTTTAAAGGGCACTTTTTATGGATATCTTTAAGAAATGGCTTTCTTCTTGCCACTCTTCCATAAAGGCCAGATTTGTGCAGTATACGACTGATTGTTGTCCTATGGACAGAGTCTCCCACCTCAGCTGTAGATCTCTGCAGTTCATCCAGAGTGGCTTCTTGGGCCTCTTGGCTGCATCTCTGATCAGTCTTCTCCTTGTATGAGCTGAAAGTTTAGAGGGACGGCCAGGTCTTCGTAGATTTGCAGTGGTCTGATACTCCTTCCATTTCAATATTATCGCTTGCACAGTGCTCCTTGGGATGTTTAAAGCTTGGGGAATCTTTTTGTATCCAAATCCGGCTTTAAACTTCTCCACAACAGTATCTCGGACCTGCCTGGTGTGTTCCTTGTTCTTCATGATGCTCTCTGCGCTTTAAACGGACCTCTGAGTCTATCACAGTGCAGGTGCATTTATACGGAGACTTGATTACACACAGGTGGATTCTATTTATCATCATTAGTCATTTAGGTCAACATTGGATCATTCAGAGATCCTCACTGAACTTCTGGAGAGAGTTTGCTGCACTGAAATTAAAGGGGCTGAATAATTTTGCACGCCCAATTTTTCAGTTTTTTATTTAACAAAGTTTGAAATATCCAATAAATTTCGTTCCACTTCATGATTGTGTCCCACTTGTTGTTGATTCTTCACAAAAAATTACAGTTTTATATCTTTGTTTGAAGCCTGAAATGTGGCAAAAAGTCGCAAAGTTCAAGGGGGCCGAATACTTTCGCAAGGCACTGTATATAGTGATAAAATTAAATAGAACATCTCTTCAAGAGATTCTGTGTAGACTCACCTAATAGGAGAAAAAAAAGGGGGGAAAGTCTACAATGACAGCGAGACATTTCTACATACCCCTCACATCATAGGTGGTATTATAGTTAGAGACGTCATATATCCCCACCTGGTGGGTAATCATATATGTATAAACCTTCTCCTCTAGAAAGGTACTTTTTTTTTTTCTGGGAATAGCTATAGTGGGGGTTTTCTCAAATTTGACTGCAAAAAAGCGAGAATGCACTTTAGGGCTCATTTACACCAGGTGCACTGGGACTGTACTGGGCAGCCTCTCACGGTGCAGTCCCAGAGCAAGACCAGGGGAAAATCCTTTTTCCTATGGTGTCAGTTCACATGCAGTATTGGCATGACATTTAAAAAAGGAAGAGGAAATTTAAAAAAAATCAAATGCATGCAAGCTGGGTTATTTTTATGTTTTAGAAAAAAAAAAGTTTAATATGTAAAGCGCAAACCGATAACGGATATGTGTAAATAAGCCTTAAAGCAAGCCAAAGGACAATCCTTTTCCAAAACTGCAACAATAATCTATTTTGTGTTTGTTTGCATTTTTTCCCTGCTGCTGGTTTGTTGTGTTAGCGCAATCAACAAGTGCACAATGCACCTGTACTGTTTCCTCTCCACAGGAAAGCAGTGTTTTCTGGTCCTGCGTCAACAGCAGTTCAACGTCCAGGCTCTGGTGGCGGTGGGAGAGCGGGCGAGCAAGCAGATGGTTAAGTTCGCTGCCAAGTAAGTAAGCAATTATATCCTGTTGTCACATGAAACAATGGTGGGAACCCAGTCTGTATGGGCTGGGACCATTTTTCACACATTCTCATCAATGCTTCGTTTGTTTAAGATGGAGAAGAAAGCGTAGTTTGGTGGGTTGGGGTGGGTTGCTCTGCACTTATTTAAAATTGTCACTTCACTATTGCTCCTAATACATTGCACTCACAATGAATCCCTGACCCGAAATCTATTGGAATCCGCTGAAGCAGCAGTCCATCCTGCCACTGGCCACGTTGCTTTCAGATCACATAACAAAAGCTTTGGCAAGCCTGGCAGGATTGAGGGCCCGGAGGGTTTTGTGCGTATGCAGATAGGAGAGGTTTCTGCAACTCTGCCTGGAACTTGGAGGATATTCAGTGTAAGAGAGCTCAGAGCGCAGAGGATGAGGTCTTCAGCTTCACAGATAAAAGGAATACGCAAACAAGCAATTCCAAAAAAGAAAAGACTTGAACAAGGTTTCTCTGTGTTATGAGCATTCTCTTTCAGATGACGTATTAGCTAGAGTACAATGATGAATACATTCACTTTAAACCCCATGCCAGCTAAAACTTTTAATTCTGTGTAAATTAAAGAAGGGTTAGAATTTTCTACAGGTTTTTATATCTGTCTGCGACTTCATTTAGGATTTTTTTCTCTCACTTCCTGTCTCTGTGACTCGGTTGTCATTGGGACAAGACACCCCGAGATCACCTTAGGCTCTATTCACACCTGAGCGATCCGAATCGCTGTGATTCTGCACGTGATTCTAAACTGCGGCAAATCATGGGACGCTTATGCGATACCGTTATTTCTTAATGGCACCCCAATCACGATGTAATAGCGGAAAATCGCAAAGCTTGTCGCTCAAAAAGGAGGAGCTTCTTTTGAGTGTCGGGTGTTGCGATTTTCCACGATTGCAGCGCGATTTATCACGAGACAATTTTGGCAAAATTGGGGTGCCATGTGGAAGTAATGGCATCGCACAACCGTCTGGTGATTTGGAATCACGGGCAGAATCACAGACATCCCTCCCGCGATTCGGAACACTCGGGTGTGAACGGAGCCTAAAGCCTGATAGAGGATCTGAACTTTCCACACTCTGCTAAATTAAGGGAATTATTTTAGCATTCTGTGTGTCTGTTGGAGAAAGATCTCCTGACTCACTATCCCTGTGACGCTCTTAATCAAGTGGAGAGACAGACAGTAATCTAGAAGCCTGACAGAGGTTTTTCTATTGCCATCCAAGTCCAACTAAAGCTAAAGAATTTTAGTTTGAAAGTTTCTTCCCCCTATCTGGGATTGGACAGTAAAAGGAGAAGCAGCACAGTGATGAGCTCATCTCTCACCGTACACCAAGCGGTGTGCTACTTGCACTACCGTACACCCGAATGGATTCTTGTGCTGCCTTCCACTACCCAACCACAGTGATCCTCCACCGCAAATGCGCCTAATTACCAGAATGATTTGACCCTCTAAGATAAATCAATATGTGCTTATGTACAAGGGATCCTCCATGGCACCATATAACATTCCTCTAATGGATATCCTTTGTGGCTCCAGGATTTTCATATAAAGAAAGCCAAGGATACTCCATAGTGTAAAACCATCTAAAAAGTTTTTTTTTTTTTTTTTTTAATTTCCAAAATCCTCACAAGCATAAACAAATAATGCCTTCAATCAGTAAGGCTGCATTCACACTTGAGCGTAGCGTTTTACCGCATTTTTTACCGCGATCTTCAGGCGTTTTTTTTTTTTTAGGCGTTTTTGTAGGCAGGCATTGACCTCTATCAAAAACGCTGGTAATCAGCCCAAAAAGAAGCTCATGTACTTTTTTCAGCTACATGTGTTTTGCAAAACGCTCAGATGTGAACAGGGGCCATTTAAATGAATGGGGTTTTACTTGTTGGGCGTTTTGGAACGTTTTTTTAGCGTTTTTGGAGCTGAAAAACACTCAAAAGCGCCCAGGTGTGAATGGAGCCTAAAAGCCAGTCTTGGTAATTGAACAGGCCGCTTCTGGACTCTGCGGTGCGTGATGATATCACAAACGTTGGCTCCGCCCTACATGATTTGTCACTTATGACGTTATCCAGGGAGTGGATTGGAATGTTTGACAGTTTTTCACTTGTTTATTAAGCACAGCACTCATTTTACTTGTATATTTACCAATATGTATCTGTTGGTGTGCTCGCAGCTAGTGATTTATTATACCCTGGAGATTGGTTTCTTTTTTTTAAACTTAATTTTTCCTCTCACCCAGTCTGAGCTTTGTTGT
This sequence comes from Pelophylax lessonae, assembly GCF_965119305.1. Taxonomy (NCBI): domain Eukaryota; kingdom Metazoa; phylum Chordata; class Amphibia; order Anura; family Ranidae; genus Pelophylax; species Pelophylax lessonae. The sequence goes on along the minus strand of NC_138773.1, from coordinate 293,222,004 downwards.
ATGAGGGATCATAAAAGGCTAACGCTAGATTATATGAGGGATCATAAAAGGCTAACGCTAGATTAAACTCAAGTACTTGCACTTGTTGGAGGTCGTGATGTCACTGCCCTGCTTCTCTACCTCATCCAATCAGAGAATGCTTTGCATTCATTCAGAAAATGTAAAGTGTTTTCTGAATGGCGACCCTGCCAGGCAACCTATTCAGAGTTCAGCAGGCTAGGCGGTCAGCATTGGACCCAGAATCAAGTGAAGATCACTGGAGAAGCGGTGTCTACTTTAGGGATTTCCAGCCTCTAGGGGCCAGGTGTGATATAAAATTTCCATACCTGAAATTCCTTTTGAATAACTACTGGGTTTTTACTTTGTACTAAATAAAGGGAAAAGGCCAAAAGCTTGGAATCTGCTGCAATCTTCCTTCCTGCTGTGTTTTCAAACATTTGGCAGTGCTCTTCCTGGATGAGCCAAATGTTTGCAAAATGTCTTTATTGTTTGCACTTGGGCTCAAAACAAACGCAAGGTGCAGAGCCACTCTGATTGGCTCTATACATTGTGACTGTGATCTGAACTGTCCAGTGACAGCTAAGTCGCAGTTCATAGGTGAACTGGCCACCCACGTATGGCCTCATGTATACATAGCCTATGTTATTAACTATACAGCAGTATTGAGGTAGTTAAGGATATGGCTGTAGATTTGAAACCATTTTATTTTAATTCTGCATTCTTTTAGGTGTCATGTTTTTTTCTGATTCTTGCTCTGGTTAAAAACAAAATGAGAATCCATAGTTTATCCGCAACTGACTTGCAGAAAACATCCAAGGGTGCCGTATATAAAGTAATATGTGCCCTTGAAGCACAGAATGTTTTGTTAGCTCCAAATGTCTGAACTGAATAACCGTTGACCTTGCTGGGGAAAGTAGCCGCAGAGTTGTGAAAGGTCATTATCTTCACGTTCTCACTGATCTGCAATAGGACTTCATAGTTTTCTTAATCTTTGTGGTCACACAATATAATGCGATGCACTGCCAGAAAAGGTGCTCCGCCTGCTTTACCCTCCTTCACCAAGTCCTGCAATCTTTCAAAACGTCTTCCCCTTGTGTAATAAAACCAAAACATGTTCACTGATTGGCTGCCCTGCCCCACTATTTGCATCATAGTTTTACTATTTTTCACATGTACGTTACAGCCTTGAAAGTTTGCAAAAGATCCAGCAAACCGTATATTTAGGGCTCATTTACACAGCCGCTGTGGCCCTTATTGTGTGATTGAGCACCTTGTTTATGCAGCTTTAGATGTGTGCAGGTAGGGAGTTGTCTCCAAACTGCAGCCCATGGGCCGAATGTGGCCCTTTGCTTGCCTTTATCCAGCTCGCAAGGCACTATTCTTCCCACTGACACCAGAGGTGGGGCACTTCCTTCCAATGATTCCAATGATAAGGTACTATTACTTCTCCTGAAACCAATGATGGGGAACTATTCCTCCCACTGACACAAATGATGGGGAACTATTCCTCCCACTGACACAAATGATGGGCACTATTCCTCCCACTGACAGCAATGATGGGGCACTATTCCTTCGACTGACACCAATGATGGGGAACTATTGCTCCCGCTGACACCAATGATGGGGCACTATTGCTCCCACTGACACCAGTGATGGGGCACTATTCCTCCGACTGACACCAATGACCGGGAACTATTGCTCCCGCTGACACCAATGATGGGGCACTATTGCTCCCACTGACACCAATGATGGGGCACTATTGCTCCCACTGACACCAATGACAGGTAACTATTGCTCCCACTGACACCAATGACAGGTAACTATTGCTCTCACTGACACCAATGACGGGGAACTATTGCTCCCACTGACACCAATGACGGGGGAACTATTGCTCCCACTGACAGCAATGACGGGGAACTATTGCTCCCACTGACAGCAATGACGGGGAACTATTGCTCCCATGACACCAATGACGGGGAACTATTGCTCCCACTGACACCAATGACGGGGAACTATTGCTCCCACTGACACCAATGACGGGGAACTATTGCTCCCACTAACACCAATGACGGGGAACTTTTGCTCCTACTGACACCAATGATTGTGCACTATTCCTCCCACTGACACCAATGATGGGGCACTATTGCTCCCACTGACACCAATGATGGGGCACTATTGCTCCCACTGACAACAATGATGGGGCACTATTGCTCCCACTGACACCAATGATGGGGCACTATTGCTCCCACTGACACCAATGATGGGGCACTATTGCTCCCACTGACACCAATGATGGGGCACTCTTCCTCCCACTGACACCAATGATGGGGCACTCTTCCTCCCACTGACACCAATGATGGGGCACTCTTCCTCCCACTGACACCAATGATGGGGCACTCTTCCTCCCACTGACACCAATGATGGGGCACTCTTCCTCCCACTGACACCAATGATGGGGCACTATTCCTCCCACTGACACCAGTAATGGGGCACTATTCCTCCCACTGACACCAGTGATGGGGCACTATTCCTCCCACTGACACCAGTGATGGGGCACTATTCCTCCCACTGACACCAGTGATGGGGCACTATTCCTCCCACTGACACCAGTGATGGGGCACTATTGCTCCCACTGACACCAATGATGGGGCACTATTCCTTCTACTGACACCAATGACGGGGAACTTTTGCTCCTACTGACACCAATGATTGTGCACTATTCCTCCCACTGACACCAATGATTGTGCACTATTCCTCCCACTGACACCAATGATGGGCACTATTCCTCCCACTGACACCAATGATGGGCACTATTCCTCCCACTGACACCAATGATGGGCACTATTCCTCCCACTGACACCAATGATGGGGCACTATTGCTCCCACTGACACCAATGATGGGGCACTATTGCTCCCACTGACACCAATGATGGGGCACTTTTGCTCCCACTGACACCAATGATGGGGCACTATTGCTCCCACTGACACCAATGATGGGGCACTTTTCCTCCCACTGACACCAATGATGGGGCACTTTTCCTCCCACTGACACCAATGATGGGGCACTTTTCCTCCCACTGACACCAATGATGGGGCACTATTGCTCCCACTGACACCAATGACGGGGCACTCTTTCTCCCACTGACACCAATGACGGGGCACTCTTTCTCCCACTGACACCAATGACGGGGCACTATTCCTCCCACTGACAACAAAAATTGGGCGCTATTCCTCCCACTGACCACCAAACCTATGGCATGGTTTACTTACACCAATGCCAGTCCCTGTACATACATTTTTCTTTTTGCCCATGTATACATTTTACAGTACGCTACAATAGTTTTCTTTTTTTATGCTAAGTACATTATCTGAAAATACAAAAAAAAACGACTGTTGGCCCTTTAAAAAAAAACTAGCATGTATCTGAAATCTCAAACCATGTTTTCTGCCTTCCCAGCTATCTTGTGTGAACTACACACACAATAGGGAAGGAGGAAGGACATTTGTAGTCCATGTCAGAGACGTGAAGAGTTGCTTCTTCATAGAAACAGAGCAGCAAGTGAGCGTTGTCACCCTAGGGCAGGAAGGGAATTGCTGGCAGGATCACTAGGTGGAAGTAAAGGAAATGCCTGTGAAAGAAAACAAATGCAGCCTCCACATCTAAGTACTGGTAAGCTGCAATTTGTGTTCATGGGTTAGGTGCACTTTAAGGTCCTGTTAGGTCTTCCTAGGACTCAGTTGGTACCATTGACAATGCTGGCCCTTCATAAATAAGCACTGGGTGTGCAGGAGCCTTAAAATACTACAGCCAGCTACAGTGGTAATCATCATGTGATGACCCAGGCAGTAGATGGTTGTTGTTACGGAACAGGGCACCCCTGAGCAGGTGCCTCCGTTGACAGACGCTCCTAGTGCTTCCCGAGGGCTCCAAGCACTCCACCAGACACCGTAAGCACTTCAGACTCCACGAACCGCCGCAGCTTGGTTAGGGTCTTGGCATCTCCTACCCACCCTGGACCAACGACAAGGCCCCAGGTTCCTGTGGGTGAACCTCTCTTTCCCCAGAGAGTGCAGCAGAACAAGCTCTTATACAAGCTCTTATAAGAGCTTAGTGATTCTCTAAGGGAGTATGGAAGACCATAGCAATCCCTGCAGCAGATTCCCCCAATAACGAGACAAACCTCCGAGATGAGGGTAAAACAGGAACAACATTTATTGGAAGAACAGAGCACACTTTTATACAGAAATTGGAACATCCTTCCCCCAACAACCGCTTTCCCATTGGTCAATTGTAAAGTACTTGCAGTTCTCACTAAGGTCCTCTCCAGCATATGCAAATGAGGGCTTGAAAATGAGTCAACAGGGATTGGTCAGATAGCTTTGACCAATGCAAGGAGACAGAAGCCCCAGGGGGCAATCAATGTACACAATAGTCAGACACAGAACAATGGTTCCCTAACGAGCCCTCAATACACATCGCTCTGAGTGTCAATAGACCGCCCGTCTCCTCAGAACTTCCTTTAATGCCCATATTAGGAGTTGGCTTCCTGTTCCTTACAGTTTACAGGAATACGTTTTAGCTTCCAGGAGAGGCAAGGCTCCATTAGCCACATGTTTAAAGAAACACAAAAATGCATAACTCCCAGTCTACTGAACAGAACCCCTACATTCAACCCATCCCCAGATAGCCTGGATCTGAGCGCTCAACATATCCAAACAGCGCTCAGATGCCACAAACACAGTCAAATTGCCATGGGGTTTACGTTTAGCCTGGGCTGATGAGAGGGTCCATAGTCCCATTGCAGGAGGCGAGCAACCAGGCTTCTCCAACGCCCAGTGGCGAGATTGGTCTTGTCACAGTTGTCATGCTGCACATCATTTTAATTGGCATAATATTTGTCCTCCTATGTTTTGCTAAGTTTGCAAACACGTCACTCCTCTAAGTAGGGAAAAAATGAGCTCCCTGTCCTCTGTGCATCTGAAGTGTTCTTCAGTAATCACAGCTAAAACAAATTTACATTTAATTGTATATTTATTAGTTCTATTGGAGTGGTAGAAGCGTAAAAATCAGATTTTAAAGGGTAATTAATCTAGCTTGTCTTACAGCGTGATCTTTCTATAAGATGTAAACAGCTGGGATTTCCCAACCTCAGCTTTGATTGTCTGCGTGATTTCCCCAACCATTTATTGAAATATGTTTTTCGTGCCTGAAGGTAGCAGATGGGCCAACAATGAAAATGCCGGGTTGCCAGTTTGTAGAAGTGCATGTACAGGCGAAGAAGAAAAACAAAACTAGCTAGTACATCTCTGCAATACCTGCAAATGTTTCCATGCTTTGTTACAAAATATGGGAAAGTACAGAAAAAAAAACAAAGGTCCAGTGAGCGCCCAACTTTCTATGCACTCTGCCTCTGCTGCAATGAAACCCCAAGAAATGCTATTAGCCAGGACCAGTTCTCTCCGTGGACTACAGAACGCCTCCTCCTATGTTTCAGAGACAAGAAGGGGGTGGAGGTGTTGGTGGCCCTAAACTACTTCCCGTATTGGGGTTACAGCATTGCTCCTCAACTGTTACAGTATGGTGAGTGAGCATTGTCACCTTTAGGACAGGAAGTGTTACTGGCTGATCACCAGGTGAAAATAAAGGAAGAAAGCCTGAAAATAGAAGACTAATGCAGCTACTACATCTAAGCACCTGTGGGCTGCAGCATAAGAATTTTTGGTTTGCCAACATCCTTAAAGCTGAACTCTAGCTTTTGATATACTTACATAGTTGGCCCAAATGAACGATGTCCCTCACTAACATTTGAGGCCGCTGGATGTGGGGTATAAACTGTATGTAGCGGAGTGTACATACAGCATACAGCACTGTGTTCCGGTGTTCTAAAATTTCATCGGACCTGTGAAAATTCCGGACCCTCGTCACTTCCGGTGACGCTACGTCACCACCAGCTGGTGCGAGCCCCGGTGCGCGTGCTCACAAGACTTTTTCCAGGTCCGATGAAATTTTAAGACTTGGCAAACAGCTGACTGAGAGGAGGCGGGGTGGGTATGTGCAGTCCAGCAACTCCACTTCCGGGTCTATGCGTTCCAGACATAGATCTTTTTTTTGTTGTTTTCTTTTCTATCATTCCACACATTTACACACATTCCCTTACACACATCAAGAGAAATAATAAAATGTTTAATATTCATCGTAATCATAATTAGTATTTATATTACGCAGAAAAGGGAAATGCATCATGGGAAATGCAGTGCTTCTGGACCCCTGCACAGTGTGTTGGTATGTGATAAAAAAAAAAAAAAAAGAGTGTCCGCCTTTCCGTTCCATTGAAGTAAAGGGAATGTGTGGAATGATGGAAAAGAAAAGAACAAAAAAAAGATCTATGTCTGGAACACATAGACCCGGAAGTGGAGTTGGTAGACCGCACATACCCACCCCGCCTCCTCTGAGTCAGCTGTTCGCTAAGTCTTCAAATTTAATCGGACCTGGAAAATGTCTTGTGCGCATGCGCATCGGGGCTCGCACCAGCTGGTGGTGACGTAGCGTCACCGGAAGTGACGAGGGTCCGGAATTTTCACGGGTCCGACTAAATTTTAGAACACCGGGTTCGACCTGAGACTTCCTGTCTTATACCTGGAACGCAGTGGAGTTTATCTGATCGGCAAACAGCCATTCAGAGAAAACAATAAATCAAAAGCTAACTCTGAGTCAGAGGTTGTGACATCATCGGCCCGCCTCTCTAACTCAGCCAATCAGAGAAAGTTTTGTATTCATTGCTAGAATACATTGCTTTCTCTGAATGGCTGATCGAAGATCAGATAAACTCTACTGTGTTCCAGGTATAAGACAGGAAGTCTCAGGTTGAACCCGGAACACAGTGCTGTATGCTGTATGTAGCCTCAGCTACATACAGTTTATACCACAAATCCAGCAGCCTCAAATGTTAGGGACATAGTTCATTTGGGCCAACTATCTTAAGTATATCAAAAGCTAGAGTTCAGCTTTAAGAATGTTGGCAAACCTTAGATGTAGTGGCTGCATTAGTCTTCTATTTTCAGGCTCTACTGTGTTCTGGGTATGAGACAGGAAGTCTGGGCTTGACCCCGGAACACAATGCTGTATGTACACTCAACTACATACAGTTTTTATACCGCACATTCAACCGCCTCATATGTTAGTGAGGGACATTGTTTGTTTGGGCCAAGCTGGCCCAAATGAGCTATGTAAAGTATATCAAAAGCTGGAGTTCAGCTTTAGAGTAGAACTAAAGGGAAAATGTGTTGTGTTTTTTTTTCATTTTGATTAAAAAAACAGAGAATGAATTGCTGCTCCAGGTGAGTGTGGGAATCCCGAAGGCTGGATGGACTGGGTGCTAGCCCTGGCTCACGTCCGTAAGCATGGAATCAAAGGAAAAAAGATTGGCTGCACACCATGGCCCATCCAACATGTTTATTGAACATATAATCAACTGCCACCAGGACAAGGACACAGACAGAGGTAGAGGTGACACATTTCACACAAACATTGTCCTTGGTTTTGAAGAAGCACAATGTGTGAAACGCATCACCTCTACCTCTGTCTTTGTCCTTGTCCTGGTGGCAGTTGATTATATGTTCAATAAACCCCTTTGACTGGCAATGGTGTGCAGTCAATTTCTTTTCCTTTTTTTTCATTTTGGATAGACCTGTCAGATTTTTTTTTTTGAACATTTCTCTGCACTACCTTTCCCATAGCCAAACGGTAAAGGGGAGGAAATCCCTGCAAATTAAGGGAATTCATTGGAGAACCCCGAGTCACCGGAACCAATGTCCCCATTGGAAGATTTCTCCTCTATTACTTTTCTGGGGACAACCCAAAATTTGGGTTTTTCTTTTACGTTCACTTCCAATGGTAATAGTAAACAGGACAGATAGAGATAGGATCTCCTTAAAGCGGAGTTCCGGCCTCAGGGGTGAATTTTAGATAAAAATACCCCCGGGACAGTCAGGGCTAGTGCATTCCATAATGGATAGCCTCTGTACTGTCCCGGGTCGCACTTACCTTTTAGAAGAAATACTTACCTTTTAAAATTTCTTCTCCAGCGCTGCCATCTCAGGTGTGGGCAACTGAAGCCAGCGCATCCTCTTCTGCATCCTGTTTGGTGATGTCGGAGTCCCAGAATGCCCTGCACCGACCCCGCTCGTCACTTCTGGTGCAGGCGCGGCATCCCTGCACAGCTTCTGGGCATGCACCGGAAGTGACAAGCGGGGCCGGTTCAGGCGCATTGACTCCTGGGAGCGATGATGTTCAGCTCCCAGGAGTCATCGCAAGCCGGAAGGGACGGCGCGGGCCGCGGCCGCAGAGGGAGGAAGTGGAACGAAGGTGAGTATATTTTATTCAAAAACAAGGTAAGTGAACAAAAAAAAATCGGGAGCATCCATTTCTTTTTCAGGTGACCCTCAGCAAGCGGATTGCCCAAAATCGATTTTTTTTCGATTCCGAGGTCAGAACTCCGCTTTAACAGGGGGGGAAGACAGCAATACAAATTGGCAGGGGTTCTCATCCCTCTCCACTCCATCCAAAATGTAAAAAAAAAGTTTAACTTTTAGTTATACTTTAAGGTGCGAATGTATATTCTTGGATTTAGATACACTTTAAGTATTATACTTATTATATAAGTATTCCATAGTGGACCCTGCATGTCCAATCTTTTTTTTTTTTTTTTCCAGGGGTAATGATTGCCTTCTGAAGTTTTACAATGTCTGTCTGTGGCTTTAGGTATTTTCACTGCAGCCACAGGCTGATAGCAATCAGAAAAAAACGTCACACTAATAGCCTGGCATGAATTGACTTGTATAGCTAATTTCATGATAGTGTTTATATGTATTTAGATTCATAGCCTCAGATTCATTTCCCATGCTGTTTCCACTAGCTACTCTAACCACCAACATTCGATTCTTCTCATTTCTCATGCGGTTTCCACTCTAGCACCTTTACCACCACAGTGCTACTCTTCTCATTGCCCAGGCTGTTTAAACGCTTACATATACTGTTGCTACTGAAGTGACTGGCTTTAGGTGATAGAACAGTTTATGTAGGAGGATTTGTTTCATCTGTCTAAGTACAGAATTTAGACAACATTTCTCAGCTCCAGAGGGCAGGGAGCGTAGATCTGATGTCACACACTGCACACGGCCCTCCAGCTGTTGTGGAACTACACGTCCCATCAGGCATTGTAAAACTCTGACATTCACAGACATGACTAAGCATTATGGGAATTGTAGTTCCTGAACAACTAGAGGGCCATAGTTTGAAGACCCCTGGCATAGAGCATGAACAGCTTATAGTGCAGCTGTTAAGCTGGATATAGATCGAAAGTTTGAATCTACCTAAGACTATTCTTGTTCATAAGAAGTTGATCCAATGACCGCGGTCTCTCGAACATGCTTACTGAAAAATTTTTGTTCGATCAGCTCCGCAGCCACTGATTAGTATATTCTGATATTAGAGGAGTCCCCACTTTTGGAATACAATGACACAAAACTGAGGATTCCTTCAACCCGCTTGTGTGAATGGGGGAATCCATTTTTCTTTTTTGGATCAGCCAAGATCCATGTGTTGCCAGCCTAAAGCAGCCCATGGATGATTCCATTTTCTTTCCTTCCACCATAGGTGGAAGGAAAGAATCACTTGATTACCCTAACACAGCCAGTGTTGATGGGGGAATGCCTCCCTCAGAGCTATTGTGTTCTGCCGGCTGTCCTTCCCAGCTGGCAGAACACAACCATTACTGCTACCGGCTATACCCGCCAGCAGTAATAGCATGTAAAAAAAAAAAATGGACAGGCTGGTTGTACCCAAGTTAATCGATGGATCGACTTTGGTACAAACAGCCTGTCTATACATAGATCGAAATTTGACCATTTGCTGCTGAACTGGATGAATTTTGATCTGTGCTTTATGCTTTCACTGTGTCTCTTGAAGCTGTACTTTGATTGACAGCTCCAGCTTTTGTTTGGCCTGAGGGGTTTCACTCCCCTATTCATTGTAATTGAGCCATTATTCTTCAGCTCTTGACCAGCTCGACTCTACCCTGAAGGGCCACCCATACCGCTCGCCCCTCTTCAATTAGCCATCAAAGGTGTATCTTCCTCTCTCGCTCATACTGATGTAATTAGTATTTTGTGCTGCGCTAATTACTGCTAGCAGAAATTCTGGTTTCCAGCCAGTGATATTAATTAGCATTAAGAAGTGGCCAGAATGTTCTTAGATGTCCAGTGATTTGTCACAGACTGGCCAAACTTGATTTGCTGTCCACCAGTGATGCCCCCTAGACTGGCCACAGGCAGTACAATAACAATGAGTGTTGTTCACAAGCATCACTTGTAGTTATCAGGATGGCCATAATGTTGATGGCCATCCTAAAAGTATGGATGGCCATACACTAAGTGAATTTATTTTCAGCAACAAGAGGTTGCACTTGAGGAACACCTTCCTGAAGCCGTCGGCCATCTTACTATCTGGTCTCTTGGCCCTCCAGGCATCTCCCTCCTTAAAAATCCCCTGCACCACCTCTTGGAGCCACATCATCCAGCCGTGGACCCCTGTGTTCCTGCAGACCACCTAACAGATGAGCTATTTTATACTGTTTTAAATGTGAGCAGTTTTCCTGTACCTGCCTTACCCTTTTAATTAAACTGATAACACTTACACCGCATTCACACTGAAGCGGCATGACTTCGGGGGCGACCTGTGAAGTCGCGTGCAGCGCGACTTTGGCACGACTTGCACGGACTCCATAAAATTAATGTCAATGCAATTCGCTCCAGGTTGCCCCGAAGTAGTACAGGACCCTTTTTCTAAGTCGGAGCGGCTGGTGTCGCTCCTATTAGAACCGTTCCTGTACTACACAATGGACCACGACGGTGCACGACTTGTCAGGCTGACCAAGTCGCCTGACAAGTCGTATTAGTGTGAATGGACGGCACTTAGTGCCGGGTCACACTTGTGCGATGCGGGAAGGCTGCGAATTCGCAGCCTGTTCCCGCATCGCAAATGCACATCTGGCAGTTCACACTGCCATATGCGATACGCAGGGGGTGTCAATGAAATGTTAACGACACCCCCAGTTTGATCCGCCAGTGTGAACCACTGTGCGATCCGATCCTGATGCGGCTGGAAAAAAGGGTCATGTGCGTGTTTTGTGCGGATACAGTGCGAATTCAGCCATACAAATTGTATGGCTGAATTCGCATCCGCACCTCCGATCGCATGTAATGAAGGAGCAGTGCGCTCCGAATTACATGCGATCGGCGCACTCGAAGAAATGTGAACCGGCCCTTGGAGGCGCTCTGCTTTTTGTTTTTATTCCCAGAACTGGACGACTGTGCTGTAGTTGTCATTCAGCTATAGCACAGTTTGCAAATCATTAAAGTGGAACTAAACTGTTCAATTTAACAGCTTCAAAAAATCTTTACATTCCCTGCATATGATGGGAATGCTAACTGTCACATTGGTTAGGCTGTCACCCAAACTGTCAAACCATCAAATGGCTGGAGTCATTACTGTTCATGTGTAGCTCCATGGCAGTTGATGATTAAACAGAGGCTAAGATGGCAGACTCCTAGCCTGAAAACTATATGAAGGTTTAGTTCCACTTTAAATAAAAGCAGTACTCATTGCAGTTATCCTTCACAGTTCTATAGTGTGTGTTGGTGGGGTCTGACCTTGCAGGTATACAGGAATATTGATCTGAATTTAGAATTAGTAGGCACACGTGACACTTTCAGCAGGTGTTTGATATCACCAGTGTCCAGTTACGCAGAATAATGTCTTCGGCTTCAGTGTCCAGAAACATAAAGACGGTGACAGTGCTTTTTCTGGCATTGTTTAGTTTTCTTCCATTTCCTCAGTTTCTTTATGAGGAAGAGCCAGTAATAGATGTTTAGTCTCCAGACGCTCGCAGAGGTCTATGTTAAGGAAGGTAGATGTCACATTTATTTAGACATGAAAATGAGTGACTCACCAAAACAAAGTTTTATTTATCAGTCTGGATGCGCGTGATGTCACAGTGTGAGCCACAAACCACAACTGACCCCTAACTGAGTCCATGAAAAAAAGTCAAAGTAAGGAATGTATTATTTCACATTATATCTTTGTAGTCAAATTATTGGTACCCCTCCACTTTTTCCCCACGGAATGAAGATTTGCCATGAAAAAAGTTCAAACTAGCCAAGTAAATGGCATCCACCATTCTCTATTCTTTAGTCCATAGAGCAGTTACTTTGTTGTTGCTTCAAAATTTGAAGTGATTCTAGCATAGGGAGAAAACTGTTCCGTCTCAGTTTGCTCAAGACCTTGCTCAAACCTCAGTGATGGCGAACCTTGGCACCCCAAATGTTTTGAAACTAAATTTCCCATGATGCTCAACTACATTGAAGAATGTATGAGTATCATGGGAAATGTAGTTCCAAAACATCTGGAGTGCCAAGGTTCGCTATCACTGGGATACCTGGCACTCAATGAAGTTGGACAAGAAGCGGTTTACCCTTAACTGCGTAGGGGTTTTCTTTACTGTTAGATCCTTAAAGATGTGGAACTCCCTTCTACAATTGGTGCTGCCAGGGGAAAGTGTTGACAATTTCAAAAAGCTTTTAGATGGGAATCTTAGTGTAACCAATATACAGGGATATGGAAATTGTTAGAGAAATAAACATGCACACTCACCCACGCAGGTTGAACTGAGTGGACTGATGTCTTTATTCAACCATACTAGCTATGTAACTAAACTGACTTTAGGTCACTGCACACTTGCCTCCCTTTTTTATTTTTTGCCTGTTGTTTTCTGGCCCCACTGCCACTCTTGTCTAGGCAAGGATGGTGTATCCGTTCTTCCAAAGCGTCTTTATCCCATCACATGTCCCAGGAGGCTGCTGTGGGGAGAGTTGGTGTTCGCAATCGTGGGTCAGCTGCCTGAACCCGGAATAGGCAGCAGGCCCATGATCAATGAAGAGGACCATAATGGCTGTGTAGGACCCAGCCTTTAAAACCTGAACAGTGGACCACAGCAGGACAACACTGGATCAACTGGTTAGGTGAGTATGTGAATCAGTAATAACCAAAGTAATCATTCACATTCCGTAATAATAGTGAAAAACATTGGGATAGAAAAAGGCATATGCTTAGGCAGGCGGTGAGCATATGACTATACAGAGGGCTGGGATAGCCCAGGACTGTGGGTCCATATAATTGGGATAGATGTGCGTATAGGCCCTATTTACCTGCCTGAAGTACCCTTCAGTCTGAGGAGAGGTCAACTCTGCTGTCATTTAGGACAAGTTTGGGGATATACCTCCTACAAACTACACAGAAAAAGGTCCCTTGAGCCTGGCTTAAGCTTTTGCAATATAAACACTAGATTGATTGGATCTGGGGGTGAACGCACATATGGATGAAGAAACCAGGAAGAGGATACTTACTTGCTGAGGGGTGACTATACCCCAAGATGCTCAAGTGGAGCCATCTGTAGCAGCTTTGACCTTGATGACACAGTTGGGACCCAATATATCGGATTTTATGCAAGAGATTTTTCTTTGATGCCTATATAGATTATGTATGGTGAATACGGAGGTATTATCTTCCGAACAGCTTATGCATCGCTACAGCCCTGTCGCTTAACACAAGTCACTGCTCAAAAAGGAAACATCGGTCTGTTATGGTCTCTCAGGCCCTGAGGAAGCCTTAAGCGAAACGCGTCGGCTTGCTGGGGACCTACCGTGACCGAATTCAGCTTGAGACCCATCATCCACCTACACAGGCTTTGTTTTTCGCTCTAATCCCTTGTGGGATATGTTTCTATACAAACAGTGACATTAGAAGTTGATGTTAACAATTGTGTATGTTATTTTGTTGCTATCATACATGCATGGTAATCCATGCTTGTTTTTTACTTGCTATATCAATAAAATGTATTTTTGATTTTACAATTGGTTTTGGTTCTGATCCTTCTACTCCCACTGGCCCGCAAAGCCCCGCCTTTTTCTATCCCAATGTTTTTCACTAATCTTCAACAGGGGTAAGGGCCTATCTTACACGGCAATTTTTTGTCTACAAATCCGTAATAATAGTAAGAAGCCTAAAGTTATGAACACTCCTGTTCTTTTATTATTTCTTACTATATAAAGGGATAAAGTCGTAAATTTTGGGATAGCTTACATTTATTATATTTATTTCTTTCCTATACACGCAGCATTTGTGATGCATAGGACAGGCTATTAAAATGAATGGAAGGCCTTATGAATAAAGCACAACAACGCGCGATCAATAATGTATATTTTGAAAAATCTGCGCTATGGTGTACCTGCCCAGTTGCAGCATATATGTATATATGCCCAGTAGTATATGCACCACGTTGCCAGAAGATGAGAAGTAAACGGTTATGTAAAAGAAGCACAGCAAAGCCGAGTAGTCTTGGGTACAATACTTCTGGAACGCCATGCGTTCCAAAGATTGGAAGTAAGCGGAAGTGACGCTCTACGCGTTTCGTCGATGTGATGTCATCAGAAATGCACGATGCCTGATGTCTAGCTACAGTAGTGTGAATGGAGGCTTAATCTGCTGCAATTCTCCTTCCTTACAAACACCCTTCTTGTGTTAGTAATGGGTTAAATGTTGGAAAACACTGACAGTGTTTACAGTTTTGATGGCTCTGATTGGTTCACAATGATCACCAGGTACAGAGCCACTCTGCTTAGCTCTGTACATTGTGGCTGTCGATCACAGCCATTCACAGGGAACTGGCCACCTGTGTGTGTTTTTTTTTTCTGCAGCACAGTCTATAAACAAACAGTTCTCTAGAATTTAGCATTCACCTCCCCCCTTTTTTTTTTTTTCTTTTACAATATGGCGGTGTAGAGGTGGTTAAAGTGAATGTGACAAGCTGAATACACCATTGTGGAAGGCAAAATAAAAATGGAATTGTTGTCGAGATGATTTGGGAGGATATGAAAGTTCTCATGAATGTGTCACTTGTAGGACTTGAAATAGATTTTCTGATATATTTCACTTCTGAAATGACAGAACGGCAAGGAATTGTCATAAACAAGTCACAATAAAGACACATTTCTGAGAATAGCTGATATGATATAGTGTGACTCTCAAGGTCAGAGGCGTTAAATGTGGGATTTCCCTTTACCGTCTTAGTATGCTACATGCCTGGACATACTTTAGTGAAATTTCTGCTTCTAAAACAGTCATTTTTAATGAATTTTCTCTTGGCACCATTTTTATCATGTTTTTTGCTCTCACAAAACAATCTGTTTAATTAACTTGAAAAATTGAACATATATAGGTAAAGGAAATTAAAGTGGAGCTGTCAGTAGCCTTAGAAGCCTACATGAAAAAAAGCCTGACGGGTCACAATATACAACGCAGTAATATGTTAAATACATTTTGTCATGGAAAAACAGTCCTGTGACTTTGCCTAGGCTGGGATATCAGTCTGTTGCAGGCAGGAGGAAGCATTTCTTCAGTCTCCGGTCCCCCAGTGATTAGACTGCCACATTGCACTAGGTTGCAATATGAGAGGCTGCACAGGGGCTGATATGTTTAAAAGGAGAAGTATAGGCTTCCAAAAAAAAAAACACACCTACTGACCTCCATGTCCCACGTAGGGTCTAAGAATGACAACTGAGTGGTCACATGGCTGTCGATTACTCAGTTCTCAGTCTGATTTGAGAAGAAAGCAGTGGTTGTCAGTCACCACTCTCTGCTTTGCCGCACCAATGCTCACTGGAGCACCGGGTAGAGGACGGCATGGCTGGATCCGGCCTCTCAGCCGCACACTGAAAGGTGGAGTCATCTGTCCATCAGGCAATGGGGTGGATCCCAACAATATTGTCAGGAACCTTCCAGAGCATAGCGTGGCCTGCCCTGTCAATAGCCCCTTATCAGCTAACTCTGGGTCACAAGAGTACAAATGTAATCGTACTCCTGTGACCCACAAGCGAAGAATGACCTAAAAAGCTTTGGCCATACTTCTTTTTAAGATTTGTAAACACAGCAAAGAACGGCACCGGTACCACAAAGAAGGGCATTAGCTGGATTCCTGCCCAGGTTTTGGGATGCTTCAAAAGTTAGATGCTTGCTCCCGGCATTACAAAAGCGCGAGTGCTCACGCTTCCATATTCCAAACCTGTGCATGTGCAGTTTGCTGACTCTCTGCTGCTTATAAGGTAGAGAAAGCACATTGCGCATGCACGGGTTTGGAACATCATGCTGGGAGCGAGCTTCCCAGAGCTGATCACTTTAGTGGGGGTTT
Source organism: Pelophylax lessonae (assembly GCF_965119305.1). Taxonomy (NCBI): domain Eukaryota; kingdom Metazoa; phylum Chordata; class Amphibia; order Anura; family Ranidae; genus Pelophylax; species Pelophylax lessonae. The sequence continues at coordinate 293,205,703 of NC_138773.1, read as the reverse complement.
CTGTGGCAGGCTTTGGGAATATTTGTCATGGCCTACCGGTAAATCATTATAGAGCAGAACATTTTTCAAAACACAGGGGCCCCTAAGTAGCATTTGGGTATTTTAGTGAAAAGGTGAACTTCCCATTTAAAGTCCAATAAAAACGATGTATCTTGTTCTCAGGAACCTTACATATTCCCTAATAGCTGGTATCAATCTACCCTTATTGTCAAGTAAAAAAAAAAAAAGTTTCTATAACTTTTTAGTTATAAATAAGGCAGGCCCACAGCACATCTTTTAGCTTTTATTCCTTCTTAAGCACATTCAGGCAATCAGAGAGGTTGATTTACTAAAACTGGAGAGTGCAAAATCTGGTGCAGCTCTGCATGGAAACCAATCAGCTTCTAGGTTTTTTTTACGTAGTTATAGTAGGTGAGGTTGAATAAAGACAATAGTCCATCCAGTTCAACCTGTGTAGGTGCATGTGGACGTTTTCATTTCTCATACCCCTGAATGTTTCGATCCTTGAGATGTATGTCCAAGTAGCCATACTCCCCGCAGTTACCACCATTTGTGGCAGGGAATTCCACAGTCTAGTAGCCCTTACAGTACAGAACCCCCTGCATAGCCTGAGTTTAAATCTCTTCTCCTCTAAACGCATTGAATGTCCTCATGCATTCCTTGCGACTGAATAGTTTTTTTTCTGTGCTCTGATCACCGTTGAGGTATTGGTAAATCGCTATCATGTCCCCTCTCACGCGTCTCTTCTCCAGGGAGATTAAATCTAGTGCTTCTAAACGCTCTTCTTAATTAAGGTCCTCTAATTCCCCTAATAAGTTTTGTTGCCCTTCTCTGTACTCTCTCCAGCTCCAATACATCCCTTCTGAGGACTGGTGACCAGAACTGTACAGAATACTCCAGATGTGGTCAGACCAGAGTTGTATAAAGTACTCAAAACCCATACTTGAGTAAAAGTACAAGTGCTGGATCAAAAAGTGACTTGAGTAGAAGTGGAAGTGCTCAATCAAAAAGTGACTTGAGTAGAAGTACTAAAGTATTCAACATTTTTTGTACTTAAGTATTGCAAGTAGTTTTTTTAAAAATTTTGCTACTCAAGTACTGAAAGTAAAAGTACCAGTAGTTTTGAAAAACAAAATTGCTACTCAAGTACTGAAAGTAAAAGTACAAGTACTGTGTTATGTAGTTATTAAAGAAAGAAGTCAAAAGTTTGAACATCATATTGTTTTTTATTATTTCAAATGCAGCTTTTATTTATACATACAGTAACATTTATTTCCGTATGCGCTGATAATACACATGTTTTGAGCTTCATGAAACCTGCCATCTACTGTTCTGGCAGTGGTAATTTTTATAATTGTAACGAGTAACTAAGCAGCACAAAAAAAAAAATATCGGAGTAGAAGTATTGAAATCATCGAAAAAATGTAGTGAAGTAAAAGTGGAAGTAGGAGAAAAAAAATCTACTCTAGGAAAGTACAGATACCGCCTTTCGGTACTTAAGTACAGTAGTGAAGTATTTCTACTTAGTTACTATACATCTCTGGGTCACACCAGTGTTTTATAAAGTGGTAGGATTATAGTTTTATCTCTGGAATACATCCCCTTCCTTATGCATGCCAAACTTACTGTAATTGAACAAGCTGAAGTTAGAAGCTGATCGGCTTCCATGAAGAGTTTCACCAGATTTTGCACACTCCAGTTTTAGTGAATTAACCCCTGAACATGCACGTTTATAGAAAGATCTTCATTTGCAAAGATCTTTTAGTGTTCCTTATGTCTGACTGTTCTCTGACAGCTGTGGCTTGATTAAAGTGGAACTCCAGGAAAAGTAATAACCCCCCTTGCATTGGGACTGCCCCACACTTCAAGGCTTAGGTGCTCATTTAGACCTAGAGACAGGAAAAGTAGGTTTACCTACTCGATCCTCCACTCCCCTGACCGATGGAACTACCTTATGCTTCAGAGTTGGACTGTTACTTAGAGGTCGCCTCCCTATGGGAGGCGACCTGTGAGGCGACCAGGTCGCCTCACAGGTCGCCTCAGTGTGAACCGGGGCTTACAATCGCTTTAACTGAACAAGCTGAAGTTAGAAGCGAATTGGCTACCATGCACAGCTGCACCAGATTTTGCACTCTCCAGTTTTAGAAAATCAACCACTATGTGCTCTCAGATCTATTGCATTGCAATGGGCCCTGCATCAGTCTTGATGACATCAGGGGCATCTGACTACTAGAGGATAGGGGTGAAGAGGCTGCAGGAACCGGTCTTGCTGAGTGGAGGAGCCTGCAGGGGCAGAGGATCAGGTAGGTAAAACGGCTTTTTCCATGTTCCCCAAGATGGGAACTAACATTTAACCCTTGAAGTGCAGAGGCTCCGATTTTTTACTTTCCTCCCGGAGTTTAGCTTTAAGCCTAATTGGAAAATTCTGTAAATCTAATGGTTTTGTTATCACTCATTCTTTGTTCTTGCCGCTCTTTAAACATCTGTAAAGAATTGATTTCAGCGACAAAACAAGAGCCTATTAACACGTTATACCTGATTTGTCAAGCAGATTGCCTCATTAATCCTTGGCTAATGATGCTGCTGACACTGTACCTGACAAAGAGGCCAGTGAAAGCATTTTCACCCTCAGGCTGTGAAATAGTGGAACACCCAGAGAACGCGTATTCTCCTACACATTGAGTGATGTCCTTATATCATTCCTGCTGAGTATTCAGCACACTGTGCTCCAGTGTCCCCCCCCCCCCCCCCCTCCTCACACACCTCTTTCTACAGAATGTCTCTTTTATGAGGAGGACAGGACAACTAATTGCTTGGGCTCTTTGATCAGTTGCGTGCTGGATCTTCTGGCTTACTAATTAGCATGGGCATTTGTAGCCCAGTTAATTTCCCTCGCAGTCAAAAGCTTGTGATCTTCTTCATTCATTGAAAATAGTGGTGTTCTCTAGGCACTGGTCCCTGTACTGTAATGGAGGGCAGTAAAGAAATGTAGGCACCGACAACAGTAGTTTGAATGTAGAGGAGGAGCTTTGCATTGTCTTTTTCCATAGACGTCACATTAGCGAACGGTCAGACATTCGTCCCAACACATGTTGGAAACATGGAAACATTTGGGCATGGTTCCCTAACCAGTACAATTACTTTGTCCCCTAGCATGATCAATGTGGTCAGAGGCTGCTCCATAAACATTAGATCACCTGATGCAGCCAATAAAGACATGGTTAACCTAAAATTGTCAGTAGAGTTCTATGTCCAAGCAAGTCCTGTAGTGAGATATACAGCCTTCCTAAAATATAATGCTTGAGTACACGAACCCTTGCCCTGATCTTCTTCCTTTGTTAGCGGCACAGTTATGTAGACAATCTGCTTCCCTTCCCAGCAGCCTTTCTCAAACCTTTTACCCCAGAAGAACCCATAAAATAATTTTCGTTTTAATAGTTTTTATTAAGTTTTCCAATATAACAAACCGTACAAAAATGTCACGTTCACATGAACCACAGAGAGGTTGTGCATAATAAGTGATAAAGCATACAACACAGTTCGGACTCAGTGTATACCAGGGACCCTCAAACTACGGCCCTCCAGCTGTTACGGAACTACACATCCCATGGGGCATTGTAAAACTCTGACATTCACAGACAGGCCTAGGCATGATGGGAATTGTAGTTCCTGAACAACCGGAGGGCCATAGTTTGAAGACCCCTGGTGTATACCCTTCCCCTTGCTAAGGTGGTCACCGAAGCAACCCGCGCCCAGCCAACCAGGACACCCAGGCAGGGCCGGAGAGGCAAGGCCACAAGCCCAGCCACCCCACTGGGAACAACACTGTGGCCAGACCTGCACCGCCCCCCCCCCCCCCAGGCGCCTGGGGCACCGGTCCCCCCGGCGAGCCACCCTCCCAACAATATAAGCATTATGGGTATACTGAGGATTCTTAACAACCATACTCTGGTAAATTCTAGTCCATAGATGGTAAGGGGAAACAATTATCATATAACTTCAAGACTATCAACAGGACAGTCTGTAACAAAGCCTCATAACTGTCTATTTGTCATCATTCCCAATTTTCATCAGAGAACTGAAGGAATAACCCCTCAGTCATTCCGGGTACTTATGTGACCAAGGTTCCCAGTGTTGGGAAAATTTCAGGCAGCTATCTCTTGAGTTGGCAAAGAACTTTTCATAGGAATAGTATGTATTAACCCTATTTATAACCTCAGAGATTGTGGGCGTGAGGGTAGTCCTCCACGCTGCGGTGACAGTTAGCCTGGCAGCCGTCAGTATGTGAGTTACCAAGCAACGGAATTTCGGGGGGATTTTATGTATACCCAAGTTCAGGAGAGCGAGGTCTGGGGACCAAAAAATAATTTTCAGGTCTCTGGGAACCCCTGCTTTAAACCTGCTGATTGAAGGTCAGTGGAAAAATTGGCCCTTACAATGGTATTCAGTGGCAATAATTCTGTCTTTACAGTGGTGATCAGAATACTTTGACTGCTAAAAAGATCATTGGTGTCACGCAGCTGGGTCTAGCATTGGCCCCTAGAACTTATGCAGGCACCATCAAATGGGAGGTCAATCAATCTACAGCTCAAGGAACCCCTATCAAGCCTCTAGAGCAGCCTTTCTTGAACTTTTTAACATGAGGGACCCTTGAAATAATGTTTTGACTTCAGGGAACCCCTGCTAATAATTGCTGCATTTACAGCTGACAGTACATTTGTGTTTTGGTCAGTAGAAGGAATCCCCGCTTACACTTGTGGTCATTGGAAAGAATCCCCTCTTTACAGATAGCTAAAATGATGTCAGTGGTTATTCATCTGAGAGACAGAAATTGCTTATTGCTCATATACTCTTAGCAACCTCTGGAGGAACCCTAGGGGTCCACTGAACCCTGGTTGAGAAACCCTGCTGTAGAGGAACCCTATTGTTTCGTAGAATCTTGATTGAGAATGGCTGTCTTGGAGGTTAGCGATAGTGACTACTGTGTGTAAAACTGGCCATACGCTGTTAGATTTTTTTTGTTCAATTTGCAGCCAACCTTTCATAAGAAATATCCATGTTGGTAAACCCCAGATGGTCAAATTCCCTTCCTGGGCTACTGTATCCTGATGGCTACCAATTGCGGCTGTCAGAATACTTAAACATTGGCTGCATCTGATTGGAGGCAGCTGCTGTTCGCCTAAAAAATTTCTAAGCAGGCTTATTTTGCAAAACTCAACTGAATGATTGACTTTTGTCAAACAAAGCAGAGCTGGCAGGTCGACCCAGTGAGTGAATTGTGTCTGGTTCATCAGGACCCAGCTGAAATTAATGTTCTCTATGACCAGTTTAATAGGAGACAAGGGTTTCTGAAGACCAATAGGGCCCCTTTTCCTTAGGGAGGTCTAGTAGACATGAAAAGCAGGTCCTTGAGCTTGAATAGGAGGCAAATCAGATTAGACCCCCAGGGAAGACCCTAGGTTACTTAAATGAGAGCATCATTTGCACAGCTTAATGGCCATTGGTGTTCCATGCAGAGAGGAGTGTGGCACAGGCAGTTGTCACTGGCATCCACTTATTGGAACAAGGGAAAACTGTTTTCTGTCCTAAAACTATTCTGATATTCTCCAAAGCCAATCAAATCTAAGCGCTCACTCCAATGCTAAATAGTGTTTCTAGCGGTGCTGCTCTCCTTGAGCTGGGAAACTTCAAATTATGCAAGAGCAATAAAGGAGGGTGCAAGCTCCTAGTGCATTACCTTCAACACCATTTTCAATTTCTTAACCACTTAAGCCCCGGAAGATTTTACCCCCTTCCTGACCAGGGCCTATTTTGCGATTCGGCACTGCGTGACTTTAACGGACAATTGCGCGGTCGTGCGACGCTGTACCCAAATTAAATTGACGTCCTTTTTTCCCCACAAACAGAGCTTTCTTTTGGTGGTATTTGATCCCCTGTGCGATGTTTTGATCATGCGCTATAAACAAAAAAAGAGCGTAAATTTTGCAAAAATAACTATTTTTCACATTTTTTTTTATATGAAATTCCCCCCCAAAAAAATGTAAAAATCTAAATTTTTTAACATTTTAGGCCAATTTATTTTCTGCTACATATGTTTGGTAAAAAAAAATCGCAAAAAGCATTTTGATTGGTTTGCGCAAAAGTTATTGCGTTTACTAACTAAGGGAAAGATTTTTGTCATTTTTATTGTTTTTTTTAACGAGTTATGGCAATCTGCGTTGTTTTTTTTTTTTGCGGGACTGCGACATTGCGGCGAACAGATCAGACCCTTGACTGACATTTTTGACACTTTTGGGGGTACCAGTGACATTACTACAGTAATCAGTGCTATACATATGCACTGTTACTGTAAAAATGACACTGGGATGGAAGGGGTTAACTTTATTGGAGAGGGAGGGGTTAAGTGTGTCCCTAGGGGCGTGTTTCTTACTGTCATTGGATGTGGCTTTGTGTGTAACAGCACAGATCAACGGTCCTACATAGCAGGACCGATTGGTCAGTGCTTTTACACAGGGGAGAATGACAGACGGCTTTGTTTACATTAGCCACCTGCCTTTCTCCCTCTCCAGCCGACGATCGCGAGTGACCGGCGGACATCGGTCTGCCGGTCACACGCGCCGGCTTCTTCGGGTAAGAGCGGGGGGCGGGAGCGCGCGCCACCTATTCGCTCCCAGGCTAGTGACGTACCGGTACGTCACTTTGCCTGGGAGGGGCTGACCGCCGCTGTATATAGTCGGGCGGCGGTCGGTTTAAAATGCCAAAAACATACTCGCAAACATGTTAAGAATATAAGCATATCTGATCACAACTTCAGCATCGGGGATAACCAAATCACAGTAGTTGGAAATCTGACGCATTTCGGGAGACAAGCCCCCTTCTTCAGAGGAGCTTGTCTCCCAAAATGCATCAGATTTCCAACTACTGTGATTTGGTTATCCCCGATGCTGAAGTTGTGATCAGATATGCTTGTAATCTTCTCATGTTTGTGAGTAAGTTTTTGGCTTTTTTAATAAATTGAAAATAGTGTTGAAGGTAATGCACTTGGTGTTTGCACCCTCCTTCGTTTCTTTTTAATATTTCTGATATTTTGCTACACCATTTTGTGTTTGGCTGGTGGACATTTATCTCATGTTGCCGTTAGTCCAAATTAATAAAATTAGTCATCCTTTACCTATAGGTAGCTTTAACATGTGCAATGTATAAGTGGACTTTTAAGTTCCACTTTAAATTAGACCTATCATTGTGGTAAAGGTACTAGACAAGCTGTAGCACTGCCATGCTGGGACATGCATACTGAAAGCTAGAATCCAGGCAAGTCGCTAAATTCATTCATAGATAGAGTGCATATAAGGGAGCTATTTTACCTGCCCAAAGATTGGTATTTCTATGCATCCAATAATAAGATTTACACAGCTCTGCCACAGCATATTCCTTCCCGTCGAGGCAGGAGAACTAATATTTTTGTTATTGCTGATAAGTAACCCTTAGGGCTCTTTCACACGGGCGGTCCGATCAGATCCGCCTGTCAGTTTTTTAGGCGGATCTGATCGGATGCCCCATTCAGCCCTATGGAGCAGCGGATGTCAGCGGTGACACCGGCTGCCATCCGCATCCGATCCTGTCCGTGAAATCCGGACGGATGGAAACCCTATTTTCCATCCGTCCTGGGGATGGGATCGGATGAGAGCGGACAGGCGGTCCGCTCTCATCCGATTCCCCATAGAGAGCAGCGGGGGCTGTGACACCTCCCTCCCTGCACTGCAAGCGGAGACGGAGCTGTCATCCGCCGGCTCAGCGGGGATCGCGGATCGATCCCCGCTGAGCAGCACAGATCCGCCTACGGAGGCGGACCGTGTGAAAGAGCCCTTAAAGCGGTTGTAAACCCGATAAAAAAAAAAATAAAAAAAAAAAACCTGCAAGACAAAGACATAATGAGCTAGTATGCATTGCATACTAGCCCATTATGTTTAACTTACCTTAAAACGAAGCCCCGACACGGACCCCCGGACATTGATGCGGGCGCTGCCATGATCCCTTGTCGTCTCTTCCGGGTTCGGCGGCTCCGGCGCGCTGATTGGCCGGAAGAGACGGCTCCAGCGCGCTGATTGGCCGGAGCCGCGATGACGTCACTCCCGCGCATGCGCGCGGGAGTGATTTTTCCGGCAAGCTCCCGGCAACTTAATTGAAGGTCCCCCCCGGACCTTCAGAGCGCATGCGCCGCTCGCGCGAGTGGCTGCATGAACTGTAAATATCTCCTAAACCGTGCCGGTTTAGGAGATATTATTTGTACCTACAGGTAAGCCTTATTATAGGCTTACCTGTAGGTAAAAGTGTCAAAAAGCGGGATACTACCGCTTTAAGGTGTTACCAAACCCAGGAGCCTGCAGTCACTATAGCTGGTCTCTCACAGTACACAGAACATGGAAATGCAATTATTTTAGTAAATATAAACTGCGAAATACCTTTTCTCATCAGCAGTTAAAGCAGTCTTGTGACTTCCCTCAGTGTCTAGCCAAGCATTGGTTAAAGCTTGTAGAAGTTTTCTGACTGTAGGACCCCGGACACTCTGTCTGGACAGTACTGATCTCATGCACTCTCCCAAGAAAAAAAAAAAAAAAACCTCTCTTGCAATACACACCAAACTGAGCATGTGCAGCCTGACTCCATAGACTCTGTGTTATTAGGAAATGATCAGGGGTCAGTGGAAGGAGGGAAGGATCAGTGAAGACAGGATCAAACAGCCTTTTTACACAATGCGGAGGATGAACCCTTTAGGTTCCACAGTGAGTATAACAAGCATGCTTTACTGCATATACACACTGATTTTACTGTTGTGGGTTTAGTAACACTTTAACCACTTAAGGACCGCCCGCCGCAGTTATACTGCGCCAGGCTGGCCCTCCTGCGCAAACCGCTGTAGGTATACATCGGTCACGCGCCTGCAGCTAGGGGGCGAGCGCACGCCACCGGCGGCACACTCCCGTCATCACTTAGCTGCAGGGACTCTGATGCACGTGACTCTGATTGCCGCCTGACACCCGCGATCGCTCCCCGCTGAGAGAGGACGACGGTCAGCTGTTAACACAGCTGACCGTTCTTCTCCCTGGAATGATCCTTCTATATAGGAACACAGGTCTCTGTGATCATTTCACAAGCCAGGCCCCCATACAGTTAGAAACACGCCCCTAGGAACACATTTAACCCTTTGATTGCCCCTTGGTTAACCCCTTCCCTGCCAGTGTCATTTTCACAGTAACAGTGCATATTTTTAGCACTGATTACTGTAGTAATGTCACTGGTACCCCCAAAAGTGTAAAAAATGTCAGTTAGGGGTCCGATCTGTCCGCCGCAATGTCACAGTCCCGCAAAAAATCGCAGATCACCGCCATTACTAGTAAAAAAAAAAAAGACATAACTCTTTCCTGCAGTTAGTAACTATTGCGCAAACCAATCAAAATACGCTTATTGGGATTTTTTTTTTTTTTTTTTACCAAAAATATGTAGCAGACAACAAATTGGCCTAAAATTTTAAAATAGTTTGATTTTTAATTTTTTTGGGGGGTGGGGGGGGGGGGGGGGAATGTTATATAGCACAATGTGAAAATTGTTTTTTTTTTTTTCCAGAATTGTCGCTCTATTATTTTTAGCGCAAAAAATAAAAATTGCAGAGGTGATCAAATACCACCATAAGAAAGCTCTATTTGTGAGAAAAAAAGGCATAAATTTTATTTAGATACAGCATCGCACGACCGCGCAATTGCCTGTTAAAATAACGCAGTACCGAATCGCAAAAAATGGCCTGGTCATTAAGGGGGCGAATCCTTCCGGTCCAGAAGTGGTTAAGCTGACCATGCACTATACAATTTTCTTATTCAATTTTCTTTAGATTTACCTTCAACTACTTCATATTATATGGTTTTGGTAAATCTAAAGGAAAGTTGTACAAGAAAATTGTATAATGTATGGCCAGCCTTTGAGGTCTTATCCCTGATGAGCTCATCTATCTGGCACTCTGTTCTCTTCTTCTATAAGCATGCCCCTAGTCCGCACATGAACTAATTTGTTCCTTTTGCTGCTTCCCCTCTCTCCCAGCCTGAGTGCTCCTGTATAGGGGATTGCAAGAAGTTGTTACATTTCGCTACTGACATTTAAAGCAAATATATTTAATGACATATTAATAAATACAGAGCTGCATTTATTGTATATGTGGGTGGAGTTTAGCTTTGAAGTGTAAAAACAACTTGCATTTTCTATTTCTCAATTTTAGAAGCTGCTTGACAAAATTACAACAAGTATTAGGAAAGCGTGTCAAGCAATTCTGTGGTTAGATAATGAAGCTTTTGTTACACAAAGAATAGAAAGTTAACCGTAAATGATAGCTGATGTGTATTGTAATTTTAGGTGTACTATTCTGGATTCTTTATAATCTATGCAAAAATATCTTGCGTATTTATAATTAGTATAGGATGCAGCATGATATAGGTCAGAAATTCCATATTCTCACCAGATCTCCTCCCTGTAGCATCAAAGGCAGACTAAACATATCCAGGAAAGATGGCACCAAAATAGGCTCATTAGCCAAGGCAAACAAACCAAGGAAAAAACAGCGGAGATAACGATCTGCCAGTAGACAAGAGGTCATATCCTGGTTCAGACTAGTTAACTGCTCGTCTCTAATAATTGCATGCAATTGGAGCATGGTCAACAACCAGAAAGTAAAAGTTTCACTAATTAATAGAATGATTGCTGAATGAAAGACATTTCATGGAAGCTTTGATCTATACATACATACATACACATACACATATATATATATATATATATATATATATATATATATATATATATATATATATATACATATATATATATATATAAACTGTGCTGAATTGTACTGGAGGTCTTTAGTTGCCGGGGTTTAGAATATTGCAGGTATTTCTAAATATCGTATATGCTGGCGTATAAGACAACTTTTTAACCTTAAAAACATTCCCCAAAAAACAGGGGGGGGGTCATCTTATACATGGAGTATAAAAATGTGAGGACTACTTTACATAGTTTGGGCCAAGCTGGCCCAAAACGAGCGTTCCTAATCTCTCAGCCCGCTGGATGTGCTGTAATACGGTATGTACCGTAGCTTCGGATACATACAGTATACAGCACTGAGCCAATCATGGTAAGCAATGTATTCTATTATTGAATACAAAGCCTGCTTGGATTGGCAGAGTTTGAGGGGCGGCTGATGTTACAATATCTGATTCAGCCAATCCGAGCTGGCTTTGAATTTATTATTAGAATACCTCGCTTGCCGTGATTGGCTCAGCGTGGTATACTGTAGCCGAAGCTACGAAACATACAGTATTACAGCACATCCAACGGGATGAGAGATTAGAAAGCTGTGCAGGGATGACGCGCCTGCGCCGGAACTGACGAGCGGGACCAGTGCAGGGCATTCTGGGACCGAAGAGGACACGCAGGCTTCATTTGCCTACACCTGAGATGGCAGCGCTGGATAAGAAATTTTCAAGGTAAGTATTTCTTAGATAAACGGGTCACAAATTTCTCTCTGTTGTAGCCTGCTTTTGCGCCTTTGTTATAGGGTTGGGGGGTACTGCGCTTCTGGGAGATATTACTGGCCGGTTAAACAGTGAAATACATAAATAAATAAATATGTAAGTGTGCTGTAAGGCCCCGTTCACACTGGGGCGATCCGACTTGGGGGGGCGACCCCTGAGGTCGCGGTGCGAGCAGCGCGCCGCGACCTCGGAGCGGCCGCCACGGACTTCATAACATTGAAGTCTATGGCGGTCGCCTGCGGGTTGCCCCAAAGAAGCTCCGGACCCTTTTACTAAGTCGGAGCGACTTGTGTCGCTCCTATTAGAACGGGCCCGCAGCTTCCCTATGGAAGGCGACCTGTGAGTGTGAACGGGGACTAAAACACAGTGCTTAAATGTGAAACTCAAGTCCCTTAAAGGTGAGGGCGCATAAACAATCTCAATAAGTATATAAAGTGCTATAGTGAGTCTGTGAATAAATAAATATATATACACATAACGGAAATAATGCTTTTATCTCCAAATAAATCCTTCAAATATAAAGTGCATTAATATGTTTCCTATTAGACCCTAAATTAAATTGATGGAAATTATCTTAAAATTATATGACAGGTAAAGTGCAGTGCTTGAATACATATATTTGTGTAAAAAACAGTCTATTCTAAAGTGCCAAAGGTGATTCAGTAGGTTCTTTCCAGTGAAAAAGTATTCTTATATATCCGAGTAATACAATTTTCATAGAGTGGTGACCCTCCACCTAGACACCATGTGGAAAGAGTGTGGGGTGTTTCTTCATTCCTATGCACCCCTCTAGGTGTGCTAGCCGCTCACCTCTATGCCTCAGAACATGCGCCTTATTCAAATATCCAGAACTCCTCTCCACTCCTGTTCTGACTCTGAATGGATGATGGTTTTCAGATAGCCCCAATGGATCAGCCTTACATATATCCCAATGGCCAGCGGATCTCAAAATACAAAGGGCTCACAATAGTGCAATATTGTTGTGAATATTTAGCTTTATTTCAAAAGATGCAGTTAAAAACACTCACATTAGAGAAGAAAACAATGCGCCTTGGGTTGGGTGAGGGAGAATCGCGGTCCTCCCTTCCGCATACGTCACTTCCGGTATAGCGTCCCTACGCGTTACGCCACTTCTGCTCACGTGGCTTCTTCAGGGGATTGCTAATTTGCTTGATAAATGTCCCTCAGTATGTAGACTATTACAGATTGAAACCTTTGAATCCAGAATTTTCTATATGCAAGGTTGCTACTAAAACATGAATACCGTTTCATATCACATTTCAGTCTTGTCGTTTTCCCAGTGCAGGTCCTCCAGCCCCTAACTGCCATAATGGTGCTACATGCCTGGCCTTTTTGGTGACCTGTTATAAGAGAAAAAAAAGGGGGGCTTGAGCTAACAACTCCCAAATATCACAACACAAAAGGGTGAAAAATGTCCAATCATTGCATAGATTGGAGTGGAACATAGATTGAGTTGAGGGATCAAACATGTCACATAGATATTTCTACAGGTGTCAAGTAAATATCATCTGTAGAATAACGCATATTAATAAAAGTAAGTACAGTAAAACCTTGGATTGTGAGCATAATTCGTTCCGGAAGCATGCTTGTAATCCAAAGCACTCTTATATCAAAGCAAGTTTCCCCATAAGAAATAATGGAAACTCAGATGATTCGTTCCACAAGTCCTTCAGTTTATAGTCTATATAAAAAGATTATAGCAATGTGATAGTTTGTGTAACCATAAAATGTCCATCCACAATATGCAGCCTTCCCAAGGGGATTAGAAGCAAAATCTAGCAGAGCTACAGAATATAAGAGAGATGAGAGGCGCCTCTAAGTGTAGCAATATGGTTACATTTAATGAAGGTTCAACATTTAGCAACTCGCATGGTTGATGATTAAAACAGGCACATCTAAGTATGCAGGCATCCGGGGTAAAGCTGTCCACATAGATCATCTTCTGAACCACCGACTCTCACCACTGTCGGTCTGCAATCGTGTCCGGGAAGAATAACCTGCAGTAGAGCGATCTGAAAGTGAGGCTTTGAATCACTCGTGCAGCGGGGAAGGGATGATGAAGATGGCTGTGCAGAGGATGGTCTATATGGACAGCTTTACCCCAGATGCCTGCATACTTAGATGTGCCTGTATTAATCATCAACCATGTGAGTTGCTAAATATTGAACCTTCATTAAATGTAACCATATTGCTACACTTTAGAGGATCCTCTCTTTTTTTATACATGATGCTACTTGTATATCAAGACATCGCTTGTATATCAAGTCAAAATTTATTTAAAAAATTTGCTTGTCTTGCAAAGCGCTCTCAAACCAAGTTACTCTCAAACCAAGGTTTTACTGTACCTACATTTGATTGGGTATCAGCCTATTGTAACCACCTGTATGGTGACTCCAGTCTCTGAAAGGGATGGGGATAAGTAAGGAGCCAATGAAGTATTCTGAATACACATGTACTGACATAGGGAAAGTGGAGAGATAACATCATTCGTGTTCTTCTGATCCTTCACTATCATAGCCGGGGATCAGGGAGGACACCAAGCTGTATCTTCTGCAGCTGAGAAAAACAGGTAACAGACCTGGCTATGCTGTTTAGCATTACAGTGTAAATATCAGGAGTGTATGAACAGAAATCCAGGTATGATACTCAATTGTGTATTTGTAGTTTGTCTGGGGTTCAGCTTGCAAACAATATTGGGAAATGTGTATGACTCATGGTATCTGTTTATCTTCAAACTGCTAAAGCTGTTCATTGGATAAAAGTTTTATTTTGTTACAACTATAATGGATGTTTTTTTTTCTGGTTATTTCTTTATTTTTTTAATTTGTTCTGAATATTAATTATCATGTACTTGTATTACAGCATCACTAAGGAAAGTATTGTGGATGTGGAGGGATTTGTGCGAAAAGTTGACCAGAAGATTGAGAGCTGCACTCAGCAAGACGTGGAGCTCCATGTTGAGAGAGTAAGTGCAGCTCATTTGTGCAACTGCCAGCTGCTAACTTTCCATAAAGCTGGTCATACATGGATTAAAATGAATGAATAATATTGCTGCGCCAAGTAAATAAATTAATCCTTGTGCACATTATTTTCCTTATTTATTAAGGGCGTGCGCTGATTATTTTTATTATAATACTGTCACTATTTTTGCACATATTATTAGCAGCACCCATCGATGTATTTAATTATTTTGAGACCCGAGTGGTCAAATTAGAAGACATCTTCTCAGAAGATAAAAATCGAGGAAAAAATGAGGATTTAAGTGACTTTTTTAAGAAATTAGGTTACTTAATGGACAAAAAGATAAGAGCCTGGTGGGACATAGTATCCCTAGAACAATATATTGCAAATGACTTAGTGCCTAGGAGGCTCAGATGGGATATCCCTCCGAGCGATGGGATAATAGGAGATGAAGCTATGAATGACTGGTTTCTGTTTTTTAATAGCAAGGGGGTTGAATTATTAAGATTCCTGCTAAAGAGGAAAACAGATGGATTTATTCACTTGGCGCAGCAATATTATTCATTTAGTTATCACAGGTGTTTTTGTGTTTGGCACTGATTGTTTGCAGCCTTGTGCACATTATTGTTTTCCTTATTTATTAAGGGCTTGCGCTGATTATTATAATACGGATTAAAATGAGGCCAGTTATGTTGGGATCGGCTGAATTTCAATCCATGTATGGGTACTCTGGTTTCTCAGAACTCAATCTACCAATGGGACTTCTGTATAACCAGCCTGTCGGGTAAATTCCACTTGATGAGCACTGCCAGCTGTAGCCGGTAGTTCTGATCAATGAATTCTAATGGTAGGAAAGTCTTCCCTCTGGAACACAATATCTAAGTGGGAGTGTCTCCCCTATCCATCTTGAATATGTGGATGGGGAATCGGGTCCGTTTTTTTTTTCATTCTGCTGGTTGAACAAAAAAAACGGACCCATCTGATTGGCCTCCTCATACAGAATTATAAGCCCTGACGAAGGTTAGCCTCTTCAATGCATTGGATTTCTATGATGGAATCCTCACATTTGGATTCCACCCTTAAAAATGTAAAGATTTTTGGCTAGTGGACCAGTTTACAAAAAAAAAATGCTTATTAATAGGAGCTGTACGTCTTTACTGTGTGATATTGTCTGTGTGTGTTGGTTGCATTTAAGGCCAGGTGTTTGCAAACATCTGTGTGCCACAGCATTCTCTGTTTCTGATGAAGTTATATTTGTCTAATTTCCAGATCTATGTGATCAGTGCAGCTGAACCACGCCTGCCCCTGCAACTGGATGATGCCATTCGGCCTGAAGGAGAGGGGGAAGAGGTGAGGGGGGTCTGGTTTATTTCAAGACACACTGGGGGAAAGTTACTAGCCATGCATGGTAGCCAATTGGCTTCTAACTTCAGCTTGTTCAATTCTTCTTTGACAATAAAAGCTTGAAGCTGATTGGTTTCGTTGCACAACTGAACCAAATTTTGCATCATGCCCTTTTAGTAAATAACCCCCACTGCAACAGATTTATTACTTTGGCAGCCCTTAAGTCGCACTGCGACAGTGTGAAACCCGATCACTTAGTTATGCATTTAGAGTGAAAATCTGTCTCATCTTCCCTAATAAATCTGTCTCAGACCTTGCAAATCTATTGCAGTTGATTGCATATGAATTTGGATTAACGGGTCACAAATTTCTCTCTGTTGTAGCCTGCTTTGCACCTTTGTTGCTAATTTGCTTGATACATGTCCCTCAGTATATAGACTATTACAGATTGAAACCTTTAGATCCAGAATTTCTATATGCAAGGTTGCTACTGAAACATTAATACCGTTTCATATTACATTTCAGTCTTGTCGTTTTCCAGCCCCTAACTGCCATAGTGGTGCTACATGCCTGGCCTTTTTGGTGACCTGTTATAAGAGAAATACATGGACAGCCATTGCTAAGCCTCCTGCAAATTTTAGTTGCCTGACTGCAATGCTGATCCCTGGCTGCAGTACTGAGTCACTGATCAGAGGAAAGCTTGTACATTAAAGTTTTCTGCACTGGAGTTATGCTGGCAGAGGAGCAACATCACAGCCAAATGACGACAAGCGTATTCTGAAGGTAATCAGCAGTGGCAGCCTGAGTATTCCTCTGATGACGGGTTTTCTTTATTGCTCCAGATTTGTCGTGATGCACTGCTCTCCTGCCAACAAGCCAACATGTGTCAAAGTCACGTCATAGATAGGTTATGACGTTTATAGATGGATAGGTCAACCACAGCTGATGATCTGTGTCTGTTTATGACTTTATCTTTACACTGCACTATATAACCCTCTTCCTCTCTTTCTTCCTATTTATTTTTCCCTTCCTTCCCTCTTTCTCTCTTTCGCTGACATCTTTGTCTTTGCACAGTCTCTCCCCCCTCCCCCCCCCCCCCAAATTTGCTTTTGTTTTCTCTTGTGTTCTACGAGAATGTCACATTCTATCTCCTCTCTCTCTTAACTCTTTTTATTCCTTTTTTTCTTGTGCATTCCCCCCCCTCCCCCCTCTTCCCCCCCCTCTTCCTCCCCTCTTCCTCCCCTCTCCCCCCCTCTCCCCCCCTCTTCCCCCCTCTTCCTCCCCCTCTTCCTCCTCTCTCCCCCCCTCTTCCTCCCCTCTCCCCCCTCTTCCTCCCCTCTCTCCCCTCTTCCTCCCCTCTCCCCCCTCTTCCTCCCCCCTCCTCTCCCCCCTCTTCCTCCCCCCCTCCCCTCCCCCCTCCCCCTCCCCCCTCTTCCTCCCCCCTCTTCCTCCCCCCTCCCCCTCCCCCTCCCCCTCCCCTCCCCCTCCCCTCCCCCTCCCCTCCCCCTTCCTCCCCTCCCCCTCGGCCTTCCTCCCTCTTCCTCCCCCCTCTTCCTATCCCCCCTCCCCTCCCCTCTTCCTCTTCCCCCTCCCCTCTTCCTCTCCCCCCCTCCCCTCTTCCTCTCCCCCCCTCCCCTCTTCCTCTCCCCCTCTCCTCCCCTCTTCCTCTCCTCTTCCTCTCCTCCCCTCTTCCTCTCCTCTTCCTCTCCTCCCCTCTTCCTCTCCTCCCCTCTTCCTCCCCTCCCCTCCCCTCTTCCTTTCCTCCCCTCCCCTCTTCCTCTCCTCCCCTCCCCTCTTCCTCTCCTCCCCTCCCCTCTTCCTCTCCCCCCTCCTCTTCCTCTCCCCCCTCCTCTTCCTCTCCCCCCCCTCCTCTTCCTCTCCCCCCCCCTCCTCTTCCTCCCCCCCTCCTCTTCCCCCCCCCCCCCCCTCTTCCTCCCCCCCTCCTCTTCCTCTCCCCCCTCCTCTTCCTCTTCCCCCCTCCTCCTCTTCCTCTTCCCCCTCCTCCTCTTCCTCTTCCCCCCTCCTCCTCTTCCCCCCTCCTCCTCTTCCCCCCTCCTCCTCTTCCTCTTCCCCCCCTCCTCCTCTTCCTCTTCCCCCCTCCTCCTCTTCCTCTTCCCCCCTCCTCCTCTTCCTCTTCCCCCCCTCCTCCTCTTCCTCTTCCCCCCCTCCTCCTCTTCCTCTTCCCCCCCTCCTCCTCTTCCTCTTCCCCCCCTCCTCCTCTTCCTCTTCCCCCCCTCCTCCTCTTCCTCTTCCCCCCCTCCTCTTCCTCCCCCCCCTCCTTTTCCTCTTCCCCCCCCTCTTCTTCCTCTTCCTCTCTCCCCCCTTCCTCCCTCCCCCCTTCCTCCCTCCTCTTCCTCTCCCCTCCCCTCTTCCTCTCTCCCCTCCCCTCTTCCTCTCTCCCCTCCCCTCTTCCTCTCTCCCCTCCCCTCTTCCTCTCCCCCCTCCTTTCTCTCCCCCCCTTTTTTTCTTTTCCCCCCTCCTTTCATTCTTCCCTCCCTCCCCTTCCTCTTCCCTCTTGCTTGCTCCTTCTCCATTGTCCTTTCTCTGTCTCTTCTCTCCTCTATCTTTCTCATTTGCTCTTTCTCTCTCTTACCCCTGCCCTCTGTCTATTCTCTCTTCTGTCTTTCTCCCTTTCTCTTTCTCTCTCTTGCCTCTGCTCTCTCTTCTCTTGCTCTCCCTCAGTCTGTGATTGGGGGACAGTTAAAGCAAAGCTTTTTCCGTCCCTTACAATTCCACACAGGTAAAGTGCTGCAACCTGATTATACCTTTTCAGCTATAATATGGTGCTTCACAATGCCAGCCTAGAAGTCCCCATCTGCTTCCCAGTAGATACTCGTAAACGATGGTCAGCAACAAGGTGAAAGTAAAAAATAGTCTTTATTGAATACAAAGAGTAAAATGTTCCATAGCACAACCCACGCTAACGCATGCAGGTTATGCATAAGGCTTTTTTCTGGACTGAAACGTGTAAGTGTGGGCCGTGCTATGGAACATTTTACTCCTTGTTTTCAATAAAGAAGATTTTACTATTTTAACCTTGTTGCCGACGTTCATTCATGAATATTTATGTCCCTAATCCTCCACCCTCTTTAGCTGTAGAGGCAGTGGCTGGCTGTACACATGCCACCAGTGAGATGCCTTGCTTTGTGGTCACAGCAGGAATTAAACCCCCTGTCGCTCGCGTTCAGCCCACCGATCATGACCTAGTTAGGTAAATTGGGCCCCTCTGCATGCGCCCTGCCACCATGTGCAGGGACCAAGTGGCTGTGGCACGCTAGTGCAGGAACCAAGGGGTAAAGTAGGCATTGAGGAAGCAATATAATGCCTGCTCTCCGAAGAACAATCCGAATGTGGATTGCTCTTCAAAGACAAAAGTTAATGTGAACGGGCCCTAACGATCTTAACCACTTAAGCCCCGGAGGATTTGGCTGCTAAACGACCAGAGGGTATTTTGCGATTCGGCACTGCGTGACTTTAACGGACAATTGCGCGGTCGTGCGACGCTGTACCTAAACGAATTTGGCGTCCTTTTTTTCCCACAAACAGAGCTTTCTTTTGGCGGTATTTGATCACCTGTGCGATTTTTTGATCACGCGCTATAAACAAAAAAAGAGCGTAAATTTTGCAAAAATAGCAATATTTTTCCCTTTTTTTTATATGAAATTCCCCCCAAAAAAAATGTAAAAATCAAAATTTTTTAATATTTTCGGCCAATTTGTTTTATGCTACCTATGTTTGGTAAAAAAAATCGCAAAAAGCGTATTTTGATTGGTTTGCGCAAAAGTTATTGCATTTACTAACAAAGGGAAAGATTTTTGTTATTATTGTTGTTTTTTTTTTTAACGCGTAATGGCGGCGATCTGCGATTTTTTTTTTGCGGTACTGCGACATTGCGGCGGACAGATCGGACCCTTGACTGACATTTTTGACACTTTTGGGGTTACCAGTGACATTTCTACAGTAATCAGTGCTATATATATGCACTGTTACTGTAAAAATACACTGGTAGTGAAGGGGTTAACTTTATTTGAGAGGGAGGGGCTGTGTGTGTCCCTAGGGGCGTGATTCTAACTGTGATTGGCTGTGGCTTCAACTGTATGCAGAGTGATCAATGGATCTACATAGTAGATCCATGTGATCATCTCTCATACAGAGAGGAGAATGACAGGCAGCTTGTTTACACAAGCTGCCTGACTTTCTCCCTCTCCCCCGCCGATCGCAGAGTGGCCGGCGGCGATCGGGTCCGCCGGTCACACGCGCGGGGGGGTCCGTGACCACGCGGGAGCGGGAGCGCGCCTCCGGCAGCGCGCGCTCGCTCCCTAAACCCTCACAGGCGAGCGACGTAGACCTACGTCACTTTGCCTGTGAGGGGCTGACCGCCGCCGTAGATAGTCGTGCGGCGGTCGGCAAGTGGTTAACTTCATCTTTCTTTCTTTTTTTTTTTTCCTATTTATGCTCTCTCCTTTCTTCTACATACACACACACACACACACACACACATATATATATATATATATATATATATATATATATATATATATATATATATATATATATATATATACATACACAGTGCCTTGCGAAAGTATTCGGCCCCCTTGAACTTTGCGACCTTTTGCCACATTTCAGGCTTCAAACATAAAAATATAAAACTATAATTTTTTGTGAAAAATCAACAACAAGTGGGACACAATCATGAAGTGGAACGAAATTTATTGGATATTTCAATTTTTTTTAACAAATAAAAAACTGAAAAATTGGGCGTGCAAAATTATTCAGCCCCCTTAAGTTAATACTTTGTAGCGCCACCTTTTGCTGCGATTACAGCTGTAAGTCACTTGGGGTATGTCTCTATCAGTTTTGCACATCAAGAGACTGACATTTTTGCCCATTCCTCCTTGCAAAACAGCTCAAGCTCAGTGAGATTGGATGGAGAGCGTTTGTGAACAGCAGTTTTCAGTTCTTTCCACAGATTCCCGATTGGATTCAGGTCTAGACTTTGAGTTGGCCATTCTAACACCATTAGACTCCATCAGGTTTTCTTCCAGAATGGTCCTGTATTTGGCTCCATCCATCTTCCCATCAATTTTAACCATCTTCCCTGTCCCTGCTGAAGAAAAGCAGGCCCAAACCATGATTCTGCCACCACCATGTTTGACAGTGGGGATGGTGTGTTCAGGTTGATGAGCTGTGTTGCTTTTACACCAAACATAATGTTTTGCATTGTTGCCAAAAAGTTTGATTTTGGTTTCATCTGACCAGAGCACCTTCTTCCACATGTTTGGTGTGTCTCCCAGGTGGCTTGTGGCAAACTTTAAACGACACTTTTTATGGATATCTTTAAGAAATGGCTTTCTTCTTGCCACTCTTCCATAAAGGCCAGATTTGTGCAGTATACGACTGATTGTTGTCCTATGGACAGAGTCTCCCACCTCAGCTGTAGATCTCTGCAGTTCATCCAGAGTGATCATGGGCCTCTTGGCTGCATCTCTGATCAGTCTTCTCCTTGTATGAGCTGAAAGTTTAGAGGGACGGCCAGGTCTTCGCAGATTTGCAGTGGTCTGATACTCCTTCCATTTCAATATTATCGCTTGCACAGTGCTCCTTGGGATGTTTAAAGCTTGGGAAATCTTTTTGTATCCAAATCCGGCTTTAAACTTCTCCACAACAGTATCTCGGACCTTCCTGGTGTGTTCCTTGTTCTTCATGATGCTCTCTGCGCTTTAAATGGACCTCTGAGACTATCACAGTGCAGGTGCATTTATTTGGAGACTTGATTACACACAGGTGGATTCTATTTATCATCATTAGTCATTTAGGTCAACATTGGATCATTCAGAGATCCTCACTGAACTTCTGGAGAGAGTTTGCTGCACTGAATGTAAAGGGGCTGAATAATTTTGCACGCCCAATTTTTCAGTTTTTTATTTGTTAACAAAGTTTGAAATATCCAATAAATTTCGTTCCACTTCATGATTGTGTCCCACTTGTTGTTGATTCTTCACAAAAAATTACAGTTTATATCTTTGTTTGAAGCCTGAAATTTCGCAAAAGGTCGCAAAGTTCAAGGGGGCCGAATACTTTCACAAGGCACTGTACATATATATATATATATATATATATATATATATATATATATATATATCATCGTATCTGTTAATCTTGAGTGCCTTCAGACTTCTGGTAAAAGAAGATCTAGTAAAATCATTGTTACATGTGTATTGTATTATTTTGGTAAGCATCTTCCCAGCACATGTTACTAATCCTGAGTCAAACGATGGTGACCTGTCATGAGCCCCCAGGGATGGACTCTTGTGTAGGTATCCACGTCATCACAGTGAAGGGAAGTCATTACCATGCATGGCTTCATAGTCTATGCATCTCCTGTTTACGTTGATATTTCCACAAAGCAGAGAATAGTTTTGTTCCTCTCAAGGCATCCAGCTTATGTGTGTACAGATCTCAGATGACTCTGAATCTGCTTTACTTTCCTATTTATCTGCTCTGAGGCTATTTTTATACCTTGTAGAGCTATTTAGGAGTCTGCTTTATGTTTACACAGATCGGTCACTAATAAAATTGTAGGCCCAGTGAATGAATAAAAGAATGCAAAGCCTTAAACTGGTCCAGCCAGACTGCCAATGCATTCCCCTATTTGTGTCTAAAAAAAGCTTGGCATACATTACTTTGCATTATTAAATTATAAGGCGTTTAGTTGCACTAGGACCTAGAGAATGGCCCAGCTGCTACTTGAAGCATTTGCTGACGGGTTTCCATACATTGTTCTTAATCTCAAATCTGAGTAACAGTTTCAGTGGGCGCTGTAGTGGTGGCAGTGATTCTGCCACATGTAGTGCCAACCCAGGTGCACTTGTATTCAAAACTTTGTGACCCCCTGCTCTCCTGTGACATCAGAAATTCCCCTTCTGACCATAGGGGCTGATTGATAGTACACTCCTTGACTATTGGCACTTTTCCACTGCATGGAACAGATCGGTTTGGCTCGGTTTGGCGCTTTTCCACTGCATGGTACCGCATGGTACGTGTTAGAATGGTTCGGTACGGTTTGGTACAGCGGCGCTTTTCCACTACATGGTAAGGCTCGGTATGGCTCGCTTAAACAGTACCACCTCGGTTGGGGTTCCAAGCGTTCCGTACCTATACCATATCCCACAATCCTTTGCATGCAGCCTTGATTTTGTCACTACTAGCCACTGATTGGTCAGAGAATCATTGTAATCCCACCCACTTACTACTTTAGTGGAAAAGCAAGCCGAGCCTATACAGTGCCGAAAGGTGCCGACTCGTACCACGCAGTGGAAAAGCAAACTGAGCCGAGCAGTGCCGAATGGAGCAGAGCCGGTACTTGCAGTGGAAAAGTGCCATATGTTGACTGTTTTGCAAAGTGAATTTCCTCCCAGTTTCATTTGACCACATTGCCTTACTAGCCTGATCCTGTGCAGCAATCCTTCCTCCTAGGCTGCATCTTTTGAAACAGACCAGCAGCATTGTGCAACCTGATTTTGGAAGAATTTTTTTATGGTACTTTCACAATTTTAAGTTTAAGGCTTACAGTGCCTTGCGAAAGTATTCAATCCACCACTTGTTTTTTTTGTTCTATTGCAACCTGAAATTAAAATTGTTTTTTTTTGGGGGGCTTTGTACCATGTGATGTACACATCATGCCTATAACTTTGAAGGTGCAAAACAAAATATTGAGTGTGCACATGTACTCACCTTCTTTGCTTTGGAACACCTAAATGTGATGTGGAGAAACCAAAGTCCCACCTGTGTGCATTCAAAATGTCACATTATCTGTCACATGGCGGTTGATTTACTAAAACTGGAGAGCGCAAGATCTGTAGATCTTAATCCTCTTCCAGATTTTTTTGCCAAAGCTTCGTTGAACAAGCTGAAGCATAAAGAAAGGGATGTATTCCAGAGATAAAACTATAATCCTTACACTTTATAAAACTCTGGTCCGACCACATCTGGAGTATTCTGTCTAGTTCTTGTCGCCAGTCCTCAGGAGGGATGTGTTGGAGCTGGAGAGAGTCCAGAGAAGGGCAACTAAACTGATTAAGGGATTGGAGGACCTTAATTATGAAGAGCGTCTGCAATCGCTTGATTTATTCTCCTTGGAGAAGAGACGCCTGAGAGGGGACATGATAGCAATTTATAAATACCTCAATGGTGATCTCACCATAGAAAAAAAGCTATTCAGTTGAAAGGATTGCATAAGGACTCGAGGGCATACAATGCAATTGGAGGAGAAGCGTTTTAACCTAAGGCAACGTGGGGGGGTTCTTTACTGTTAGGGCTACAAGATTGTGGAATTCTCTACCACAAGAGGTGGTTTCTGCGGGAAGTATGGTGGCTTTCAAAAGACTCTTAGACGTATATCTCAAGGATCAGAACATTCAGGGGTATGAGAGATGATTATGGCCACACACACCTACACAGGTTGAACTGGATGGACTATTGTCTTTATTCAACCTCAACTTCTATGTAACTATGCAAGTTAGAAGCTGATTGATTTCTATGCAGAGACGCACCAGATTTTGTACTCTCCGGTTTTAGTAAATCTACCCCATGATGTCAGTATAAATACAATACACCTATCTGCAACACCATCAACACAACATTAAAACCAAACTCTTCAAAAAAAGGTCAAAGACAAAGTTGTAGAGAAATATAGATCAGGGTTGGGTTGTAAAATAAACAAAAAATATCCCAAGCTTTGAACATTCTATCAAGTACCATTAAATCGATTACTAAAAATGGGAATAACATGGCACTACTACATAGTGCAAATCTTGAAGAAAACCTACTGTATTTTCTGGCGTATAAGACTACTTTTGAACCTCAAAAAAATCCCCCAAAAATGGGGGGTCGTCTTATATGTCGAGTATAATATCTCCAAGATAACCTAAGTATAAGTATTACCGGTAGATCATGTAATAGGGGGGTCGTCTTATATGCCCAGTCGTCTTATACGCCGGAAAATACGGTATTTGTTTTCAGAGATATGAGACTGGGATGGGAGGTTAACCTTCCAGCAGGACCCTAAACATACTGCTAATGTTATACTGAAGTGCTTTAAAGGTAAATGTTAGAATGTCTGGGAATGTTCTAGTCAGAGTCCACAACTCAGTCCAATTGGGAATCTATGGCATGATGTGAAGAGTACTATAGACCAACGCAACCCATCTTACTTGAAGGCGCTGAAGCCATTTTGCCTTGTGCTCCTTGCCCCTCCTCTTCATCACGTGCCCCCATTAAAAGCCACTTTCCATGGTGGCACCCATGCAGGCTCGCTTCTGAGTGTCGCTGCTGCGTCCATTGACACAGACAGCAGCACTTTGCCCTGCCCCCTGCTCCCGGGTCACTGCTTTTAAATGACCATTCGCTCACGCTTCTGTCAATCTGTCCAATGAGGAGAGCAACCGCGGCTGTAGCCGCTGCGCTCGTGCACATTGCTGGATAGGATCGGGCTCAAGTAAGGAAAAGGGGGGGGGGGGGTCTGTGGGGAAGCTGCAGCACAGAAGGTTTTTCATCTTATTGCATACAATGCCTTAAGGTGAAAAACCTTAAAGTGGAAGGTTTACTGCAATGTTTTCAGCCAAGGAAGCTGCCATCTTGGCCTCTGTTTAATCTTCAACTGCCATGATGCTGCATGTGATCAGTTATGACACCAGTCATTGGATGGTTTGACAGTTTGGTTGAAAGCACAACCAATGTGACAGTTACATGTAACCTTTTGCTTTAAAGCTTTACAACCACTTTAATTATGTTCCAGAAACAGATATTTTTCTCCTAAAGTTGTAGGAATGTTGTATACATCAAATGGTTTAAAGTCCCTAAAAATCTATTTTAATTCCAAGTTGTAATGCAACAAAATGAGGGGGGGGGGGTGAAACAGTGGGTGGCGGATACTGATGCAAGACACTGAGGTTCTTAGGATTCCACTCAACCAGCTCTACGTATATTCCCGAAAATTGACAATGCTATGCCAGTGGCCACTAGTCTACTAGAACAGATAGGACCCCCCACCACCCCATTCCCTTAAATTTATAATCAGTTTTTGAGCCTGTCGCAATAGGACAGTAAATGAGGAAACGTGTCCCTAAAAAAGGAGATAAACCAAGAACTGAAGTAGGCTTTCCTTAAACATTTTGTTCAGAAGATAAAATTGGGATCTTCTACCAATGGGACATTTTTATGCCCTGATAGAGAACCCTCGATATGCATTGCATGGTCAAAGGGTAACTCCACTTTCACAGAAAAAAGAAAACATTGGCAAAAAAAATGTGTGTGTGTGTATATATATATATATCATATACTATTGCAACACAAGTTACTGTGATTGAATTTTATTTAAAAAAACCTTTCCTTTTCATTCTGAAGCTCTGTAATTTTTTTGTAAAATGCAATGCAATATGGCTACCTGCAGTCATGATCTGCTTGTGTAATTGGCTTACTAATTTTCCCAGAGGTCTGCACTAAGATACAAAAAAGATTTTAAACATCCCTTGTAACAAAAATTTTGTTTTTGTTAAGATACTCTCAAAGGGAAATCATGTCTAAAGGGATGCAGACTCTGCCACCTTCCACATTAGATACTTTCAAAGGGAAATCATGTCTAAAAGGATGCAGACTCTGCCACCTTCCACATTAGATACTTTCAAAGGGAAATCATGTCTAAAAGGATGCAGACTCTGCCACCTTCCACATTGAATACTTTCAAAGGGAAATCATGTCTAAAAGAATGCAGACTCTGCCACCTTCCACATTAGATACTTTCAAAGGGAAATCATGTCTAAAGGGATGCAGACTCTGCCACCTTCCACATTGAATACTTTCAAAGGGAAATCATGTCTAAGCCCCCATTCACACTACCGCCACTTGTCAGGTGACTTGTCAGCCTGATAAGTCGCTGTCCCTCGTGGACCATTGACTGCTACAGGACCCGTTCTAATAGGAGCGACACAAGTCGCTCCAACTTAGAAAAGGGGTCCTGTACTACTTCGGGGCGACCTCGGAGCGACTTGCATAGACATTCATTATATGAAGTCCGTGCAAGTCGCACCGAAGTGGCGGTGCACGGGACTTCACAGGCCGCCCCCCGAAGTCGGAGCGACCTAGTGTGAACCCGCAGTAAAGGGATGCAGACTCTGCCACCTTCCTCATTAGATACTTTCAAAGGGAAATCATGTCTAAAGGGATGCAGACCCTGCCACCTTCCTCATTAGATACTCTCAAAAGGAAATCATGTCTAAAGTATAGCAGCTAATTGATAATTATAAAATCACTTCCATGCAGATTTAGGCTCCATGTACACGGGACGTTGTTAAAAGTCCCTTTGAATGCTGAAATTTTTAGGACGTTTGAAACGTCCGTTCGGTCGCGTTTGTACCCGCGTTTAGCGGCGTTTGCGGGAGTTTGCGTTTAGAAGCGTTCCTAGAGGTCAAAAAAATTATTCCCCTTTAAAATGGAAAAACGTGAACGCTAAACGCGGGTCATCGCGTTCGGACGCGTTCAGACGCGTTCGGACGCGTTTGTGCGTTTGAAACGCCGGGAAACACACGTTCGAACGCAAATAATTGCGTTCTAAAAAAAGTCCCTGAACGCAACTGCCTGCAAATGACTGTAAACGACCTGGTGTACATGGACAGATAAGATAAAATGTAGGTGGGTTCAGGGGCTTCTTAAAAAAACGCCCAACTGCTCCTAAACGACCATTTCCAGCGTCCCGTGTACATGGACCCTTACTCTGCACATGGACACAGATAAACAAACCGCCATTTCATCAGAATAACAAAAGGTAGGAATCTGCAACAAAGTTTGCCAAAATCAGTACAATGTACATGGATCACCCAGAGGGGAATGTTTTTTCCTAACAGAAGTGGAATTACTCTTTAATGAACACTACTTATAAACTGTATGTGGAGTTGAATCTCTGCTTTACCCTTTTTCCTATATATCTGAGCAATAAAAACCTGGCTGAAGCTCTAACCCATCCTGTGTTTTCCACAACTTACAAAAATAAAGTTTAGGGCCTTTAATAGTGTATGCTTTATTGTGTTGCTCATGATAGCCAATCAAATTTGTCTTGTTTATATTTTGATCTTCCTGGGAAATATGGCATTTGGAAGTCAATTGCTGGAAGTAATGCGCCACTTTCAGACACATTTCATACTTGAGAACCATAATTACATTCAGCGTATAAAACATTTTCAGCAGTTTAGAACCTGATTTGTAGTATTTTATTCTTCTATTGTGGAAGCTATTTTTATACTCCATTTAATAAGTCATCCATATGGGTTCTGGCTTGTTTTGTAAGTAGCTCAGCAGGATGGTGCGACTCTTCGCTGAGAATATTGACTCTAAACTCTCCGCTGTATTATGTTTCTCTGCTTGATGTTTTTGTGTATATTTTCTTTGTTGTTTTAGGAAGGAAGAGCTACTGTAAACCAGGATACCCGGCTGGACAATAGAGTCATTGATTTAAGGGTAAGGATTCAGTTCCAGCTCACGCAAATCCAAACCTCATATTTTTTTTTTTTTTTTTTTTATTGTGTTTGTCTGACAAACAAGAATTTAGAACAGGTGCTGACAAATTCGACAACAAGGTAGTTCTCTTAAAGAGTCCCTGTCGTGTTCTTTAGCAACTCTCTGAAAAGTCCTTGTCCTTGGGGCACCATAGCAATGTCATTTAGTTCCCTCACCCCTTCCCCACAGACCCCCTAACTTTTATCCCAGTGGCACTTTCTCTAGTGATACAGAATTTTGATTGCTTTCCTAGCAGTTATATTGGGGTTCACAAAGTATACTTTATCTAAATGTATTTTCCAAGTGCTATTGCTACCGTCATAAATCACTGTGTAACCAGACTGTTTTAGGTCCCATAACAATTGCTTGATTCTGCTATTGTTGAAATTAGGGATCGACCGATTATCGGCAAAGCTGATATATCGGGGGCCGATCTGCACTTTCCCCGATATATCGGAATCGGCCCCTGGGGTTATTGATATTGCCGATATTTTGGGAATGTGTTTGTACCGGAGTGATGCCTGCAGCTAGAGGCATCACCCCGGTACCGGCGTCCATAGCCGACGGTCGGCTGGCTTGTAATGACAACCGATGCAGCTGAGAAGCCACTCAGCTGCATCACCCTTCAGCCACTTCCTGCGGCTCGCCCGGGTCTCCTGTCCGACCTGGAGACCCAGGCATCCTACCTGCACGGCCGGCGAAGAGAAGACCCATTCAAAGCCGCATTCGGCTCTGATCGGGTCTCCATGTAAAAACCCGGAAGTGATGTCATGACATCACATTTCAAGGTATTCGGCGCCAGATTAAAAAAAATTACAGCACTCAAAACAACCAAACTTTGCTGTTTTGAATGCTTTTAAGATCAGAGGAGGGGACCCCCAGATCCCTCCACAACAGTACCTGTCAAATGTGTAAAAAACAAAAACAAAAAACCAATGTTCAAAAATATCGGCCGATACCGATATTCAATGGCCAGAATATCGGTATCGGAAACGAAAATCCAATATCGGTCGATCACTAGTTGAAATGATACCCTTTGTCCATGTCATGTTTATATAGCAAAAGGAAAAATAGTAAATCAAAACTGCGCTAACTTGAAAACATTCAGTGTTGAAACACAATAAAAATAGCTGCTAACACTCCAACCGACAGTGATGGTGACCAAATAATATAAAAATAGTGCAGCGCTAAATTTTATATTATTTTTATATTATATGTTTATATAGCAGCCTTCTGAAGAGTCCCTGTCATGTTCTTGTAGCATCCTGGTCCTGGTTGTGATCTGTATAGTTGCTTAGTTTGAGACAGAGCAATGCTTAATCTTCTCAATACTCAACTTACAAGGTACTTCACTCATAATACAAGGTCCCATATTCCCTGATGATGTCTCCAGTTTCTTCTGAATTGATGGGTTGCCAAAAAAAAAAAAAAATTGGTGACTCTATTTTGCGGCTTTGTGGTATAAGCCCACCTCGAATTTGATGGAACAAATAGCAATTGCTTGCAATATGTTCAAGTAATGGTTACTTTTTAATGCACTTTTTAATTAAACTACCTAAGTCTTCTCAGGAAGGGGGGGGGGGGTACCTGATAGAATAAAAACATGGCTGCTGCCATTAAAGGTTTGTTTTTGAAGGTAAAAGATGCAGGTGCTATCATCATTATCCTTGCTTTACTATTTGGTGGTAACAAGGATGAGAGCCTTGAGACAGGTGGTCACATATAGAAAATGCTCTGTACATAGTCCCTGTGTTACTTTACTGGAAACCTGTGTAGCACTGCCCCCTAGAGGACTGCTGGATATGAGACTTTCTGGATTCCCCTGGGTTACCCGTAGCAACTGCTTGCAGAAACGTATCACTTTAAGTACTTGGCTCAGTCAATGATCAGTCCAGGGGATGTTGTTTTGTAGTTTTATTTAGAACTGGAATAGGAGAAGGGATGAGTGGGATACTCCCAACTAGTAACTATTCACAGTATTGAGGACATCTGACTTGAGGATATGGCAAGGTTGATGCTTCACTCTGCCACTGGAATGAAGGTAATTTAAGTGTTCCTGCTTGTAATTATCTTCAGGGTTCTAACTTGGCACCCCCTTTCTCTCTCCCTGTGCAGCTGGCACCCGTCCACTGACTCCTACACTCGAGTGGTCCCCTTCCTGGGCAGACCTCTGTACTCACAGACACTGTTTTTCCAGGGTCACCAATGCCCTCAACTCCACCAGTCAGCTTCTCTTGGACCTCCAGGTTCAGCCACACACTCTGGTTCACTAGGCCGACCACCTGTGACCACCATCCACAGCTACAGAAGAGGAGACAGCCGTCACCCTCCTTTTGGCACCTGGCTTCCCGCCCAAAGACCCCTACCTCATGTGTCCTTGGCTTTATATACCCTGTCCCATAATGCACCGAGACAGCCAGTCTGTGCCAATCCCTGGGGCAGTAACAAAGCCTGTATATCACTGGCTGGGTTTCCTCCACTGTCCAATGTGCCTCCCCATTGGACACAGTGGGGACACTCCCTCAGTCCAGATAAATCACACACTGGACACATGGAACAGGACTAACAAATCCTGCTCCCTGAAAAGTAGGGAGCATATAAATTTAGCCTGCTGCTCTGCTGTTAAGCAGACAGAGCCAAAACTACTCTGCTTACTTAGCATCTATCTAGGAGGGTGCTTCACATGTTTCGTGAAACTATAGGGGCTTCCCTAACATGGGCATGAGCACAGACTGTGCTTGGGCACATCCGAATTCAGGTGATGGCAACCCATTGATCCTGGGTAGGTGACAGGTAGAACATGATCCTTCCACATGCCTGCAATCCTTCCTCGCTGACTCCCCAGAACCTGAATAGGTGGGGCAGAGCGGGAGGCATTTACTTGAACCAGTCTGTATTTTCCTCCTGCAGGCTTCTCCTCCTCTCCCTCCTGCCAGCATTTAGGGGATCGGTACTAGCATTACACCTTCATGCAATTATGTTACTTGTGTGTTTTGCAGCCATTTTGTCTGATTTCACAGAAATGGCTGAAAGTTGGAAAGGGAGACTTTAACTACTTAACCTCTGGAAGATTTCCCCCCTTCCTGACCAGGCCATTTTTTGCGATACACGCTGCATTACCTTAACTGACAATTGCGCAGTCATGCAACACTGTAGCCAAATAAATAATTTTGTCATTTTTTTTCCCCACAAATAGAGCTTTCTTTAAAGTTGGAAAGGGAGCCTTTAACCACCTAACCTTCAGAGGATTTACCCCCCTTCCTGGCCAGGCCATTTTTTGCGATACACGCTGCATTATTTTAACTGACAATTGCGCAGTCATGCAACGCTGTACCCAAATAAATAAATTTGTCATTTTTTTTCCCACAAATAGAGCTTTCTTTTGGTGGTAATTGATCACATCTGCATTTTCTATTTTTTGCGCTATAAACAAAAAAACAAACCCGACAATTTTGAAAAAAAAAAGATAATTTTTTTACTTTCTGCTACAAAACATATCCAATAGAAAAAGAAAAAAAATAATTTTTTTTTTTTTTAAATAAATTTAGGCCAATATGTATTCTGCTACATGTTTTTGGTAAAAAAAATCCTAATAAGCATATATTGATTGTTTTCGCTGAACGTTAAAGCGTCTACAAACTATGGTATATTTTTTGGGGAATTTTTATTTTTTTATACTAGTAATGGTGGCGATCAGCAACTTATAACAGGACTGTGATATTGTGGAGGACATTCGGACACCAACTGACACTTTTTGGGAACCAATGATACTAATATAGTGATTAGTGCTAAAAATATGCACTGTCGCTGTGCTAATGACACTGGCTGGAAAGGGGTAAAACATCTAGGGTGATCAAAGGGTTAGCTGTGTGCCTAACCAGTGTTTGTGTACTTTATGTGCTTCTTATACTAGGGGAAGAGAGAGATTCTAGTCCCTGCTTTGCAGGAACACAGAATCCACCCCTTCCCCACTGTCAGAACAGACAGATGCCTTGTTTACAAATCCCCATTCTGTGTGGTTTACTGACGATCGGCGGGTGCCAGATGACATCAAGTGCCTGGCACCTGCAGATCCGCTTCTCCTGTGAACAATCACAGCAAAGGATGCCCGCTGGCAGCGTGCGCCCCCTGCAGATGAAAGTGCAGGATCACATATATATATATATATATATACGTGATTCTGCATAGAGCTGCCACCCTGTAGTTGTAAAACTGCTATAGGGCGGTCAGCAAGTTTAAGGCTCCCTGCATACTAACATTTTTTTTAAGCTCCTAGAAGCTATTATGAGAATTTTTTGATTAGGAATGTACAGAATGAATAACAACCTAAAAATATTGAACATTATTCCTTGAATATGTTTTTTTTTTTTTTTTTTCAGCCTTTGAGGGACACAGGGAGGCCTAAAGCAGTATTACATACAAAAACAAAAATGTATAAAATTGCAGCTCACTAATTCTTAGATGTGATGGCTGCATTTGTTTTCTTTTTTAGGCGTTATCCTTTATTTTCACCCAGTGAGTCAGCCAAGAAGTCTTGTTTTTTTTTCAACTTCCTTTAACAGACCAAGCTGTCCAGACAAAGTAGCAGCTAGAGCATTGGGAGAAACCATTTCAAGAATAAGTCCACCTTTAAAATAAATGAAAAATGCACTCAGTAGTACTGTGGTGGTTCATTAACTACAAGGTAGAAATAATCAGATTAATGCAGCTCCAGAGGGAATAATGAGATACCTATATAGCAGTGAAGGTATCAATAATGGGTACCAAAAATATGCACAGTGAAAAATGAAGTGCCAGTGCTAAGATAAATAAATAAAGTGACAGTGATTCAAAAATCCCACAATAAACTTCCAAAAATAGTGCACGGAAAAATATTATAATAAATATTAAACCCAGTTAATACTCAAAATATTATCAGTGCTGTGCAACAAATGCAAAATAAAGTGCTGGTGCTCCAATACACAGGTTATAATGAGCCAGACTCGCTGTGTGCACTACCAAGGTGCTAAGGTAATGGAATCGTCACCTCCTCCTTCTCCTCACACAATGCAGGGATACCTCCAGGTCTGATAAATGAATAATATTTAGCCAGACACGCTGTGTGCACTACCAGGGTATTGGGGTAATAGAAACATCACCTTCTCCTCTCTCAAGGCAGGGATACCATGTATAAAAGTAAAGACACAGGCTCCTAGTTCTCTCCGTTTTTAAAATGTATTAAAGAGTACCAAATAAGAATAAAAACTCACATTCCAAGGCACTATGGTTGTGCGGGCATGACAGGCAGCGTTGCGGCGTGTGTTAACAGGCTCCGTCCCCGTACGCGTTGCGTCAGCTGAACGACTTTGTCAGCAGGGGACAAAATAGAAGCACTGAATGTATGCTGCCATTGGGGTTGTAATTTATTCAAATTAAGTGATTTCTGGTTAGCGCTGATTTTATTTACAGAACTATGTGAATAGATGATGCGGTCGCGTGCCTCTTTTCAAAAAGTGACAGCTGGTTCGGGAAAATTTTCCCCATACTGCTGTCAAACTAGGTGCTCTGTTTCCTAGACGGCTGCAAGAGCGGGAACATGTTAGATGTTCCACCCTAAAAACATGGACAAACTAAGGGAGAGTTTCTTTTTGAAAAGCACATTACCCTTTCTATGACAGGTAATATACAATTATGCGGCAGAAAAAGCCTAGCTACTGTATATATGCATCGATGTCTTGTTCTCAGGCACACACGAATTGGCATCATTAGAACTGTAATCAAAATGTCATTGTCAAGTACCGATGATCGAGAGCCAGTAGGAATGGCTCCCAATTACACAGCCAATCACAGTGCTATACCAAGGGAATCTCCTCCCACTGACTCCGGGTATGACAACTCATTTAAAGTGCCAGCTCCAGCTGGCATAAAGTGTTAACATAAACTATACCATCCAAGCCTTCAGATTAGGCATCGACTGATTATCAGCCAAGCCGATATATTGAGGGCTGATATGCTCTTTCCCCGATATATTGGAATCGGCCCCCGAGGTTACTGATTTTGCCGATATTTTGGGAAAGTGCTGTACTGGAGTGATGCCTGCAGCTAGAGACATCACCCCGGTATCGGCGTCCATAGCCGGTGGTCGGCTGTCTTGTAATGACAACCAATGCGGCTGAGAAGCCGCTCGGCTGTCATTACAAGGAGTGGGAGGTGACCGCCCTTCCGTGGCTCGCCCGGGTCTCCCATTTCACCAGGAGACCCGGGAACCAGCCTGCACGGCCGCCGAAGACCCGGTCAAAGCTGCATTTGGCTCTGATCGGATCTCCATGTAAAAACCGGAAGTGATGTCATGACATTACAGCATTCAAAACAGCCAAACTTGGCGTTTTGAGTGCTTTTAAGTGCAGAGGAGGGATCCCTCCAGATCCCTCCACAAGAGTACCTGTCAAGTGATAAAAAAAAAAAAAAAAAATGTTTTTAAATCTACAACAATATCGTCCGATACCGTTATTCAATGGCCAAAATATTGGTATCGGCAATAAAAAAACTATATCTGTCGATCACTACTTCAGATCTTTAACTCTTTCTTAGGACAGACAGTGCACATTTCGTTTATAACTGATAATGAAATTTGCCAGCACAGTACAGACATGCCAGTATAAAAGGTTAACATAAACCGTACCATCCAAGCCTTTGGATCTTTAACCCTTTGTTAAGACAGACGGTGCACAACTAGTTTACAACGGATAATGAAATTTGCCAGCACAGTACAGACATAATTAAAGTAAACATATCTCCCCAGCCCCCTCCTTAAAATGACATAGAAGGGAAATCTAAGTAAGCTTCTTCAGCAAATAAAAAGGCAAGCAGCAATTTCATCTTTTTTTTTTTAAAGCTATGCTATGTGAGTGGGAGCGTGTAACAAAGTAGGTGTTATTCCAGTTGGGCTGCAAAAATTGTAAATGGTCTTGAAGGGTTAAATGACTTTCCTGCTTTCAGTGTACCTTTAAATTTAATGTACCCTTTAATAATCGCAGTGCCGATGACATTTCCCCATGATTGCTGCTGATGGCACTACCTAGGAAGCGTTGGTCAGGGCTGCCTGGTTGTGATAACGCCCGGGGTACGCCCGCAGTTAATGGATATTTTGATACGTGGTCACGATAGAGAAACGCCATCTGCAGTATCAGCGGTGACAGGATGAGATAGGAGGCTGAACAGCTGCTGGCCCCAGATAAACAGATTAGCCTGTGGTCAGACATAGCCAGCGTCAATCCCTCACTCAAATGTCCAAGTCATGCCACCTCCCAGACAGCTATTGTGCAATCTCCCCATCACAATCCAATGTATTCTTCATATGATTTGAAAAGAAGAATGACCCACAGAAAATACACACGGGGTTCAAATTAGTTCAGCAACCAGCACTGCCCTCGTGGCAGACATAGATTTTATGCTCATTTTTGTTTTATCATAAATTACATGATATGCTTGAGTTTTATAAATAAAAACCACTTGACCTCAGGAAACTTTTAGCCCCTTCATGACCAGAGCATTTCTTTTTATTCAGCACTGCACCACTTTAACTGACAATTGCGCGGCCATGCAACACTTAATGCAAATTAAATTTATATAATTTTTTTTCACACAAATGGATCTTTCCTTTGGGGGTATTTGATCACCACTGGGTCTTTTTTTTTTTTGTTATTATATAAACAAAAAAATACAAAACATTTTGAAAAAAAAAAAAACACTATTTCCTACTTTCTGTTCTAAAATATATCCAATAAAATCAAATGTCTGCATAAATTTAGGCTAAAATGTATTCTGCTACATGTCTTTGGTAAAAAACGAACTGCGTTTTGGGGACACTATACTATTGGGGACACTATACTATTGGGGGCACTATACTATCGGGGGCACTATACTATTGGGGGCACTATACTATTGGGGGCACTTTACTATTGGGGGCACTTTACTATTGGGGGCACTTTACTATTGGGGGCACTTTACTATTGGGGGCACTTTACTATTGGGGGCACTATACTATTGGGGCACTATACTATTGGGGCACTATACTATTGGGGCACTATACTATTGGCGGCACTTTACTATTGGGGGCACTATACTATTGGGGGCACTATACTATTGGGGGCACTATACTATTGGGGGCACTATACTATTGGGGGCACTATACTATTGGGGGCACTATACTATTGGGGGCACTATACTATTGGGGACACTATACTATTTGGGTACTATACTATTGGAGACACTATACTATTGGAGACACTATACTATTGGGGAAACTATACTATTGGGGGCACTATACTATTGGGGGACTTTGTACTATTGGGGGCACTATACTATTGGGCACTATACTATTGGGCACTATACTATTGGGGGCACTATACTATTGGGGGCACTATACTATTGGGGTTCTTTTACTATTGGGGACTTTATACTATTGGGGGCACTATACTATTGGCGGCACTACTTTTGGGGACTTTATTCTATTGGGGACTTTATACTATTGGAGACACTATACTATTGGGGGCACTATACTATTGGGGACACTATACTATTGGGGGCACTACTTTTGGGGACTTTATTCTATTGGGGGCACTATACTTTTGGGGACTTTATTCTATTGGGGGCACTATACTATTGGGGACTCTAGTATATTTCTGGAACTTTTGCATGCAGGGGGCGCTCGCTGCCAGCGGGCATCCTTTGCTGTGATTATTCACAGGAGAAGCTGATCTGCAATTATCCAGGTACATATATGTACAGGCACTATACTGAAAATGGCGGTGATCAGGGAGCTAGTGCAGGTTCACATATATGCAATGCGGGAAGCCTGCGAATCCACTGTGGGTTCCTGCATCGCCTTCAACTTGCAGGCAGTTCACACTGCCATATGCAAATCGCCGGGGGTGTCAATACAAAGTTAACGACACCCCCAGATCAGTTTGCATATCGCAGTGCGAACTGTCAGTTTGGACATGAATCGGATCACATAGGTGTGAACACCCATGCAATCCGATCCTGTGCGAGCTGTGTCTGAATGCGATGCAATTTCAGCCATACAATCTGTATGGCTGAATGTGCATCGGACAGACATTGCATGTGATTTGCAGAGCAGTGCGCTCCGAATCACATGCAATGTCTGTCATCGCACATATGTGAAACGGGACTCATAGTGGGACTTTGATAGTGTGGTGGACAATCTAACGCTAAATGACACTGATGTCGCTAGTGATACTAATACTGATCACTAATAATACTGTACTAATGACATTGGCTGGGGAGGGGTTAACATCAGGGGGCAATCAGGGGGTTAACTGTGTGCCCAACAATGTGTAATGTGTGCTGCTTTTACTAACAGATCTGTCTGCATTCTTTTCTTTAAAATTGGAGTTGATTTGTCAGCAAAGAACTCTGTGCTGTGATTGGCCACAGCCAATCAATGGGTGTACAGCCATAATCATTGGCTGCACCCTGCTGACCAACTCGTGCTGTGTCCAATCACAGCACAGGTCAGTAGGGGGTCCTTTACACAGACAATATCACTTAAAGCAGAGCTCCACCAAAAAGGGGAAGTTCCACTTGTTTGGTTCCTACTCCACTGCCACATTTGGCACCTTTTAGGTGGGCACGGATACATATTTTTTAACGGTACCCATCCCTATTTTCATGAGAACTCGCCGTGGCCCTCCTCCTTCCGCTGCCGCTGGGGCATTCACAAAGCACAGCGCAGTAGGGAACCCGGCTGTGAAGCCGCAAAGCTTCACTGCCGGTTTCCCTTACAATGAATGGCGGTGGCAGCACCCAAGAGCTGATTGGAAAACCTGGGATGCCTGGACAGGTAGGTGTCCTAATATTAAAAGTCAGCAGTTACAGTATTTGTAGCTGCTGACTTTACTCATTCCGGGTTAAGGAGTAGTTCAGCCCACCCACCAAAAAATATAAAGTGACACTGTCTCTTTAAATACGACTTGTTAATAAACGAACATAAACCCATGGCAACTTCAGAGAAGCCTCCATTTTTTCTCTGTTTATGGGGCGCCTCTAGGAGTTAGGAACATGTAGTAATTCAGTTCATAATGTGAATTGGAAGCTGCAACAATTCAGATTGAGCCCACCTCATTTCCTGTAGGGCATCCAGTATAATTTAGCTCTTTCCTCCCATTGGATGTATTTGTTCTTTCAGTTATGGAAGCTCAGCTTTGCATATGGTTTGGTTTTGCACAGAGCAGCCCGGATCCTCCTCTTCTCGGGTCTCTTTGCTGCTCCTGGCCTGGCTCCTGGCTGCTATGTAGGCGCCCGAGCTAAGCTGCAGCTCCGTGTATCCATTCAGACATGGAGCTGCCGTTCAACCTTGTCCCTTCTCTCTCCTGATCTGCTAACTGACTTTGACAGCAGTGGGAGCCAGTGGCGCCACTGCTCTGTCTCAGCCAATCAGGAGGGCGAGTCCCAGACTGCTGAGGGACTCACGGACATTGCTGGATAGAGGTAAGTATTAGAGGGTGCTGGGGTGGCTGCTACACACAGAAGGCATTAGGACAAAAAAAAACTGCCTTTACAACTCCTTTTAATCCTCTGCATTGTGTAAAAAGTCTGTTTGATCCTGTTTTTTCTGATCCTCCCCTTTTTATACTGTCCCCAATCCATCTGCTGATAGAACAGAGCCTTTGGGGCACTCTGCACATGCTTAAGCCTCGTACACACGCATCGATTATTGGCCGGGAATTTTCGGCCAACGTCCAATCGGCTTGTTAGTATGATGCTTCCGACAACCGACTTTTCGGCCGAAAAAAATCTGGTGTGCAGACTATAAAATTTTTGTTGGCCGTCAACACAACGGCCGATTTTCCGTCAGTCAGTACAGATTTCGGCAGACAAAAATCTGATGAGCAAGACTGGGCATGCTCAGAGAAGAAAAAACACACGGAAAGTAAACCAGAACATGACATCACTTCTGAAGTTGGTTTTTGTTGGCCGAGAAATCTCATGTGCAGTCTAGGCACATTCCAACCAACAAAACACCACTCTGGACAAAAGTCGGACGATCGGTCGGCTGATAATCGTTGCGTGTGTACGAGGCATTAGTTTGGTGTGTATTGCTAGAGAGCTTTTTTTCTTGGGAGGGTGCTTGTGACCAGCACAGGGCCAATCAGCACTGTCCAGATAGTGGATCAGGGGTCCTGCAGCCTCATAGGACAGTCAGGCCCCTTTCACACGAACGATCCGATCAGATCCGCCTGTCAGTTTTTTAGGCAGATCTGCTTGGATCCTCCATGCAGCCCTATGGGGCAGCGGATGTCAGAGGAGACATGTCCACTGACACCCACTTCCATCCACATCCGATCCTGTCCGTGAAATCCGGACGGCTGGAAACCTCATTTTCCATCTGTCCAGGGGATCGGATGAGAGCGTACAGGCAGTCTGCTCTCATCTAATTCCCCCATAGAGAGCAGCGGGGCTCTGACACCTCCCTCTCCATACACAGTGCGGAGACGGGGCTGTCATCTGCCTGCTCAGCGGGGATCGGCGGATCGATCCCCCGCTGGGCAGAGAATGGTCCGCATCGGACAGCGGACCGTGTGAAAGGAGTCTCAGAGGAGAAGGAAAACGCGTCCTCCTAGCTTTAACCAGTGCTCAGTTGGACACTGATAAAAGTCACAGGACTGCTATATACTGCTGATGAGAAAAGGTATTTAGCAGTTTATATTTACTAAAAAAAAAAAATGCATTTCCATATTCTGTGTACTGTGGGTGAGCAGATATAGTGAGTGCAGGCTCCTGGGTGAGCAGATATAGTGAGTGCAGGCTCCTGGATGAGCAGATATAGTGAGTGCAGGCTCCTGGGTGAGCAGATATAGTGAGTGCAGGCTCCTGGATGAGCAGATATAGTTAGTGCAGGCTCCTGGGAGAGCAGATATAGTGAGTGCAGGATCCTGGGAGAGCAGATATAGTGAGTGCAGGATCCTGGGAGAGCAGATATAGTGAGTGCAGGATCCTGGGAGAGCAGATATAGTGAGTGCAGGATCCTGGGAGAGCAGATATAGTGAGTGCAGGATCCTGGGAGAGCAGATATAGTGAGTGCAGGATCCTGGGAGAGCAGATATAGTGAGTGCAGGCTCCTGGGTGAGCAGATATAGTGAGTGCAGGATCCTGGGAGAGCAGATATAGTGAGTGCAGGATAATGGGAGAGCAGATATAGTGAGTGCAGGCTCCTGGGTGAGCAGATATAGTGAGTGCAGGCTCCTGGGTGAGCAGATATAGTGAGTGCAGGCTCCTGGGTGAGCAGATATAGTGAGTGCAGGCTCCTGGGTGAGCAGATATAGTGAGTGCAGGATCCTGGGAGAGCAGATATAGTGAGTGCAGGATAATGGGAGAGCAGATATAGTGAGTGCAGGCTCCTGGGTGAGCAGATATAGTGAGTGCAGGCTCCTGGGTGAGCAGATATAGTGAGTGCAGGTTCCTGGGTGAGCAGATATAGTGAGTGCAGGCTCCTGGGTGAGCAGATATAGTGAGTGCAGGCTCCTGGGTGAGCAGATATAGTGAGTGCAGGATAATGGGAGAGCAGATATAGTGACTGCAGGCTCCTGGGTGAGCAGATATAGTGAGTGCAGGCTCCTGGGTGAGCAGATATAGTGAGTGCAGGCTCCTGGGTGAGCAGATATAGTGAGTGCAGGTTCCTGGGTGAGCAGATATAGTGAGTGCAGGCTCCTGGGTGAGCAGATATAGTGAGTGCAGGCTCCTGGGTGAGCAGATATAGTGAGTGCAGGCTCCTGGGTGAGCAGATATAGTGAGTGCAGGCTCCTGGATGAGCAGATATAGTGAGTGCAGGATCCTGGATGAGCAGATATAGTTAGTGCAGGCTCCTGGGAGAGCAGATATAGTGAGTGCAGGATCCTGGGAGAGCAGATATAGTGAGTGCAGGCTCCTGGGTTTAGTAACACTTTAAGGCAGGGGTCTTCAAACTATGGCCCTCCAGTTGTTCACGAACTACAGTTCCCATCATGCCTAGTCATGTCTGGGCATGTCAGAGTTTTGCAATGCCTCATGGGATGTGTAGTTCTGCAACAGCTGGAGGGCCGTAGTTTGAGGATCCCTGCTTTAAGGAAACCGGTTTAGAATAGTGAATCGCAGCCAAGAGAAGATCACAAATGCCTCCAAGGCCCCTGCATTGATTTGTAAATCATCAAACAGCCGCACAGCTGTGACTAACCTACCTTTTATCCCACCGCTGTGAGAATGTGGTTCAGGGCTGTAAACAGGAAGAGGAGACACTTGCTATTATTTGCGCGTGCAACAAAATAAACTCATATTTTTCTCAAACGCCAGTTCCTTTTGAAGTATTGTTCTGCTCCAGTGCATACATCTGCCATAGGGCCCCTCGCGGCGGTACGCTCACAGAAACGTATTCTCGTTACAGGAGCTGAAACTTTCCACGGAAGGGAAACTGGTGTGTACACACACTTCTCTCTCCGGGTCTCATGAGTTTATAACGTGGTCATATAACTGGCTCTGCGCTCTGTTTAGAAAGCTCCTTCTCGGTAATTTCCTTCATAAGTGATTCCCAATCATCCTGAATAATTGTGCGCTGTTGGTTGATAAAGCAGCTTTTTCCTCTTATTGTAGCCAAAGGTCAAACAATAGCGACAAAGTATTTGTGTATATAGAGGATGGAGGTAAGAGGGTCACCGGATATTGTTTGCATTGGGAATATAGGATGTAAATCTTAATACAAAGAACCACTTTATACTTCAAGTGTCATGTCCAGAGCAGCAGCAGATTTTAGCTGGTGTGCTTTGCTATTGATTAAAGCACTGTCTAGTACTTAAAGCGAAACTTTATCCATAACCGTTTGATAACAATTTAACAAAAGAACATACATTCCACATAAATAATTTTGCTACCAAAATTAGTGTGTGCAGTAAATTGCCTCCACTGTTGCTCCTGTTTTTTTCTTGCTGGAGGTCGCCATTTTGTTGAAGCCCAGAGCAGTCGCTTCCTTATTGGAAATTCTCCCTCTCTCCTTGGCCTCAAAAACTGTGTCACTTTCTGTAATTAAAATGTGTGCATTTCCAGCTTTGAATGTACAGTGCCTTGCAAAAGTATTCATCCCCTTGACTTTTTACCTATTTTGTTACATTACAGCAGGGGTCTTCAAACTATGGCCCTCCAGTTGTTCAGGAACTACAATTTCTATCATGCCTAGTCATGTCTGTGAATGTCAGAGTTTTACAATGCCTCCATGGGATGTGTAGTTCTGCAACAGCTGGAGGGCCGTAGTTTGAGGATCCCTGCATTACAGCCTTAAGTTCAATGTTTTGTTAACCACTTCCCAAGCGCCCGCCGCAGTTATCCCCCCCCCTGCGTGAACCAACGTAGGTATACGTTGGTCGCACACCTGCAGCTAGGGGGCAAGAGAACGCCGACGCGCTCCCGCCCCCACTCCGCAGCTGGGATGCCGATGCACGGGGCAGGCGGCTCCGATTGCTGCCTGACACCCACGATCGCTCCCCGCATAGAGAGGACGACGGGCAGCTGTTGTAAACATAGCTGACCGTTCTTTCTGCAATGATCACAGAGCTCCTGTGATCCTTCTATATAGGAACACAGGTCTCGGTGATCATTTCACAAGCCTCGCCCCCCACAGTTAGAAACCCACCCCTAGGTACACATTTAACCACTTGATCATTTACTGATGTTTACCCCTTCCCTGCCAGTGTCATTATTACAGTAACAGGGCATATTTTTAGCACTGATTACTATAGTAATGTCACTGGTACCCCAAAAGTGTCAAAAATGTCAGTTAGGGGTCTGATCTGTCCGCTGCAATGTCGCAGTCCCGCTAAAAATCACAGATCTCCGGCATTACTAGTA
This sequence comes from Pelophylax lessonae, assembly GCF_965119305.1. Lineage (NCBI taxonomy): Eukaryota > Metazoa > Chordata > Amphibia > Anura > Ranidae > Pelophylax > Pelophylax lessonae. The sequence continues at coordinate 293,162,375 of NC_138773.1, read as the reverse complement.
AAAAAAAAAAAAAAATAAAAATGACCTAAATCTTTCCCCTAGTTTTTAGACACGATAATTTTTGCGCAAGCCAGTCAATATACGCCTATTGGGATTTTTTTCTACCAAAAATATGTAGCAGAATACAAATTGGCCTAAAATGATGAAAAATTTTGATTTTTACATTTTTTGGGGGGAATGTTGTATAGCAGAAAGTTAAAAATATTGTTTTTTTTTTTATGGAATTGACGCTTTTTTGGGGTTTATAGCGCAATAAATAAAAGTCGCAAAGGTGATCAAATACCACCAAAAGAAAGCTCTATTTGTGGGGAAAATGGACATCAATTTTATTTAGGTACATCGTTGCACAACCGTGCAATTGTCCGTTAAAGTAACGCAATGCCGAACCGCAAAAAATGGCCGGTTCATTAAGGGGGCAAATCCCTCCGGTCCAGAAGTGGTTAATGCAAAAATTGTTAGAGGAGTAAATTAGTCATAAAGTTGTAATAAAGTAACTTATGCTGTTAGTTGTCCCAACAGGCATCTAGACTAGCAATGGAGGAGTCTGCAGGGGGCGGTGCTGAAGTGTTGAGAGGGTAGGTAGTGCAAAATCAAACACTAAGTTATGGTTTAAAGATGACTTCAGTGAGGAGAGGGAGACCTCCTTTGTATTGACCATGGCATATGATGGCTCTTGAACCACTGTATGGCTGAACTCGCACCGCACAGACATCGCATGTGATTTTAGGAGCAGTGCGCTCCGATTCCTATGCGATGTCTGTGATCGCAATAGTGTGAACCGGCACTAAAACTGCCAAGAATTCAGATTAAAGCGGAGTTCCGGCCTCAAAATCGACAAAATTGATTTTGGGCCATCCGCTGGCTGAGCGTCACCTGAAAAACAAATGGATAATCACGATTTTTTTTGTTTACTTACCTTGTTATTGAAGAAAATATACTCGCCTTTCTTCCACTTCCTCCCTCTGCGGCCGCGGCCCGCGCCGTCACTTCCGGTTTGCATTGATTCCTGGGAGCTGAACGTCATCTTTCCCAGGAATCAATGCGCCTGTACCAGCCCCGCTCGTCACTTCCAGTGCAGGCGCGTCATTCCCTGCTAAACAGCTTCTGGGCATGCCGTGCCCGCACCGGAAGTGACGAGCGGGGCCGGTGCAGGGCATTCTAGGAAGAAGAGGACACGCTGGCTTCAGCTGCCCACACCTGAGATGGCAGCGCTGGAGAAGAAATTTTCAAGGTAAGTATTTCTTCTAAAAGAGAAGTGTGACCCAGGACAGTACAGAGGCTATCCATTATGGAATGTACTAGTCCTGACTGTCCCGGGGGTATTTTTATCTAAATTTCACCCCCGAGGCCGGAACTCCGCTTTAAGGTTAAATATTTAGCTGCGTGCATACCTTCAACCATGACCGGTTCTCTTTAACAAGCAGCAGTCTTTTACTTTTCTACCTATATTCTTTGTACTGCTTGCCAACAAGTGGCCTATACTTCTGATGGTTTCTATGGAGTGGATGCTGTTTAAACTGACTGTGTGTGGCATCTCAGCTAAACCTAAATCTCAAAATCGGCTTCTATATTAACTTATCTACAGCTTGCAGTCTTCTTACCACAGAGATTAGTATTTGTGAAGTCAGCTTCACTTAAACTTTCAATTTCGCAAAGAGGAAAATGAAGGAAGCCAAAACTTGGCCAGTGTGGTTTACCAATCACATTCTGAATCAGTCTGCTCGCTTTTCATCCAACCAAAACCAAAGGTAACCGTTAGCGAAAGCACAATGAGCTGAATTAGGAACAGTTAAAAAATTAAATATATGACTGTTGGCCAGTGAGCTCAAAGAAAAAAAAAAAAGTGGGAGTCAGCCCGCAAATACTGACAGTTCAGCATTGTTTAGCTGTCAACATACATCATTTCATATGTGAGTAGGAAAAAACCCCTAAGTAGTTGGGATTTGATATAGCGCTTGCTGTTACTAGTCGGGGGTGGACAATTGCTTGTCAATAGCCTGGGTAAAGATGTGGAGGCAAATATAAAGTGATGGGAATAAATAAATATATATAGAATAAATTAGACTGAATTAGTCCCCATTCACATAGGGGCGACGCTACTTCCAGGGGCGACCTCGGAGCGGCCGCCACGGACTTCATAACATTGAAGTCTATGGCGGTCGCCTCCTGGTCGCCCCAAAGAAGCTCCGGACCCTTTTTCTAAGTCGGAGCGACTTGTGTCGCTCCTATTAGAACGGGTCCGCAGCTTCCCTATGGAAGGCGACCTGTGAGACGACCAGGTCGCCTAAGTGTGAACGGGGGCTTATTGAACTCAATAAATATGTAAAGCATGTGACTAGATAGCAGTATATCACAATAAAATTTCAGTATACAATCAATAAATGGTCGCAATAAATTAGATCATAAAAATCAATCAAATCACATATGTGCCATAAAGTGCAAATAAGTCTAAATAAAGTTCATAAGTGACTTTGGTGCATGAGAAAAACTTTGGTGCCAAGGGGGGAAGAAAGTGCAAGTGCTTGTGCTGATTCCTCCAGTAGTCCAAATGCTGGTACTTGTGGTGTTGGCCTTATGGAATAATGGGGATATGCACTCACCAGAAGTTGTGGGTCTTAATTACCGTACGGTAGAAAGACCTTTAGAGCCTTGTGGCCTCCTGGACCAAAGAGGTGACTGCTGGGCTCTGTAGTCCCCTACGGTCCGGGGTCCCCCTCCTGGATAAGCTGGATCCTCAGGGTCCGGTTAGGGTAAAAAATAAATGCTCCAGATAGTGCAGTACCGTTTTTAAATATTCTTTAACCACTTGCCGACTGCCGCACTATTTACGTTGGCAGTCAGCCCCTCACAGGCAGAGTAACGTAGGGCTACGTCGCTAGCCTGTGAGGGTTTTGGGAGCGAGCGAGCACGCGCCGCCACGGACCGCCCCCCCCCCCCCGCGCGCGTGTGCCCGGCGGACCCGATGTCCGTGACAGCGGGAGAAAGGCAGGCGGCTAATGTAAACAAAGCCGCCTGTCAGTTCTCCCTGTGTAAGAATGATGATCAAACTGTTCTACTATGTAGCACCGTTGATCACTGTTCTTACACATCAAGCCACAGCCAATCACAGTTAGACGCACGCCCCTAGGACACACTTAACCCCTCCCTCTCCAATACAGTTAACTCCTTCACTGCCAGTGTAATTTTTACAGTAACAGTGCATATATATATATATATATATATATATATATATATATATATAGCACTGATTACTGTAGTAATGTCACTGGTAACCCCAAAAATGTCAGTCAAGGGTCCGATCTGTCTGCCCCAATGTCGCAGTCCCGCAAAAAAAAAAAATCGCAGATTGCCACCATTATGTGCTGAAAAAAAAAAAAAACAACAAAAATGACAATCGTTCCCTTTATTAGTAAACGCAATAACTTTTGCGCAAACCAATCAAAATACGCTTTTTGCGTTTTTTTTTTTTTTTTTTTTTTACACCAAACATATGGTAAAAAAAAATTGGCCTAAAATGTTAAATTTTGATTTTTATATTTGTTTTGGGGGAATTTCATATAAAAAAAATTAGAAAAATATTGTTATTTTTGCAAAATTTACGCTCTTTTTTTGTTTATAGCGCATGATCAAAAAATCGCACAGGTGATCAAATACCACCAAAAGAAAGCTATGTTTGTGGGAAAAAAAGGACGTCAAATTCGTTTAGGTACAGCGTCGCACGACCGCGCAATTGTCCGTTAAAGTCACGCAGTGCCGAATCGCAAAATAGGCCCTGGTCAGGAAGGGGGTAAAATCTTCCGGGGTTTAAGTAGTTAAAATAACGCAGTGCCGAATCGCAAAAAATGGCCTGGTCATTAAGGGGGCAAATCCTTCCGGTCCAGAACTGGTTAAATAATGGACAGAAGAAGTTGTGCAACAAAGAAAGAGCATTGGTAAAAGCAAAACTGCACCTGCAGACTTTGAGAGGAGGTGGGCACACACATGTACATGTGACCAACCTCTGCTATCTGTGGCCTACTACTTTATGGAGGAGAGCAAGCTCTTGTGATGCTGTTCTTTAGTAGTAATAAAGGGCAAGTGGAGCGGAATCTGTAGAATTTTGTGTTTTGAATCATCGTCATCATTGCCTTACCTCTGCTACCTGCAGGGGAGGGCCACAAGAGCACGTTGCGTTATATTACAAATCTTTTCACCTGGAATCACTCTTTAAACATCCTTGGGCCACTTTCCCAGAAACTGAACAGGTTCCGGTCCAAGCATACGCACCACCAGCCTTTGGAGTCCATGGAGTTCAAATCTTCAAAGTTGTGTTTTTAAATACATTTTGTTATGTTAGTTCTGTTTACAGAGCTCTGTTCTGATCTTACTATCACAAGGTTACATCACGTGGGTTAGTGAGATCATGTCTGATATGTGTGATGCCCAGTAACCTCTAAAACAGGGAACTTGATCATTTTTGACGTAGGTGGAAACTTTTTTTCTTTCACGTCTGTCTTACAAGTTGTGAACTTTCCCTGCCGTTATCTGGTTTTGGTGTCCTAATCTTAAGCTAGAGATGAATACGAATTTTGTTTGCCACCATGGACTTGTGCATGAGTTTATAAAGATTTTTACTGCCATCTAATGTCCAGCCACTGCATTATTTGTCTAGAGAGCAGCCTTTCTCTGCCTTTTTACACTGGAGAAACCCTTGAAAACACTTTTATGTTCAGGGAACCCCTGCTAATAATTCTATGTCTACAGCTCTCAGTACATTAACGTGAAAGTCCCAGGGAAGAATGCTCCTTACATTTGTGGTGATTTTTAAAAAAATTCCCCACGTATGGATCCTAAAAAGATCATTGGTGTCGGAGGTTACTCATCTAGGAATACCCCTAGCAATCTCTGGAGCAGGGGTCACCAAACATTCTAAACAATGGGCCAAATATCTCTCTTAAGACTTTTTTTTTTTTTTTTATTATTTTGTGGTATGCATCATGTCGTGCCAACATATGCGGGTACATATAGACCAGCAAAGGCATTATGCAAAAAAGCAACATAGTACATAAGACATTACAGGACTCAATCCATCCAAAACCCAACTTATAATTTTTCCTCCACCACGTGCCCCTTCCCCTGATCTCTCTGTCAATATCAATGTCATTACTATCAGCCCATCCCCGCATGCCAAGGTCCTAGGTGTTGTCCTGGACTCTGAACTCTCTTTCAAGCCCCACATCCAATCGCTGTCCAAATCTTGCCGCCTCAACCTCCGCAACATCTCCAAAATACGCCCCTTTCTAACCAAAGACTCAACAAAGCTCCTAGTTCACTCCCTGGTCATCTCGCGCCTCGACTACTGCAATTCCCTTCTCATTGGCTTTCCTTTACATAGGCTATCCCCCCTTCAATCCATTATGAGTGCTGCTGCCAGACTCATCCACCTTACCAATCGATCAGTGTCCGCTACTCCTCTCTGTCAATCCCTCCACTGGCTTCCACTCACCCAACGAATTAAATTCAAAATACTAACATCCTTACACATCCATCCACAGCTTAGCCCCCAGCTACATCACTAGCCTAGTCTCAAAATACCAACCTAATCGCTCTCTTCGTTCCTCTCAAAACCTTCTGCTCTCTAGCCCCCTCGTCACCTCCCATGCTCGCCTCCAGGACTTTACCAGAGCTTCTCCAATTCTATGGAACTCCTTACCCTTATCTGTCCGATTATCTCCTACTCTATTAGCTTTTAGGCGATCTCTGAAAACCCTCCTCTTCAGAGAAGCCTATCCTACCCACACCTAACAACTATACTTCCATTTTCTCCATCAGACCATCCCCCACGGTTATTGCCTTTTGTTTCACTTGACCCTCCCTTCTAGATTATAAGCTCTAATGAGCAGGGCCCTCTAGTTCCTCCTGTTTTGAATTGTATTGTAACTGTATTGTCTTCCCTCACATTGTAAAGCGCTGCGCAAACTGTTGGCGCTATATAAATCCTGTATTATAATATTAATAATAGGTACTGTAGGCCTCATGCAGAATTGCTATTAAAAGGTAAAGTAACAACGGAAGAACCTCACATACCAAGGAGCAATGCAGGTGGTTTGTGTGTTAAAGTGGTGGCAAGTATAATTTCCGATCAGCCATATCCTTTGTTTCAACCAAGCAACCTTTTTATAATTTTTTTGAACCAGAGGAGTGACACGGGAGGGCATCTGGAGAAAGGGGAGGGGGAGAGAAATGGGGAAAGGGGTTTAGGGTCCACAGCGGGGGCGACAGACCCCTAAATCACCATCCAGGGATAACCATAGTTTCTCTAGCGCTCATTGACAGACGTAGTCCTCGGTGATACACCACCTTCGGGTTATGTTGCCTCCACAGGAGCAGGACTAGACAGGAAATTAAAAAGCTCTGGCCACACCCTAGGGGCAGTCCCAGAGGGTATATCCTCTCTCTCTCTGCCTCAGCAAATCAGTTATTTTCTGTCTAGTTAGGAGTAAGGACCTAGATACCTTGCTGGGATCTTAGGTCCTGGCAAGATTTTTTTCTTAAAGGATTTTTTAGACAGCTTTTTTTCTCCAGTGTTCCTGTGAGATCTTCAAGCAAGAAAGCTGAACTGGGCGACGGGCTGGATGTTGAGATCCGGTGGTCACCCCAGTTCAGCCTACGAGCGCGTGCAGGCCATAGCTCCGCGCTGGGTCGGCCGCGACAAAGTCCCATTAAAGGACTGACCCCGCGAGTTAAACGTCTCGCTGAAACGCCAAAGACCACGAGTCACGGCGTCCATATCGGTCGACAGCCCTCCCGCCCCGGTGGAGAGGGGTACTGTCAGGAGTTGGTGCCCGCCTGGTTCCGGTATGGTGAGTAGTATGTTCCCCCTTTTCCCCTGACGGGTCTTGTGGTGAACGCAGGCCCCTCTCTGTATGGTAAGATAGAGTCCCTCTCTATCCTATAAATGACACAGATCCTCCTACTTTGAGTGTGATTTTATGTGCAAAAAGCCAGGAGGCTTGGTTTGGGAGCTAACAATCTAATTGTATACATGTTAAAAAGATTATAATCTGTGGCATTCTGGGAATCTTACGGTGATAAGAATAAGCTACCTACCAGTCAGAAGCCACGGACATGTAGACTGCCTTCCTAATCGGATCTCCAGCTATTAGCAGGCCTCCCGAATGGCCATGCGGTCCGCCAGGGCCGGTACCGCCAACCACGCCAAATCCCCATGCAGAGAGAGTGTTGTGTGCCCTGCAGCACACCGCTATTCAGTACAGGCCGCCGCCATTTTTTTTGCTGGATCGCACGAGCCGCCATTTTGGCGTAGCCTCGTGTCTCCAGCATGGGGGCGGCCATGTTTGAGGTGATCCAAACACCTCGTGGAGCTAGGGGAGGCGCCGGAAGGCGTGCAGAGGGGCGGAGCCGCCTCCTTTCTTCCTGGGCAGCCAGCCAAAAGACTTCCTGTTTGTCAAGACAGCGCTGTAACCTGTTGCAGTTAAACTCTGAGCATCAAGTGGTGAGCCTGGGGGTCTATCTCTCTCTCTCTCTCTCGATCGATAGGGATCCCTAGCAGGTAACACTAAGGGGCTTTTTGTGGCGCTGGGGGTCTGAAAAAAAAAAAAAAAAAAAAGTTTTTTATTTTTGAATTATATTATCCAGGAAGTGACTGGAATTATCATGGACCCTGCCACACATATTCCCCCACCTGTTTCCCTCGAGGGGGCCACGGGACCCGCCGGTGCACAGAGTGTAGAGTCATTTACAGCAATTTTGGAGTCTATGGTGGCTCGGGTGGAGGCGGCCTGTCAGGGACGGGGGTCAAGGAAGCGACCCCCGCCTACCCCTATACTATCTGACACCTCTGACTCTGATTCAGAGATGGTCACTGCAGTTGCAGGTTCCTCTGCAAAGGCTGTTATCCCAGGTAAAGCCCCCTCAGACAGTGAGGAGGACGCTTCTTCTCCTGCTATAATTCAGGAAGAAGCATTGGTGGACGCACTAGTTGTGGCAGTGCAGGAAACCTTAAAACTTGAGGCTTTACCGGCAGAGGCAACTGAAACAGAGATTCCTTTTGGTACTAATAAGCCCATCAAAACGGTGAAGGTTTTTCCTGTACCCAAATGTTTCGGTAATCAGATTAAAGGAGAATGGGAGCATTCTAAACGTACCTTTACTATTTCCAAGCGTATTGCTAGACGCTATCCGTTTGAGGAATCCATCATTAAGAAATGGACGGTACCACCAGTGGTGGATCCACCTATTTCCAGGCTGAATAAAGCCACGGTTATCCCAGTGGAGGACACTTCGTCCTTTAAGGATCCGGTGGATCGAAAGATGGAAGCAGAGTCCCGCACCATCTTCTCTCTGATAGGGTCAGCATTTAGACCAGTAATTGTTATTGGTCTAGTTTCCCAGACACTTACGGAATGGGCGAAAATGGTACGCCAAGACCTTAGGGGAAAAGATATTCCCCAGGAGACATCTGATTTGATGGAACAGATTATACAAGGGCTACAGTTTATCTGTGACGCAGCCTTGGACACTACTCCCTTATTAGGGCATGCATCTATGTCAGCGGTGATCCTCAGACGTGTGCTGTGGTTAAAATGCTGGTCAGCTGACCTAGGTTCCAAAAAGACCTTGACAAATCTCCCTTTTCAGGGGAATCGTCTATTTGGGGCCAACCTAGATGAAATCATCAAGGATGCCACTGGGGGCAAGAGCACTTTTTTGCCACAGGCTGCTAAAGCTAAGGGACCTCGCAACAAGCGAGGACCTTTCTTTACCGCCCATAAAGGGCGCCCGGCTGGTACTAGCGGGAAAGGCAAGACTCCTCCAGGAGGGTTCAAGAAGGGCGGACAAGCAGAGGACCAACCCAGCCAAACCCGAAGCAAAGGAGTACACAGCCTGAAGGTGCGCCCCCACCCGGTTTCAGGGTGGGGGGACGTTTTCACCGGTATTCAGGACATTAGATCGAGCTTCAACCACTACTACCGGTGCGATTCTTCCCTTCCAACATTTAAGTACTACAGGAAGCGGTAGTTACCGTTCCCTGAATAGATCTTTTCCTTTACCTTTTCCTAAGATTAGTCCCTATACCTCACAGGAATCGGATCTGGTTGACCAGATAGGCCAAGTAGCCTCTAGTCGGGTGACTTCGGTCCCTGAGGTTCAACCAGAAAAGATCACCCTTCCTGATAACAATCAGGTATCTGATAAATGTGTGGGAACAGAAAACGACCAGACTTTCTCGGATGGTCGGGGCCAGATACCTCTAGGGACGCCTGGTTCAGATTCTATCAGCGCCAGTGGTCCTAGAAATTCTAGGCTGGCCTCCTCAAGCCGGCCTGGCCGACTTGGACATGCTAGTCGCAGACGTTCCGTGGGAACTTCGTCTCAGGGAGTGTCTGTGGTCTCAAGGACCAATTTACCATCATGCTTTACAGTCGCTGGGTTTAATGGCCTGGCCATTGAGATCCAAGTACTGAAGGACAGAGGTTTGTCTAATTCAGTCATTCCTACCCTTATTAAAGCAAGGAAAGCGACTTCCAGCAAGGTCTATTATCACACATGGAAGACTTATATTGCGTGGTGCGAATCTTTAGGATTTCCTCCACGTACCTATTCGGTGACTCGAATATTGGCCTTTTTGCAACAAGGGGTTGAGCAGAAGCTAGCCTTGAGCACCATCAAGGGTCAAGTTTCAGCATTAGCAATCTTCTTTCAGAAACCTTTAGCTACCAAGTCCTTGGTGCGGAATTTCATCCAGGGGGTGCGGCACCTGGCTCCTCCAGTCCGCGCGCCCTTACCGCCCTGGGATCTTAATTTGGTTTTGTCGGTTCTACAGAAACCTCCCTTTGAAAACATCAGGGAGATTCCCTTGCTTACTTTATCCCAGAAGGTGGCCTTCTTGGTGGCTATTACTTCTGCTCGCAGGGTGTCAGAACTGGCTGCATTATCATGCCAGTCCCCATACCTAGTGATTCATAGGGATAAGGTAGTACTTCATCCTAAGCCATCTTTTCTTCCTAAGGTGGTTTCAGATTTTCATCTGAATGAAGATATTGTACTACCTTCCTTGTGTCCTCAGCCCAAGCATCATCGGGAACATGCGTTGCATATCTTAGATGTGGTTCGGGCAATCAGGGTATACCTGAAAGCTACGGAATCATTCCGTAAGACGGATTCACTTTTTGTGATCACGGATGGCCCCAGAAAGGGTTTGCCTGCATCTGCCGCGACCATTGCCAAATGGATTAGACAAACGGTGGTACAGGCTTATTCTATTAAGGGTCAGAGTCCTCCGTTCCCTGTTAGGGCGCACTCCACTCGAGCGCTCAGTACTTCCTGGGCCTTTCGCCATCAGGCGTCAGTGGTCCAGGTATGTAAGGCGGCCACCTGGTCGTCGGTACATACCTTTACAAAATTCTATAAAATTGATGTGACGGCATCGGCGGATGCCTCATTTGGCCGCAAGGTTTTGCAGGCCGCAATTTGAGGAGACCGGTGGTCTACCTCGAGGGTTTTTTTCTGTTTGAAAAAAAAATTTTTCTCTTTTTTGTTGAGTCTCATCATTAAGGATGAGCATTGTAAACTTCTAGTTGGCACCGGTTGGGCCTTCTAGATTGGGATTTGATTTCCATTTTCCCACCCCTCATTTGTGATACTGCTCTGGGACGTCCCGAAGGTGGTGTATCACCGAGGACTACGTCTGTCAATGAGCGCTAGAGAAAAATGGATTTTTGTAAAATCTTACCGTAAAATCCTTTTCTCTTAGCTCATTGACAGACGTAGTCCCCGCCCCTCTGTTTTTGAGTTGGGTTGGGTTAAAATCTCTAAAGACTGCTTTTTCACATAACTGATTTGCTGAGGCAGAGAGAGAGAGGATATACCCTCTGGGACTGCCCCTAGGGTGTGGCCAGAGCTTTTTAATTTCCTGTCTAGTCCTGCTCCTGTGGAGGCAACATAACCCGAAGGTGGTGTATCACCGAGGACTATGTCTGTCAATGAGCTAAGAGAAAAGGATTTTACGGTAAGATTTTACAAAAATCCATTTTTTTTTATAAATTCCCTTTCACTTCCGTGAAGAAAATGATAGGTAGTCGTTGGAGTAGTAAAACAGGTGCAAGTGAATCCACTGCTAAATATGCTGCTCCGTCTTGTCCCTGAGGGCAGCTGTCAAATGTTCCGTGTGTTGAAGATCATTTACCCTGTCAAACAATTAAGAGATGGTTGATGGGGATTGTTGCTTCCATATGTCCCGGATACAAGCCTCGGTGGCATTTAGTAGGTGTTTTAGCAACAATCTACGGCAGGGGTAGGGAACCTATGGCTCGTGAGCCAGACGTGGCACTTTTGATGGCTGCATCTGGCTCGCATACAAATCCTTAATAAATGGGGGCATATCCGGACGTGAGCCACGCTGGACATGTAGTCCCAGAGCTCCGCCGTGTCTACCACTCATTCCAGTGCCATCCGCGTAGCTGTGCCCTGTGCCAAGGAGATTTCTGCACCCAACGACGGTACACTTTGTGGGCTACCCACCACTACCCTCAGTTCCTCTCTGGGTGACCGAAATGCCGCGCTACGGACCTCGATGCCTACTCGCGGTACCGCCGCTGGCTCGTGTGCTGTGCATCTGAGGGACTTGGCAATCACCGCCCGGTGAGGAGACCTGCCACCCGCTCCCTGTGACCCAACAGACACGATCTCCTTCCCCTCTGACACCCGGGGACCCGCGGGAGCTGCCTCTCACATCCACTTCTGAGGCCTTCAGCGGCCGGCTGCCATTTTCTCAGGGCCTATACTCAGCTCCATCACTCGCAGGCCTGCAGGCGCTTCACCACTCCGGCCTCATTGCATACCTGCCTGCTCTGCTCTCTTCCTGACCGGACTCCAGGTACTTTCACACAGCTCCATCTACTCACTGTATAGCTGCGGTCCATGAATATGAATATTAAATACAAGTTCCTGACCACTGAAATATAGTGTATGGCTCTCACGGAATTACATTTGAAAATATGTGGTGTTCATGGCTCTCTCAGCCAAAAAGGTTCCCGACCCCTGATCTACGGTATCTCTTGCTGAACATAGAAGTCAAGTTAAGGAGTACTGCAGCGGGATCGTCCACAAAAGAGATATCTGTAAGTTTGTTTACGACTTGCAGGACTTTTTCCCAGAAAGAGCAAATGTTGGGGCACTCCCACAAATGTGGGGTATCATGCCAACTTGTGTCATTCAGACTTTAGGGGGGCAGGACTGTGGCCAGTGAGAGTAGAAAATGTCCCGCGTCACTCCAATTAAATAATGCCTCAGGCTTGGTGGTCAGTGGGAGTAAGAAAATTACATAATACCTGTGATCACTAGGAGGGGGAATAATGCCTCATTATTGGTATTGATAGCAGAAATAGTGCCCCCATCATTGGTGTCAGTGGTGTGAATAGGGACCTTTTGTTGGTGTCATTGGGGGAATTAGTGCCTCATCACTGGTGTCAATGGCAGGAATAGTGCCCCATTGTTAGTGTCAGTGGAAGGAATGGTGCCTAATCATTGGGACAGTGGGTGGAATAATGCCCCTGATCGGGTCAGTGGAAGCAACGATGCCTCATCGTTGGTGCAAGTGGAAGGAATAGTTCCCCATCGTTGATGTTGGTAGAAGGCATGGTGCCTCATCGTTGCCGCCAGTGGAAGGAATAGTTCCCTATCATTGATGTTAGTAGAAGGCATGGTGCCTCATCGTGCCGCCAGTGGAAGGAATAGTTCCCCATCCTTGATGTTAGTAGAAGGCATGGTGCCTCATCGTGGTCCATTGGAGCAATGGTGTCCCAAAGACTGGATAAAGTCAAGCAAAAGGCCGTAATTTGGAGATCGCTGTTTTGGAGGAACCCTAGTTGAGAGAGGCTGATTTAGAGGGTATAACCAAGATATGCACCGTAGACAACTGTTGCTATAATCAAATATTTAATTATAGTACTGCTGTATCCTAAGTGCCTATATGTAATATTGAGTTTGTTCTACAGACAGCCACCAGCCAAGCAGTGTTCGGCCTGCAGTCTGGAGTGTGTCAGCTATTCCGGGAAACTCTGAGCAAAAAGGGATTTGTGGAAATCCAAACGCCAAAAATCATATCAGGTATGTAAAATGATTGGCCAGTGGATTCAGCTGTTGGATATTTATGTATGGCCATACCAGCATAGGTGGATATTTATTATTTTCTGATGGCAGGACAGAGACTAGAGATGGTGGCCAGATTGAAAGCTGTTAATCTCATTATTCTAACCAGCTTTTCTCAGTCTCATGTTTGTTATTTCATGTTACATGGTGGGTAGGGTATAATTTAGCGGCATCTTGTCCAGTCATATGACCATCTATTTTTCCTGTTTTCCCAGCTGCAAGTGAGGGAGGAGCCAATGTATTCACTGTGTCCTACTTCAAAACCAGCGCCTATCTGGCCCAATCTCCCCAGCTTTACAAGCAGATGTGTATTTGTGCGGACTTTGAGAAGGTCTTCTGCATCGGGCCAGGTAAGAGAAAATAGCTGTATAAACTATTGAGCATTTGGAAATCGTATATTTTCCTGGGGATGTAAAGGTGGATTTTTAAACCCCATTCACCACTACGATTGGGGTGATTTGCAATTACATGCAGAAGACTCAACAAGGAGTTTCCTTGCAATCAGCTGTGGGCAACAGCCCCACTGAAAGCAATGGGAGGCTGACACCTCCCACAGCTAATTGCAGCTGCTTGCATGTAGTCGCTCATGGAGCAATTACCTGCCAGTCATCGGCCCTGGATGCAGAGGGAGGGATTTACTAAAACCGGAGCATGCAAAATCTGTCCTAGCTATGTATAGAAGCCAATCAGCTTCTAGGTTTTAATGTCAAAGCTTAAAGTTGTAAAGCAGAAGATTTTTTATCTTAATGCATTAAGATAAAAAGCCTTCTGTGTGTAGCAGCCCCCATAAATCTTACCTGAGCCCCCTCTTTATCCAGCGATGTCCACGAGTGGGAGGGGATGACGAGGGAGCTAGAGAGCAGGAGGTCTTGGGAGGATGAAAAGAAGGTTTTAGTTGGTATTTTGAGACCAGGTTAGTGATGTAGCTGGGGGCAGAATTGTGGATGGCTTTAAGTTGTTAGTATTTTGAATTTAATTTGTTGGGTGAGCGGAAGCCAGTAGAGGGATTGGCAGAGAGGGGTAGCAGACACTGAGCGGTTGGTGAGGTGGATGAGTCTGGCAGCAGCATTAATGATGGACCAAAGAGGGGAGATGGCCAATGTAAAGGTAATCCAATGAGGAGGGAGTTGCAGTAGTCGAGGCGGGAGATAACCACGGAGTGAACTAGCTTTGTGATGACATTGGTTAGGAAGGGGCATGTTTTGGTGATGTTGCGGATGTCGAGGTGACAAGCTTTGGACAATGATTGGATGTGGGGTTGAAAGGAGGAGAGTTCATAGTCCAGGATTACATCTAGCACCCTGGTATGGGGGGGCAGTTTGATGGTTGTGTCAGTGATCTTGACTTGGTTGTGCCATGGATCAACAGTCTCTGGTATTTTACCCGTTAATGTTAAAGTAGAACTAAAGGCAATTTTTGATTTCCATTTTGTATGCAGTAAGGGAGGATTATAACCCCTGACAGTTTATTTTTTCCATCTGTGTTCCTTTCACTTCTTGCCACTGAGAGGTCATTTTTACCAGGAAATAAAATAATGAGAAATCCCTCCAGTAAGAAATGTATGTAGTGCATTATATTAGTTTAGGGAACGATTGAAACCCCTATCCGGGTTCATTTTTTGTTTCTCCTTGTGTCCTGCTAGGGGGGGGTGGGCGGTTCTCTTAAATTTCAGTTTTAGAAATGCTATAGAAATTAAGTTGAAATCTCCCCCAAGTGAGGGGAATTGCCATTTTTGTTGTCTGTGGAACATTTGTCCCAATTGGAAGATCTACTTTCACTTTTCTTTTTTTTGCCTTCTCTCTTGGTGACAGTGGCCAGGACAAATTGAGGTTTGAATTCCCCCAGATAGGACATAGCAATACAAACTTGGCAGAGGGTCTAATCCTTTTCAACTCTAAAAATGAAAGTTTTGCCTTTACATACACTTTAAAGTGTTAGTTCAACTTTACAGAAAAAACGTAAAGGGTAACTAATATCAGACACCCTCCCCCAAAGCTGCTCCAGCAATTCGGGGGCTTGAAATCCCCGCTCTTCATCAACGCTTCCTGGGTGGACCAGTGTTTCGACGCTTACCAATCCGAATCCATCTGAAACATCCCGGATGTGCTGATGAAGAGCTGGGATTTCAAACCCACTGACCATTGGAGCAACTGCAGGGGTGCTGACAGCTCGGTAACCCCAGTGATAAGTATAGTGGGGACCAGGGGTTGAAGAGGGTTTCTAGTGTTAGTTCATCTTCCTTTTTTTCCTGTAAAGGTGAACACTTTAAGGTTGCAAACTCTTGTTCTGCCTTAACTGCAATACCTGTGGACCTCTGAGCCATTGGCCTTCGGGTACCCCTTCTGTACTATAGTATCAGTTAGCCTCCTAGCTATTGGCTGTCAGGCGTACCTTCTGAAATACAATACCAGTGGGCCTCCTAACCATTGGTTGTCATGAATACAGTCTGAAATACTGAGGCAGGGGTGTCAAACTTAATTTCATCACGGGCCACATCAGCAGTGTGGTTGTTCTCTAAGGGCCGGTTGTATTTGTAAGACTTTGGAATCTACTCTTTTATTATCCAGGAGCGTGTTTACGTACAGGGTGCAGAGTTAAGGAGTATGCTACATACAGGGTGCAAAGTTCAAGGTTGTGCTGTGAACAGAGTGCAGGGTCTAGGGATGTGCAACAACATCCCCCCTACATCTAGAAGCCGCTGAAAATAAAACTGTCAATTGTAAACACAGAAGGCTTCTGTGTTTTACAAGTGACCATGGAGAGCGGGAGCAGGGGGTGAGAGCCACGATCTGGCTGCAAAACTGGGTTGGGGGGTCAAATGACATAACCTGGTGGGCCGGATTCAGCCAGCGGACCGCATTCAGCCTGCGGGCCTTGTATTTGACATATGGCATCCCTTATGAAATACAATACCAGTGGACTGCCTAGCCATTGGCTGACATATCTTCTAAACTACAATACTGGTGGGTCTTCTAGCCATTGGCTGTCATACATACCTTCTGAACTACAATACCTGTGGCCTTGTAGCCTTTGGCTGTCATACATGCCTTTTTTTTTTTTTTTTTAAGAAATATTTTTATTGTATCAAAACAGATATAACAAAATAACAGAGCTGCGAAATTTTCCATTTTTTTTTTTTTTCGTAATCAGACAATTCCATTTTTTTTTTTCGTAATCAGACAACATGACATTGGGTCATGCAGTACCTGAATGAATAACAGTCTGAACTCAGCAGGGCAATCAAAATATGATCAACCAATTAAGGGATCCAACAAGTAAAACAATTGCTAGAAGAAAGCTGGTAGTACGGTAAACATTTAGGTATTCGTGTATGAACGAGACTCTCTAACCGAGGATCCTGACTAGGGGAGGGCTGGGGAGTGTGGAAGCCTGAAGTAATATTCAGGAGGTACTAAAAGACATGAGTTCAATAGGTTTTGGCTAGCTGGGATGTGAAGACGGCTGTCATAAGCATTTGCATGAACAAAAGCTTGTGGAATGTCCAGGGGTTTTGGGTGGCTAGTTATTATAGTATTCTTATTTTGCCAAGGGTGCCGGTGGCCGCTGCCGTGAGGTACCATGTGGAGTATTGGAAAGGGGTCAAATGGGTAGAAATCTCTTTGGCTGAGAAAGAAAATTCCAATCATACATACCTTCTGAACTACAATACTGGTGGGCCTCCTAGCCATTGGCTGTCATACATACCTTCTGAACTACAACACTGCTGGGCCTTCTAGTCATTGGCTGTTAGGGAAACCCCTCCTGAGCTACAATACTGGTGGGCCTCCTGGTCATTGGTTGTCAGGCTCCCCTTCTGAGCTACAATATCAGAAGGGTTCCTAGCCATTGGCTGTCATACATACTTTCTGAACTACAATTCCAGTGGGCCTCCTAGCCATTGGCTGTCATACATACTTTCTGAACTGCAATACTGGTGGGGCTCCTAGTCATTGGCTGTCAGGCACCCCTTCTGAGCCACAATACTGGAAGTATTCCTAGCCATTGGCTGGAAACATGTATCTTCTGAACTACAATGCTGGTGAGCCTTGTAGCCATTGGCTGTCATACATACCTACTGAATTACAATACTTGTGGGCCTCCTAGTCATTGGCTGTCGGGCACCCCTTCTGAGCTACAATACTGGTGGGCCTTTTAGTCATTGGCTGTCAGGCACCCCCTTCTGAGCTACAACACAGGAAGGGTTCCTAGTCATTGGCTATCATACATACCTTCTGAGCTACAATACCGGTGAGCTTTCTAGTCATTGGCTGCCAGGCACCTCTTCTGAGCCACAATACTGGAAGGATTCCTAGCCATTGGCTGGAAACATGCATCTTCTGAACTACAATGCTGGTGGGCCTTGTAGCCATTGGCTGTCATAAATACCTACTGAATTACAATACCTGTGGGCCTCCTAGTCATTGGCTGTCAGGCACCTTTTCTGAGCTACAATACTGGTGGGCCTCCTGGTCATTGGTTATCAGGCACCCCTTCTGAGCTACAACACAGGATGGGTTCCTAGTCATTGGCTATCATACATACCTTCTGAGCTACAATACCGGTGAGCCTCCTAGTCATTGGCTGTCAGGCACCTCTTCTGAGCTACAATATGGGAAGGGTTCCTAGCCATTGGTTGTCAGACAGTCCTTTATAGTGTATTGGGAGCTAGGGCCTAGTTTGCTATGTATTTTAGTACATCTAGCTTTATTACAAAAATCCAATTCAGCTTCCAGACTTCATTACAGCCTCTTCTGCCTTCACACGCTAGCCGTTAAAGCGACAATTTACGGATCATTAGTGCCATGCTCCAGGCCTGCTCCCTGACATTTCTCCAGGCTGCAACAAGCACAAAGCCACATGGCGTGACATGCATAATTATCACTGTTTGTATCAAATCTAATGGTTCCATAATTATAACCAAATGATTTTGCAGTTGTGCCAGAAGGACAGATATAATTGGAATTAGGAATATTAGCTCGTTGGTATTGTATATTACCTTAAGGGAAAAATCTACAATGTAATAGAATGAACATTATGTGATTCCTTAACCGACAACTGCAGGACAGAGACATTACCAAAAGTCACAGAACTCCTAGAGATGTACTAAGTGGCGACTAAAGCTGGCCATAAGTGAATCGAAATTCTGACCTGGTCAAATTTTGATCCATCTACGTATGGCTGTTCCAGTTCGGGTGCAGTCGATCTAAGTGTTATTGCCTACCTTTCTTGCCGCCACATATATGAATTATGTGGTCAGCAAGTGGATAAAGCGTCAGTCTCTCTTGTGCCTTTTGTGAGATTAAGTTTACATTTATTTCTAGCTCTCATCTAGGGGCATAAATCCCCTTCATGTATGGTATTATCCCTGAACTCCAGCCTTACTCTCAGTCTTGCAAAATTGTATGGGCTGCTTCTCGCTTACACCGATTTCCCTGAAATCTGTCTATTACTCAGTGTGCAATACAAACTGCAACAAGTCAGAGCCCTCCTCATTTCCAGGCTAGAAGACATTCTGCATCATTTAGCCAATTCCAACCCATCCTGACTGTACCTGGCCCACCTCTTTCTTTTTTTGCATTTTAGTTCAAGGCTCAGCATCACATGTGGGAATTACCTAGGGCAGCGGTCCCCAGACATTCTAATGAAAGAGCCACTTTATTGTCCTTCAGACTTTAGGGGGGTCGGACTGTACCCAGTGGGAGTAAACAATGCCAGATATTTGGTATTAAGGGGGAGAAATAGTTGGTGTTATTGGGAGGAATAGTGCCCCATTGTTGGCGTCTGTGGTGCTATGGATATTTAGCTGATTTATATAGCATATATATGTTTAATAAAAGCACTGATACACTACAGAAGTCCATGCTTCCTTGGTTTTACCGCAAGAACCTTACTGTAATAGATGTGAGCAAAACAGTGTTGCAGGGAGGAATAATGCACTATTGTTGGTGTCAGTGGCAGAAATAATGCCACATTGTAGGTGTCAGTGGGAAGAATAGTGGCCCACTTTATTGGTGTCAGTGGAAGGGATAGTGCCCTATTGTTGTCAGTGGGAGGGATAGTGCCCCCATCGATGGTGCCAGTGGGAGGGATAGTGCCCCCATCGATGTTGCCAGTGGGAGGGATAGTGCCCCCATCGATGTTGCCAGTGGGAGGGATAGTGCCCCCATCGATGCTGCCAGTGGGAGGGATAGTGCCCCCATCGATGGTGCCGGTGGGAGGGATAGTGCCCCCATCGATGTTGCCAGTGGAAGGGATAGTGCCCCCATCGATGTTGCCAGTGGGAGGGATAGTGCCCCCATCGATGTTGCCAGTGGGAGGGATAGTGCCCCCATCGATGCTGCCAGTGGGAGGGATAGTGCCCCCATCGATGTTGCCAGTGGGAGGGATAGTGCCCCCATCGATGTTGCCAGTGGGAGGGATAGTGCCCCCATCGATGTTGCCAGTGGGAGGGATAGTGCCCCCATCGATGTTGCCAGTGGGAGGGATAGTGCCCCCATCGATGTTCCCAGTGGGAGGGATAGTGCCCCCATCGATGTTGCCAGTGGGAGGGATAGTGCCCCCATCGATGTTGCCAGTGGGAGGGATAGTGCCCCCATCGATGCTGCCAGTGGGAGGGATAGTGCCCCCATCGATGTTGCCAGTGGGAGGGATAGTGCCCCCATCGATGTTGCCAGTGGGAGGGATAGTGCCCCCATCGATGTTGCCAGTGGGAGGGATAGTGCCCCCATCGATGTTGCCAGTGGGAGGGATAGTGCCCCATCATTGGTGTCAGTGGTAGGAATAACTCCCCCTTTACTGGTGTCAGTGGGAGTGATAGTGCCCTATTGTTGGTGCCAGTGGGAGGGATAGTGCCCCCATCAATGGTGTCCATGTAAGGGATAGTGCCCCATCGTTGGTGTCCATGTAAGGGATAGTGCCCCATCGTTGGTGTCAGTGGGAGGGATAGTGTCCCATCATTGGTGTCAGTGGGAGGGATAGTGCCCTATTGTTGTTGTCAGTGGGAGGGATAGTGTCCCATCGATGGTGCCAGTAGGAGGAATAGTATTCCATCTTTGGTGTCAGTGGAGGCATTGTGCCTCATAGTTTGTGTAATTGGGGAGGGGGGAAGTAGTGTCCCATCATTGTTGTTAGTAGTAGGAATTATGCCTCATTGTTGGTGTCAGTGGCAAGAATAATGCCTCAAGGGCCGGACAAAGGCAAGCAAAGGGCCACAGTTTGGAGACCGGTGACCTAGGACAATCTGCCTGCCAAATGCAGCCTGACTATGAACGTTTTTTCCTAGAGATTGACACCCACCTACCAAGGCATATTGATTTTCATAATTCTTCCTAAGACCAACCCACTCTTTGCATTGGGGCTGGGGGCTGTAGAGAGGAGTACCGTGTAAGGGCGCAGTGATGTTTTCAGAAAGCTAGGTTACAGCACCCTGTAGATCCTTCCCAGCAGCCATGATCTTTCTACATTGCATAGAGAAGCACAAAGATCAAGTTGTGAAATTTCTGGATCTAAAAAAAGATCTGTAAGGGAAAGGTTTCATTGAAAACTGGCCTAAGCATGTTGATGAGTGGGGAAAATGAGGAAGGCCAAATACTAGCAGTATAACTTTAGTTTTAATTTGATGCGATTCAAATAGATGTCTAAAAAAAATCCCCCCCCCCCCCAAAAAAAAAAACACCCCAATATTCTTCTGCAATATTGGGAGTAACTGAAAGATTTTGTCAGCAGCTGCAGAATTCTCCGCTTTAATACACAGGATCTATGGAGAATCATAAACCGCTGCAGCCTTTTACTATCTATCAGAATAAAGAGGAGTCACTTTTTTGTTTTTCTTACCCTTTGCAGTTCCATGTAAATGATTGAGTTTTGTCACTATTTATAAAGTGTCAGCACAGAAATCAAAACAGCCGTGGGCGAATTATAAACTTTCACATTCATATTAAGGCAGAAATGAAAGGCAGTGCCATACCGGGGAAAAGGAATCTATTTTTTATGAACAACTTAAAAGGGAAAGTTCTGTTAAAAATTCCAATTTGAATTCTGATTTTTTATCACCGAGCCCCGAGTATGACAGCGTCTGCTTGTTGTTCTCTCTCCATACCAAGTAGTGGAGTATGGCGCCCTCTTCTGCTCATCTCTTGTACCAGCGGTATTCACTTCTAATGATGGAAGAATAGCAGTTAAAATTGAATAATGATGCTGCTGACCTTTTTTAAAAATTGTCCGCTGAACCAATAATTGGGTAATCTGTGTAGCTGAGGGTTCTTGGTGTGACGTTCTCCCTGGGTAATTTGCCACCTGGTGACCAGCCTCGTTATTTTGTTTAATTACATCTGCCTAAGACATAAATGCCTAACAATATGTGATTATATATTCTGTTATAGAGATTACTGTCTCACTTGACTTTCTTTAAGCCTCTTTTTTGACATGGGAGGTTGACGGGTGGTAAAACCATGCAGTTGAGCCTCGGTTTTACCATCTCCCACTGCTCCCCCATTTATTTATTTCAGGTACTTGTATAGCGCTGTCAATTTACGCAGCGCTTTACATATACATTGTACATTCACATCAGTCCCTGCCCTCAAGGAGCTTACAATCTAAGGTCCCTAACTCACATTCATACATACACAGTAGGGCCAATTTTTTTATACAAGATTTAATTAACCTACCAGCATGTCTTTGGAGTGTGGGAGGAAACCGGAGTACCTGGAGGAAACCCACGCAGGCAAAGGGAGAACATACAAACTCCAGGCAGGTAGTGTCGTGGTTGGGATTCGAACCAGTGCCCCTCTTGCTGCTAGGTGAAAGTGCTAACCACTGCACCACTGTGCCGCCCCAATATGTGATTATATATTCTGTTATAGAGAGTGCTGTAGCACTTGACCTTCTTTAAGCCTCTTTTTACACTGGGGGTTGACGGGTGGTAAAACCATGCAGTTGAGCCTCAGTTTTACCATCCCCCACTGCTCCCCCATTATGCCACGTAAGCCGCAGCTGGGGGAGGGGTGTACACATGCTTTG
The DNA here is from genome assembly GCF_965119305.1 of Pelophylax lessonae. Taxonomy (NCBI): domain Eukaryota; kingdom Metazoa; phylum Chordata; class Amphibia; order Anura; family Ranidae; genus Pelophylax; species Pelophylax lessonae. The sequence continues at coordinate 293,140,205 of NC_138773.1, read as the reverse complement.
CATCACAGTGTGGCAAAAATGATCCCCACCATTGTATTTAGCGGGCAGTATCACTTACTGGCTGTGACCTATTCCACTGACTGGGAGGACCCCGCAACGGCTTGCAGTGCACACAGATGTGGCGTGCTGGTGCAAAGGATAAGAGGTGAAATCAGGTAGAGGGGGAGGTGATAAAGAGTCTCCTCACTGCCTGTCTAAAGCTGGATACACACCATACAATTTTCTTTAGATTTTTTCCTTTAGATTTACCAAAACCATATAATATGAGGTCAAATCTAAACACTTTCAATTTGTATGCAATCAGGCAGGCCCTTGCACTACATAGTTGAAGGTAAAGCCTCGTACACACGCACCGATTGTTGGCCGTAAATTTTCGGCCAACGTCCGATCGGCCGATTGTCGGCTTGTTAGTATGATGCTTCCAACAACCGACTGCGACTTTTCGGCCGAACAAAATCTGGTGTGCATGCTATAAAATTTTTGTTGGCCGTCAACAGAACGGCCTATTGTTCGTCAGTCAGTACAGATTTTTTCAGACAAAAACCTGATGAGCAAGACTGGGCATGCTCAGAGAAGAAAAAACACACGGAAAGTAAACCAGCACATGACATCACTTCAGAAGTTGGTTGTTGTTGGCCGAAAAAATTTGTGTGCAGTCTAGAGCACATTTCAACCAACACAACAACACTGGACAAAAGTCGGCCGATCGGTCGGCCAACAATCGGTGTGTGTACGAGGCTTAAATCTAAAGGAAATCTAACAACAAAAGTTGTATAGTATGTATCCAGCTTTATGCTCTCTGAAGAGTGGTACAAGACCTCAGGAAGGGTGCACTTATTTAACCACTTGACCTCTGGAAGGTTTTATCCCCTTCATTTTTCATTGGAAGGTTTTATCCCCTTCGTTTTTCATTGGACACTGTGCTTCTTTAACTGGCAGTTGCTCGGTGGTGTAACACTGTACAGAAATTAAATTTACATCGTATCTAAAACCGAAAATTTTCTGGTGTTTTATCTCCTTTATTTTTACAGCCTTATTCCAAAATGGATTAAATTCATTATTTTCCTCAAAATTCTACAAACAACACCCCATAATGACAACATGAAAGAAGTTTGTTTGAAATCTTTCCAAATTTATTAAAAATAAAAAAACAAAAAAATCCCATGTACATAAGTATTCACAGCCTTTGCTCAATACTTTGTGGAAGTACCTTTGGCACCAATTACAGTCTTTTTGAGTATAATGCTACAAGCTTGGCACACCTATATTTTGTCAGTTTCTCCCATTTTGTCTTTGAAGGACCTCTCAACCTTCATCAGGTTGGATGGGGAGTGTCGGTGCACAGCTATTTTCAGATCTCTCCAGAGATGTTCAATTGGGTTCAAGTCTGGGCTCTGGCTGGGCCACTCAAGAACATTCACAGAGTTGTCCCATAGCCACTCCTTTGTTATCTTGGCTGTGTGCTTAGGGTCATTGTCCTGTTGGAAGATGAACCCTTACCCCAGTCTGAGGTCCAGAGCACTCTGGATCAGGTTTTCATCAAGGATGTCTCTGTACATTGCTGCATTCATCTTTCCTTCAATCCTGACTAGTCTCCCAGTTCCTGCTTCTGAAAAACATCCCCACAGTATGATGCTGCCAACACTATGCTTTACTGTAGGGATGGTATGGGCCAGGTGATGAGTGATGCCTGGTTTCCTCCAGACATAAAGCTTGCCATTCAGGCCAAAGTGTTCGATCTTTGTTTCATCAGACCAGAGAATTTTATTTTTCATGGTCTGAGAGTCCTTCAGGTGTCTTTTTGCAAACTCCAGGCACGGTTTCATGTGCCTTTTACTGAGGAGTGTCCACCTGGCCACTGTAACGTACAGGCCTGATTGGTGGAGTGCCACAGAGATGGTTGTTCTTCTGGAAGGTTTTCCTCTCTCCACAGAGAAATTTTGGAGCTCTGTCAGAGTGACCACCAGTTTCTTGGTCACCTCCCTAACTAAAACCCTTCTCCCTCGATCACTCAGTTTGGCCGGGCGGTCCGCTCTAGGAAGAGTCCTGGTGGTTCCAAACTGCTTCCATTTACAGATGATGGAGGCCACATTGCTCATTGGGACCTTCAATGCTGCAGACATTTTTCTGTACCCTTCCCCAGATCTGTGCCTCGATACAATCCTCGGTTTGTGCTCTGACATGCACTGTTAACTGTGGGACCTTTATATAGACAGGTGGGTGCCTTTCCAAATCATGTCCAATCAACCGAATTTACCACAGGCGGACTCCAATCAAGTTGTAGAAACATTTCAAGAATGATCATTGGAAACAGGATGCACCTGAGCTCAATTTTCGGTGTCATGGCAAAGGCTGAGAATACTTTTGATTTTTTTTTTTTTTTATTATTAATTTGCAAAGATTTCAAACAAGCTTCTTTCACATTGTCATTATGGGGTATTGTTTGTAGAATTTTGAGGAAAATAATAAATTTAAGCTATTTTGGAATAAGGCTGTAACAGAAAATGTGGAAAAGTGAAGCGCTGAATACTTTCTGGATGCACGGTATATCCTTCTGCACTTTATCCATAACTAAAAAAAAAAGTTTTGCCTTTAGTTATACTTTATTGAATGCATTTGGTTAAATCTTCACCAAAAGAATGGCAGCTTGTGATTGGTAGGTATTGACAGCACCCTATACACCCAATGCACTTCTCATAATGTTCTTTACCTCTGTGATATATGTCCTCCTGACCATTGGCTGCCTGTCTGCTCCACAGTGTTCCGTGCCGAAGACTCCAACACACACCGTCACCTGACTGAGTTTGTAGGTCTGGATATAGAGATGGCATTCAACTATCACTACCACGAGGTGGTGGATGAGATCGCCGATACCCTGGTGCAGATATTCAAGGGACTGCAGGAGAGGTAATGCAAAACAGTGTGGATAGGGAATTCATATTTCTCATGTTGCCTCCTATTACATCATGTCCAAAAAAGTCTCCCTTGTGCCTCTTACTTTCATCTTGCTATTGATATCTCAACTCGGGGCATAAACCGCCTCCATGTATGGTGGTAAACCTGAACAATTAGTTGTATTCGCTCCTGCACACTGTTGGCTTCCCGCATTGTGCATTATTTACATAGTTAGTCAGGTTGAAAAAAGACACAAGGCCATCTGGTTCAACCAAAAAAAAAAAAAACAGTAATGAAAACCCAACCATACAATCCCATATACACAATCCTATACCCGTTTTTGATCCAGAGGAAGGCAAAAAAACCCAGCAAAGCATGATCCAATTTGCTACAGCAGGGGAAAAAAATTCCTTCCTGATCCCCCGAGAGGCAATCGAATATTCCCTGGATCAACTTTACCTAAAAAAAAAATGTAATACCTATTTATATTATGTACACCTAGGAAAGAATACAGACCTTTTTTAAAGCAATCTAGTGAGCAGGCCAGAACCACCTCTGGAGGGAGTCTATTCCACATTTTCACAGCTCTTACGGTGAAGAAACCTTTCCGTATTTGGAGAAGAAATCTGTTTTCCTCTAGATGTAAAGAGTGCCTCCTTGTCCTCTGGGATGACCTTAAAGTGAACAACTCAACAACAAGTTCACTATATTGATCCCTTATGTATTTATACATGTTGATCATATCCCCCCTTAGAACTTGCAGCAAGTTAGATAGAGCCCGCCGCATTTCCTGGCATCATCTAAATCTTTCCTCCCCAGTCTGACTGTCCCTGGCCCACTCGTTACTTTTATTGGATATTAGTTCTTTCAATTATCATGGCTCAGCATCCCATGTGGGTTTTACCAAGTGTTGTCAGCCTAGGGACCCCCACTCCTCCAGACTGACACCCACCCATCAATGCATTTTGATATTTGTATAACTCCTCCCAAGTGTCTGCCCCCTGCTTGCATCAGGGCTGAGGGTTCTGAAGAGGAGTACTGAGTCAAGGTGCTATGTTTTCAGGAAGTTATGTTCAGAACCCTCCAGCCATGATCTACCTGCATTGCATATATGTAGCACCCTCCTAGGTAGGTGCTAGTGAGAGAGAATAGTTTTTCGTTCTGTCTGTCTATCAGAGGAGCAGCAGGCAAATCTATATTGCTTTCTGCCTACCAGAGAGCAGGATCTGTGAGTTAGGTCTGCTCAGTGTGTGATTCATCTGGTCTATGGAGTGTTTCACACTGGTCCAATAGGAAGGCATATTGGACAGTGGAGGAAATCTGACCAATGAGTACACAGGCTTTAATACAGCCCCAGTGATTGGCACAGACTGACTGTCTCAGTGTATTGCGGGGTGGGGTATAAAAGCCAGGAGCAGGAGCACATGTGCTGTGGGGTCTTTGGCTAGTGAGCAGAGTCTCGGAGGGAGGGTGGCGGCTGCCTCCTCCTCTGTAGCAGTGGCACGCGGTTACAGGAAGTTGGCCTGGTGAACAGAAGGAAGTAGCGGAACCCAGCAGTCCATAAGAGCTGACTGAAGGGTAGAGACACTGAAGACCCTCGAAAAACAGTATCGTGAGTACAGGGGATCGTGTCTAGGGGCCTGACCTGAGGGGGGGCCACCCCGGTGTAGAATAGTGAGAGGACGGGTGCCAGCAGGTGGAGTAAAAGGGGGTACTAGGTGTGTGCCCCGAAGATAATTCATCCTAACAAGTCATCTACATAGAGGCTTAATCCTAAATCAATCTAAGTGGCACGGTGAATTAGCAGCCTGGCTGCATCTTCAGACAGGAGTCCTCATCTACTGTGACTAGTTCAAGTTGGAGTATCCCACTCTTCCCTTCTCCCATCCCTAACTTAAATAAAACCACAAAAACAACGACATTCCCTAGACTGTTCATTGACTGAGCCAGAGAGTAAAGAGGTGCATGCTGCAGTTGCAATCGGTAACCCAGGGGGATCCCAAAGTGAACAATCCAGCAGTCCTCAAGGGGGCAGTGCTACATATAGAATCGTCAAGACCCATTGATGAGATCACTGGGTCTAAAACAAGTTATGTAATCTAAAAGGAAAGGTTTCATTGACAAATGGCCTTAGCATGTTGGTGAGGTGAGAAACGAAGAACCAGGGAAGAAAAAATATAAGAAGATTAACATCTGCTTTAAAGCCAGTCATAGATGGTTTGAATCTCGGCTGGTTCAGCAAGGACCAGCTGAGATTTCAATCATCAATGCGCAAGCTGATTCTATCCAACTTGAGCCCTTTTTTACATACGATTATTGCCAGCGGCTCTAGCTGCTAGCAATAACTACTGTGCGGGGTTTTATTACTCGCACCTCCATATTTACAGGAAAGAAAATTGCATTATCTAGTCTTGCACCTTCTGGTTAGTTAGGCACTGCCTTTACACAGGGGGCCAGTGGGTGGGTGGCTCCCTGTAAAAGAGGGTGCCATACTGACCACTATACCAAGTGACAAATGAGGCCCCAATGGAAGTTGTAAGTAATGTCAGGTGTGGCACAGAGGAGACTGCTCTGGACTAAGGAGATAATTACTTAGTAATCTTGTGGTGAGTCCTAGGAAACACATTTTATTTAAACTAGAGTGAAGGACAGGTTCTCTTTAACTTTTTGTACCGCTTTTTGACTGGAATCCGATTCTTTTCCTTAGGTGAGGGGGCATGTTGTTGTCCAAGACCTTGTATGCTCCCACTTTTCACAGTGCCGAAGACATCAACACTATATTTAGTGTTGTATAGCAGAGTTCTGCCTGTGCAAACTGTAAATATGAGTACTTTATTTCTTACCCAATACAGGGATATGATTATCTTTATGTCTATAGCTACTCTTTTCACTTGAGTAGCTGCCTGTAGGGATTGACCGATATATCGGCATAGCCAATATATCGGGGGCCGATATGCACTTTCCCCGAAATATCGGAATCAGCCACCAAGGTGGCCGATATTACCGATATTTCGGAAAGTGCTGTACCGGAGTGATGCCTGCAGCTAGAGGCATCACCCCGGTACCGCCGTCCATAGCCGAGGGTCAACTGTCTTGTAATGATAACCGATGCGGCTGAGAAGCCGCTCAGTGGTCATTACAAGGAGCTGGAGGGGACTCCCCCCCCCCCCCCCCCCCCCGGGGACTCCCCCCCCCCCCCCCCCCCTCCCTCGGCCTTCCACGGCTCGCCCGGGTCTCCCCAGTCCCACCGGGAGACCCGGGCAACCAGCCTGCACGGCCGCCAAAGACCTGGTCAAAGCCGCATTTGGCTCTGATTGGGTCTCCATGCAAAAACCCGGAAGTGATGTCACAACATCACTTCCGGGTACTCGGCGCCAGATTAAAAAAAATGACAGCATTCAAAACAGCCAAACTTGGCGTTTTGAATGCTTTTAAGTGCAGAGGAGGGGTTTGGGGACCCTCCACAAGAGTACCTGTCAAGTTAAAAAAAAAAATGTTTTAAACGTGCGAAAATATTGGCCCATATCGACCGATACGCGATGACCAAAATATCGGTATCGGCAATGAAAAAACGATATCGGTCGATCCCTAGCTGCCTGTATGAGATCGCCCTCTGGTGGAGAAAAAAAAAAAATCTAACTGTGATAAAATAGTTGTGCTGCAAACTGCACCATCTCACTGCTTGTAAAAATAGTATGCATTCTTAATTCCCGGTTTTCCTGATTTTTTATTTTTTTTCCAGATTTCAGACAGAAATTCAGACTGTGTGCCGACAGTTCCCTTGTGAGCCGTTTAAATTTCTGGAGCCCACACTCCGTCTGGAATACCGCGAAGGGCTTGCGATGCTACGGGAGGCCGGTGTGGAGATGGGGGATGAAGAGGACCTCAGGTATGTACTGTTAATGAATAAATACTAAAACCCAATTTTTTCACTTACGCTTTTGATTAAATCACAATATTAATTTTTCCACTTTTTCACCCAAAATCCTGCCCAGTTGTCATCACACAAAACCCGATTTAAGGGGAAAAAAATTATGCCACTTCTCCAAGGTCCTAGCAAATCCTGCACTTTCTACAGAAAGCCTTTTAATACTGTGAGATCAATGAAACAAGCAACCACACTCCAATGACGCCACATGTCATCCAACTTTATTGTAACTGGACATTCGCATACTGCAGCCCTGCCTCACTTAACGAATTTCACCCACCTATCAGCTTGATTGCATAGATAAAGTTGGATGACAGGTAATGTGTCATTGGAGTGTAGCCACTTCCTTTATTGATAACACAAATACCGGTTATGTTGGGCAGTCATTTCACTTCAAAATTAAAGTGGCTGCTTTCTGTAGCAACTTGCAAAAACAAAATAAGCAATTTATGTAAATTGTACCAAATAAATCAAAAATAATATAGTAATCTTTTTTTTTATTTCTTAAGTTATATATAACTGTTCTTCACAAACCTGTAACTAGCTATGTACAATACATGGCATTCAGATGTGTCTATGATTAGATACACATCATTGGAGCATATGCATGCACACTTGTATCACCTGAACTTAAAGAAAATCTTTGCTTCAACAAAGCAATAAGTGCACCTAAAGAGGCACGATCACCTTGTCCATGCAAGATGACTCTAGACAGGATTTCCCAACGTTTTTTCAGCCAAGGCACAATCTTGAGGCACCGCATTGTAAAATGTCAAAAACTAAATAGTTTTACATAATTGAGCAACATCCACACACGTAGGACAACATGAGAGGTGATTTATTCTTCCAGAGCAAATACACTATTGCTTACTGGTAATGACTAGTACTGCAATGATTCTCTCCCTTATTCAGCTAATGTGACCCCAGTGCTCACAGGGAGGGGCAGGGGCGGTTCAAACAAGGAAGGCACCCAATGTCCTCCTTATTACCAAATGACGTCATTGGTTGTTAGGACACCAGAGGCTGCGATAGTGCACAATTAAAATCTGTGGCTTTGTGTAACTAAAAGCCAGGCTTCATCCACCTGCTGGCCTGTATACAGTTTTGTCTCAATTTTTTAGGCATTTTTCAAAGGCACCCCTGCAGAAACCTGAAGGCACCCTGGTTGAATAATGCTGCTCTAAGAGGCAATACAAAAAATGGTCGCTTCCCCCACCTATAACTGGTCTAAACAGCAAGGAGCACTGGAAGGGCAAACGCATGTCAAAAAGCCAAGGAATTTACAGTCACTACTTACCAACCAGCCTGCGACCACTTAACCGTATGCATTAAAAACAGGGGTTTAGTTGCACTCATTTGCAAATACATGCGTAAGCCACAGAGCCCCGGCAAGGCACCCTGCTATCTGCAGACCCTAATGCCTCGTACACACGCACCGATTGTTGGCTGTGAATTTTCGGCCAACGTCCGATCGGCCGATTGTCGGCTTGTTAGTATGATGATTCCGACAACCGACTGCGACTTTTCGGCCGAACAAAATCTGGTGTGCATGCTATAAAATTTTTGTTGGCCGTCAACAGAACGGCCGATTGTTCATCAGTCAGTACAGATATCGGCAGACAAAAATCAGATGAGCAAGACTGGGCATGCTCAGAGAAGAAAAAACACACGGAAAGTAAACCAGCACATGACATCACTTCTGAAGTTGGTTGTTGTTGGCCGATAAAATTTGTGTGCAGTCTAGAGCACATTTCAACCAACACAACAACACTGGACAAAAGACGGCCGATCGGTCGGCCAACAATCGGTGCGTGTGTACGAGGCTTTACTCTACCTTTAAAGAGTGTCCACAGTGGAAGCACATAGTCTGATGGATAGATGGAGGACAGGTGACTAGAGGGAGCCTACTCCTCCCTAAAAGGTGCAGGAACGCTCTGAATACATGTGCTCCCACTGTAGAGACTCTTTAAAGGTAGAGTTAAGGACTGCAGATATCAGGGTGCCTTGCCGGGGCCGGCAGCATACGCATGTATTTGCCAATGTGTGCAACTAAACCTCTGTTTTTAACTCGTACTGTTAGGCAAGTTAATTTGGTTGGTTGCAGGCTGGTTGGTAAGTTGTGACTGGAAATTCCTTGGCTTTTTTGTACATGCTCTGGGACTAGGAGGCACCCTCTAACCCCAATATACCCACACCTACCTGCATTTCTCCGCAGGTCCTTGTTCCTCCACAGCCAGCAAGAATACCTGGCACTTCCTGAGTACAAAAGCACATGTGATCTGCTTCCCCATGATGATACCTAGGCCTAGCAACCAATCAATAGACCCTCTGGATTGTCAATACAGGCAATCTCAGTGCCAACTATAAGGAACAAGGAGCTGCGAGGGAGTGAAAGTAAGGTGAGCATAAGGGGGTCAGGGGGTTCCGTTCCAGGCAAGGTGACCGTGTCCTAATAATAATCATTTTAATGCAGACCTCCCCAGACACATATACTGATCTTTTCTTTGCTCTCTGCTAGCTCAGTTCAGGGCAGGGAGGTTACACAGGCTTATAGGCTCCCTGTGTAACAGCACTGATTGGCTCAGCGCTGTCATGTGCAGTGGGTCACATGTTCCTCTATTCATAAACAAAGGTATTTCCTTTTGGCTTCTGGTGCTAAAAGGAGAAGCTGGAACGCAAAGGAATGGTAAGTATATGCTACTGGGGAGGAAGAGAATTTAAGGCCAACCTTTTGCTTTGCCTATTAGGCTTTAACATAGGTGCAAGCTACAAAGAGCTCATTCATCCTCTGTGCACACTAATCCTAAAGAACGATGCAGCACTCGTTCCGCAAATAGCGGGAATGGGGATGTTTTTTTTTTTTTTTTGCTTTCTAGTCTCCATATCAAAAAGGAAGAGGCTACTAAAGTATGAAAATTCTTGTACGACAGAATATAAATTTGGAAAGGATGTAATGTGTTGTAGTGTATTTGTATTGTATTTTAGGACAAAAACTGTACTGATTAAACAAAAGATCGTACAATCAGGTAGAAAAATTTTCATAACCGTACATAAAGTTTTTTTGGTGCAAAGCACCCGTGACCCGTCACCTTGAGTGGTGTAAACTTTAGTCCACCTTATTGAGGTATTATGAATATTTCTGTAGCTGTGGACACGACAACCCAGGAAAAATGCTACAGCCTTGCTGCCCCTTACACGACCAGGGAAGTCTGGAAACACTGTAACAACAAACAAACACAAGGGCGCACCGGCCTAGTGCATTATCATTTGGATGGTTTATTTAAAAAATAAGGATTAAAAATACTCACAAACTTCTTGTTAAAAGCATGTCACAAAAGGAACGCAGTCCTCAGTAAAGGTATCCGAGGATGAGTAGTCCCTTAGATTCTTGAAGGCTAACGCGTTTCGAGGCCTAGCCTCTTCCTCAGAGCCTAAAAGTGCATGCATACATTATGCAAAACTTACCTAAAAACGAAGCCTTCCAGCGATGCAATGTCATTATTAGAGGCCGCTTCCATCTTCACCCGTCTTGCTCCCGGTTCACGGAGTCCGGCTCTGTGTCTGGCCAGAACCACGCGGTGACTGACACCATGCTGCAGCATGGTTGATAGCCTGTGTGTTTGTTTTTTTTTTTACATACAACTCCTTTAATCTCTGGCAGGATTCTCGGTCTGATATGGCCATAAAACTGAAAGAATTATTCTGTTTGGTTACACTGTAATCATTCCTAGCACTGTTAATGAGACTGTAAATGTGTGTTTGTGTTAAGTAATATATTAACACTCATCTCTTGTTTTTCAGCACCCCTAATGAGAAGCTTTTGGGGCGGTTGGTCAAGGAAAAGGTAATGTTACTACTGGCTGGGGTAGCCTGAGATCACCTAGACTGTTTTCACACTGCTCTGTGGTAAAAACGCATATGCACTTTTGCCATGTTTTCGGTTCGTATTGCATCGGTGGACAAAGACATGTGACTCCAAAAAACACATAAAAAATGCAACTGTGGTTGTGTTTTTGCCACATTTGTCATGTGTTTTCCATTCATTTCAATAAGGAGGTGCGTGTTTTTTTTTTTTTTTTTTTTTGCCACAACAAACATGCACCAAAAAGTCAGCTTGCAGGACTTTGAAAAAGACAAAGGACTCGCAACTGACCAGTGTAAAGAGTTCTATTGGATTTATTGGTCATGCGTTTTTCTTTCGCTTTTTTTAACACAAAATCGGAAGAAAAACAAATTAGTGTGAAAGCAGTCTTAAAGATGAATTTCAGGTATGGCTATTTTTTTTACGTTGTTACATTAGTTCAGTTTGGACCAAAGTATACCTGTGGCATCTCTGTTGAAGGTAAAAATCACTGTAATTGACACTGCTACTACAATGATTTCCTCTAGCTTCCAGATCCTATGATAAGCTACTGCAATGTGAATGCAGGAGGTTGCTCACTCACCCTCTTACCACAGGCTCCATTCAGGGAACTGTTTTTTCTCAGTGAATGCAAAGCATCCTCCAACTCGTCCAAACAGAGTTTATTTTGCATTCATTAACAAAACGGAAAGTGTTCTCTGTTTTTTTTTTTTTTTGTTAAAGATATATTTATGAATTAAAAAAAAAAGACAGAAAAAAAAACAGAAAGAATGAAAGAAAAATGCATTACCAATAAATCCAATAGAACTCTTTACACTGGTTAGTTGCCCCTAGGTTTATCCCTGGAATGTTCATCTTCCAAGGTCAGATTTATGTCATTTGAATACCACACAAGGGTTTAAATCCTTCTACCAAATGCCCATGGACTTTGATCTGCCTTGTACATACCTATTCTGCTACTATCAACTCAGACATGGTGTGTGCAATTTGGTTCTTCTAATAACCCTATTCAGGTTCCACCCCTGGAGAAAATGTTGAGACATCCAGACTCTACTAAACTTATTTCCACTTATTATACCGCCCTCATTGCTGACTCCAACCTTAGAGTCCGGGCCGCACAGGCCAGATGGGCTTCCATGATAGATCTTTCATAGAGTCGGACTGGTCTGAGTTCAGTGATACGTATGGTACCTCTGTCATCTCCTCTAGAGACCGTATTATGCAACTTAAAATCTTCCACCACTGCCATTTTACTTCTGCCAGACTATTTAAAATTAGGTTATCTCCCTCAGCCAAATGCTTCAGGGGCTGTGGTCAAGATGCTGATTTTCTCCACGGTTTCTGGATTCCCTATAGTTCAGGAATTCTGGATAGATATAAATTCCTTTATCTCCTCCGCATTGGGCCTACCAAATATTGTAAACCCCAAGAATTGTCTTTTGGGTATTTTCAGTGATTTGACCATTCCTTCTCATGCTAGGAGACTGCTTCGTATCCTTTATTTTTATGCAAAGAAATCCCTCCTACTGTCATGGAAAGTATCATCATCTCTCTAAAAAGGTTAACATTCCAGGGATAGACCTAGGGGCGTGGTCAGGTGTAGTCAGATAGGCCAGTAAACGACCAGCTTTGTTACCATTTTCAAATATTTTTTGCGTTTATATGAAGCATTCGTTTGGAAAGTGTTCTGAATGGCACCCTTTGCAAGTGGGTGGCCTCCTGTGTTCAGTAAGCAGAAGAGCAATTGCTTGGTACGGGACCCAGAAGCCAGCAGGATACACTGTAGTATTTATTTATTACACTGTAATCGCCTCCAGGATTTCTCCAGAGCTTCTCCCATTCTTTGGAACTCTCTACCCCAATCTGTTCGACTGTCCCCTAATCTATCCATCTTTAGATGATCCCTGAAAACCCTTCTCTTTAAAGAACCCTATCTGGCTACAAACTAATACACTGTTTCACTTTCTTCATCAGCTCATCCCCCACAGCTATTGCCTTTTGTATCAATTGACCCTCCCTCTTAGATTGTAAGCTCTAACGAGCAGGGCCCTCTGTTTCCTCTTTTTCCAAATTGTATTGTAACTGTAATGTCTGCCTTAATTTTGTTAAGCGCTGCGCAAACTGTTGGCGCTATATAAATCCTGTATAGAAATAATAATAATAGTAGCTGTGCCTCCTACTGTGATTGTCCGCTTTCATGGGGATCCCACAGATATGGCACATACATACTTACATTGGTTCAAACTGGATCAATGTAGGTAAAAATTGCCATACCCGAAATTCAGCTTTAAAGAAAAGCTTGCGAGAAATGTGCTGGCTGCCATTGCTAGGGTTTCCTTCTGAAAATGCTAGTTGCCTGGCTGTTGTGCTGATGCTTTGCCTCAAGTTAAAACATTTTCCAACTTTTCTCTGACTTTGATTTGATGCGTCCTTGTTCCTGGTTTGAAGACATAAAGTCAGACACAACCAACTACTAGTCTGACATTTAACATATTGTACATAGCAGTAAACACATCAAGGACCAGCTCTCTTCCCACTGGTACAGCAGCACATTGGAGATATACAGTTTGGCAGGACAGCCGGAGACTTCCCATGTGTTTGTACTGCATACAGCAATAAGGTAGCATTAGCAGCTGCCCAATCTGATTACCTCTAAGCTAAGGAGTGGCACGCTCAAGTGGACATTACTAAATTCCCTATCACACAGCCCTGCCAGCCAGCTAATCAGATTGATTAGGCAGTTGCCATATATTTTTTTATGGTTCTGAATCGCCATTAGCTTCTTGTTTTCTCAGTTCCAGTGGTGAGCTATCCGCTTGTCCCTGGGTCTGTTCCCTCAGCCAGAGACCCACTTATGTAGAAAGAGGACCCTCAGCTGTTCTGCTGCAGTCTTTGTAATGTAATCCCTATAAATAAACAGGGAAAGTATCACTCACTTGTAATGGCTGCAGAGGTAAGTGAAGTTAGGAAGTCAGTTACCTTGATTTTCATGTTTTCAAACATGATTACACTTGCTTGCATCTATCCCAACTTGAAATATCAGTTTTGTTTAAATTGACCCTTTAAACTGCAGATAGATAAACCAATATGTGACACAGGTGTGTGTACTGTAACACAGGCTAGGTTACAGTGATGGCGAACCTTGGCACCCCAGATGTTTTGGAACTACATTTCCCATGATGCTTGTGCACTCTGCAGTATAGTTGAGCATCATGGGAAATGTAGTTCCAAAACATCTGGGGTGCCAAGGTTCACCATCACTGGGCTAGGAGATGATATGATAACAGGACAGGGAGATGTGATGAACAACGTGATAGACTCCTTATTGTCAGTATCTCTTCTCTCCTTCTCCCAGTATGATACAGATTTCTACATTCTGGACAAGTACCCGTTGGCTGTGAGACCCTTCTACACCATGCCAGACCACCAGGATCCTGTGAGTGCCATTTACTGATTACATTGCATAGAAAAACATGTATGGTTCTCTTCCATTGCACAGAAGTGGACATAGATGGTTACATTAGGCCTTCCATTCATAAATAGCCACCAAATTGTTCTCATGTAGAATAATTCCAATATACAGTACATTACTCTGGATCCCTCGTTCATCAGTAATGAAGCAAATTAAGTATTAAAGTGCATTGATAAAATGTATAGTCTTATTTGCCGCAGCACAAAATGCAGAGCTGACAGTCTCTAGGGATGTCATTCTCTCTGTTTTTGTGGGTTTGGTCTGGGTATTTCGATTTCCTCCCACATAGTGCAATAAGAAGCCAACATGCTACTAGTTCTTCTACTGCATAGTAGGAATCAATAGATAAAACCTTTGAGGTTGATCTGCATGATAAATCGTTAAAAAATCACGATCTCGGTTCAGCGCCTCCCCCCACATTCTTATCCAGCATATCCACGATTTAGGCTCCGTTCACATCTAAGCATTTTTGGGCGATTTTCTGCTCTAAGCTTTAGCTCTAAAAATGCCCAACGAGACATCCTATTCATTTCAATGGCCCCTGTTTACTTCCGAGTGTTTTGTCGCCTTAAGCAAAATGCCTGTCGCTCAAAAAAAAAAAGCACAAGAATTTATTTTTTGGCAGAATACAGGCGTATTTATTTTCATTCCATTGGTCACTTGTCAGCCTAAATACCCCTGCACATAAACACTGCAAAAAATGCCTAGAAAAGCCTGGTGAGTCAAAAATCCATCTTTTTTGCTAGAAAATTACTTTGAACCCCCAAACATTATATATTTTCTTTTTAGCAGAGACCCTAGAGAATAAAATGGCGGTAGTTGCAATATTTTATGTCACACTGTATTTGAGCAGCGGTCTTTCAATCACAATTTTTTTGGAAAAAATACACTTCAATTAATTAAAAAAAAAACTAAACTGTAAAGTTAGCCCAATTTTTTGTATAATGTGAAATATGATGTTACCACCGAAAATCGTGAGAGAATTGTGATTTTTATTCTAAGCAAAATAAAAATTTTGATTCCTCTCTCGCTCTCCTTTGAGGTCATTATAGGTGCTCTTTCTCAGGGTATCTTCTCAAGTTAGGGCTTTCCAATCTACTGGCAGCGAATAGTTAGTGTGTAAGACCCTCTGCAGAGCACAGCGCAAGGCTCTTTCTCTACAGCATGTTGGTGGGGGATAGGCTTTTCTACTCAGGCTTTCTAAAAAAACTATGAACTGCAAGACTTGTTCAGCCCCTATTTTGAGGCTCAGGAAGATTCCGTGCTCTACTCAAAAGGCCCTCCCCACAAGAGTTTGCAAATGGGATCTCCCTAAAAGGCACCGATGGTTTAGCCTTTTTAGGGAGCATCTATGAGGCCCTGATTAAAGCCCCGTACACACGAGTCGAAAATCGGCAGGGAATTTTCGTCCGACGACCGATCTGCCGATTTTCGGCTTGTTAGTATGATGCTTCCGACAACCGACTCCGACTTTTCGGCTGAAAAAAATCTGGTGTGCAGGCTATAAAATATTTGTCCGCCGTCAAAACACGGCCGATTTTCCGTCAGTCAGTACAGATTTCGACAGGGAAAAATCTAATGAGCAAGTCTGGGCATGCTCAGAGAAGAAAGAACACAAAGAAAGCAAACCACCACATGACATCACTTCTGAAGTAGAATTTTGTCGGGCGAGAAAATTTGTGTGCAGTCTAGGCACATTCCAACCAAAAAAACACCACTCTGGACAAAAGATGGACGATCGGTTGGCCGATAATCGTCGCGTGTGTACTAGGCTTAAGTCAACAGTGCCTCAACAGACCACAAAGTGAAATGCAAAAATAAATAACTAACCAAATGGATAATTGATTTTAAACATAGCTTGCAGGTGTTTGGGGAATACTATTATCAGGTGCGTGCATCCAGGATTTTTAGTTTTGGGAGGAAGAGGAGGAAAGGGGGAGGTGCTTTATTAGATTTAATGATAGATGTCACTCCCTCGCTACCATCTGTGTAATACAACCAAAGTGCAGAAAATCTATAACAATAATAATGACAGGTTGCTGCCACCATCTATTGAGTTCCCACAATTGATAGCCTAAATAAAGAAAAATATTGATGATGTGCTCACCTTTTGTTCACTACATATGTGCAGAAAAACAGAATAAATTACGTGCAGATGCTAATGCAATTCATAATAAACCAAAAATTTGCACCTGAGTGAAATCACGATATTGCAAATATACATTTAAACGTACAATGACTTCTTAATCAAGTAATCAATACATCACGTGTTCACATGCTTCCAAATTAACTGTTCAAACATCCATATTTCCTCCACCATGCATTAGAGAAGGTGCCACCATCTTTCATATTGTGCTTCCACCTTCCAGTGTGGACCTGTATAAATATCAGGTCAAAAGAAGTCTATCATAAGCCACAATAGTGATGGTCTCCACTTGGATGTACTCAAATAAGCTTGGTAAATGGTGGTTTGCATTCTTACAAAACCAAAACAAACAAATTGCCCAAAGGAACTTTGTGAGACCTGTTTAGAGTCAGTTCACAATAATCCGACTCAAAGTCGCCCCGACTTAGGGCGACTAATGAAGTCGCCCGTGCAGCGCGACTTCAGCGCGGCTTGCAACGACTTCTCATAATAGAAGTCAATGCAAGTCGCTCCGACTTTGCCAAAAAAAAGTGCAGGAACCTTTTTCTAAGTCGGAGCGACTTGAGTCGCTCTGATTAGAACGGTTCCATTGTACAGCATTGGAAGCTACTTGTCAGGCGACCAAGTCGCCTGACAAGTCGAATTAGTGTGAACCGGCTCTTAAGGATTAAAAAAAAAAATCACATTTTATTTAAAATAAACATCCTAAAAGCTCACACTAATATATATATATATATATAAACAAATAAATGAGTCATAAAATAATGTGCATATGAACTGTTGCATAGATTTTCCACAATTCTCTCAACGCGTTTCATGAGTCAATGCTTGCTTCTTCATGGATTATTAGCACACATGAATGTCTGCAAGGGGAAACCAAATTGTTAAAAAACAAAAAAAAAGGGGGGGAGGGGATATACCACACACAGTATACTTACAAGTCCACTAACATAACACACAACAGAAATTGGCATTGGTCCTAATACAGAGTAAGTGTGCTAACTGGTCCACATAGTCCTGGCTGGGAGTTGTAACAGTGATAAAAATATATATTTCTCTGTCGCTCATTGACAGATGTAGTCCTCTTTGATTCATATCAATTGGGTTATACTGCCCTCTACAGGAGTAAGACACTAGGCAGAAAAAAACGTTCTGGCTCCACCTTAGGGGCAGTCCTCTCTCTCTCTCTGCTACAGGATGTTAGTTTTTTCTGTCTAGTCAGGAGTAAGGACCTAAGTTCCTTGCTGGGATCTTTGGTCCTGGCAAGATTTTTTTAGAAAATATTTTCCTTTTTTAGGTAGTGTTTTCTCCAGTTTTCCTGTGAGATCTTCAAGCAAATTACGCTGGATCTGGGCGACGGGCTGGATGTTGAGATCCAGTGGTCACCCCAGCCGGCCTACGAGCGCGCGCAGGCCATAGCTCCGCGCTGGGTCGGCCGCGACACATTCAAGTAAGTATGCTGGAGCCGGGCGACGGGCTGGATGTTGAGATCCAGTGGTCACCCCGGTTCAGCCTACGAACGCGTGCAGGCCATAGCTCCGCGCTGGGTCGGCCGCGACATAGTCCCACTGGACGGGGACTGACCCTGCGAGTTAAACGTCTCGCTTGGACGCCAAGAACCAGCAGAGTCACGGCGTCCGTATTGGTCGACAGTCCCCCACCTCGGTGGAGAGGGGTTCTGTTAAAGGAGGGTGCCCGTCCGTTCCGGTATGGTGAGTAGATGTTCCCCCTTCCCCCCTGTGGGGTTTATTGGGATACGGGCCCCTCTGTGTGTGGTCGGACCCTTTTTGCATTAAGGTTCCCCCTTTAGCCTATGACAGGTGCACATATCTCTCTGTGATAGTGTGATTTGATTGGGAGCTGACACTCCAGCAAACTTGGTTTGGGAGCTGACACTCCAGCAAACTTGGTTTGGGAGCTGACACTCCAGCAGGCTTGGTTTGGGAGCTGACACTCCAGCAAACTTGGTTTGGGAGCTGACACTCCAGCAAACTTGGTTTGGGAGCTGACACTCCAGCAGGCTTGGTTTGGGAGCTGACACTCCAGCAGGCTTGGTTTGGGAGCTGACACTCCAGCAGGCTTGGTTTGGGAGCTGACACTCCAGCAGCCTTGGTTTCTCCAGCAGACTTGGTCTCCAAGGAAGCCTGGTTAGATTGACTATATTGAAATATAGGATGCTGGCATTTAGATGAGGCAAAGCACCTACCTTCTACTAGGATACAGAGGCGCCATACTTCCGCAGGCCGCACTTACAGGCCGCCGCCAGCCTTGCATAGCCGTTCGCCGGCCGTTGCAATCTTCCGGAGGAACCACACTAGATCGGCAGTCCGCTGCTATTTTTGCTGTAGACCGCACGCTGCATTGTCTACAGAGGCCGCCCGCAGGTCACGCAGGCCGCCATTTTGCCGTAGCCTGGTGTCTCCTGCATGGGGGCGGCCATGTTTGATGTGCCCAGCCTACCTCGAGGAGTAGCTGGGAGCGCCGGAAGGCGTGCAAAGGGGGCGGAGCCACTTCCTTTTACCCGGGAAAGCTAGTACAGGACTTCCCAGTCTGTATAGGACAACGCTGACAGCAGTTTGATAGGAACTTCTCTGCATCAGGTGGTGAGCCCTTGGGGTCTCTCTCTCTCTCTGTGGGGGTCCAAGAAGCAGGTACGCTGAGGGGCGCTATTGCGCTGGGGGATTACAGAAAAAAAAAAAAAAAAAAGAAGATATTTTTATTTTTCAAATTTTTTACTGGCAAAGTGTCCTGGATTAGCATGGACCCTGCCACGCATGTATCTCCACCTGATCCCCTCGAGGTGGCTGCAGGACCCTCCAGTTCCCCACTTACTATTGATGCATTATCAGCGGTTTTGGAGTCTTTTGTATCCCGGGTGGAAGTGGCCTGTCAGGAACGGGGGGCAAGGAAGCGACCCCCGCCTACCCCTATTTCATCTGAAACTTCAGATTCAGAGTCTGAGCCTGTCACTGCAGGTCCAGGGCCCTCATCTGGGGCTTGTGTCTCGGGTACTGTCTCTTCAGACAGTGAGGAGGATGTTTCGGCATCTACCATAGCCAGAGAGGAAGCGTTGGTGAACGCACTAATTGTATCTGTCCGAGAAACCTTAGGACTGCAGGTTACACCGTCGGAAGTAGCTGAGACTGAGATCCCTTTTGGTACTAATAAATGGACCAAAATGGCGAAAGTATTTCCCATGCCCAAATGTTTTGGTAATGCAATTAAGGAAGAATGGGGTCATCCTAAACGAACCCCTGCTATTTCCAAACGCATTATTAGGCGTTATCCGTTCGAGGAATCTCTCCTCAAAAAATGGACAGTACCACCTGGGGTGGATTCTCCAATTTCCAGATTGAACAAAGCTACGGTTATCCCATTGGAGGATGCTCCGTCCTTCAAGGATCCAGTGGATCGTAAGGTAGAAGCTGTGTCTCGCGCCATCTTTTCCCTGATTGGGTCAGCTTTCAGACCAGTAATTGCTATTGGTCTGGTTTCACAAACTGTGACAGAATGGACCAAGTGGTTACGCCGGGACTTAGAGGGGAGAGACATCCCCCAGGCGGTATCAGATCTGCTGGAACAGATGATACAAGGGCTTCAGTTTGTCTGCGACGCTGCTCTAGACGCCACTCCATTATTGGGGCGAGCTTCAATTTCAGCAGTGGTCCTCAGGCGTACACTATGGCTAAAGTGTTGGTCAGCGGACCAAGGTTCCAAGAGAGCTTTGGTTAATCTCCCCTTTCAGGGGGAGCGCCTATTTGGGGCCAACTTAGATGAGATTATCAAGGATCTCACTGGAGGCAAGAGCACTTTTTTTCCACAAAATACTAAAGGTAAAGGACCTCGTCAGAGACGGGGGCCTTCCTTTTCTGCTCATAAGAAATTTTTTCGCCCCACGGGCGACAAAGCATAGCCCTCCAAAACTCCTTCAGGAGGTTTCAAGGGGCGCTGGTCGGGCAAACAAAAGTCCGTCTCTTCCAGACCTGAAGATAAGACTACTAAAGCCTGAAGGTGCGCCCCCACCCATACCCGGGGTGGGGGGACGTCTTCGCCGGTTTCCGGATCCATGGCTTTCCAGAATCCCGGACAAATGGGTTCGCGAAGTCATACGGTCAGGTTACAAGATCGAGTTTCAATCACTCCCACCGGTGCGATTCTTCCCTTCCAATATCCGACTATCCCCGGATCGCCTAGAGGCTTTGCCAGGGGCGGTCACGGATTTAATGCAACAAGGAGTGGTAGTCCACGTTCCTTGGACAGAGCGTTTTCAAGGGTTTATTCGAACCTATTCACAATACCCAGGAAAGAGGGCAAGGTGCGTCCAATTCTGGACTTAAGAGCACTCAATCTTTTTCTCAAGATACAAAAATTCAAGATGGAGTCTATTCGCACAGTAGCGGCCTCCCTGCATCAGGGGGATTTTTTAGCGTCCATAGACATCAAGGATGCCTATCTTCACATTCCTATTTACGCAGGACATCAGCGTTTCCTGCGTTTCTCCATAGAGGAGAACCATTATCAGTTTGTGGCGTTACCCTTTGGTCTTGCCTCGGCTCCCCGGGTCTTCACAAAGGTGTTGGCCCCAGTGTTGGCTCTGTTGCGACAACGAGGCATATCGATTCTAGGTTACCTAGACGATCTTCTACTCCGTGCGGAGTCTCCGCAGACTCTGTTACTAAACTTAGAGATCACCAGGATCTCTTTGCAAGAGTTCGGGTGGCTGGTGAACCTGCAGAAGTCTTCTCTGGTTCCCACCAGGAGGTTGGAATATCTGGGTCTAATTTTAGACACATCCAGGGCAAGAGTATTTCTTCCGGTGGGGAAACTCCGGAAGATTCAATCGACAATTCAGTTGTTACTATCCGACAACTGGCCTTCTCTTTGGACTTGCATGAGGGTCCTGGGTTTGATGGTGGCTTCCTTCGAAGCAGTACCATTTGCCCAGTCCCATACCCGAATCCTTCAAGGAGAGATTCTT
The DNA here is from genome assembly GCF_965119305.1 of Pelophylax lessonae. Classification (NCBI taxonomy): domain Eukaryota; kingdom Metazoa; phylum Chordata; class Amphibia; order Anura; family Ranidae; genus Pelophylax; species Pelophylax lessonae. Next base: position 293,118,924 of record NC_138773.1, on the reverse strand, counting down.
CTCAAGTGGAACCGGAGTCCAGACTCCCTGGACAATCGGATCCGATTGAGCGAGCGGACCAGGGAGTCTCTGGTCTGGTGGCTTCGGTCCCCGATGCTCAGCCAGGGGAAGTCATTTCTGCCAATTTACTGGACGATTGTCACCACGGATGCCAGTCTATCCGGGTGGGGAGGAATTCTGGGCCAATTATCTGCCCAGGGGCTTTGGTCTCTGGAAGAGTCCAGGTTACCGATAAATGTATTGGAACTGAGAGCGATCAGACTTTGTCTGATTCACTGGACCAAGCAGCTCCAGGGCAGCCCGGTTCGGATCCAGTCGGACAAGGCCACAGCAGTGGCTTATGTCAATCATCAAGGGGGCACCAAGAGGGTCCTGGCGGCCATAGAAGTGGCCAGCATTTTTCGTTGGGTGGAACGGTTTGTTCCAGCTCTCTCCGCGGTGTTCATTCCGGGGGTGGAAAATTGGCAGGCAGATTATCTCAGCCGTCAGATTCTGGATCAAGGGGAATGGTCTCTTCATCCAGAAGTTTTCCACCAACTGTGCCTGCGTTGGGGCACCCCGGATGTGGATCTGTTGGCATCCCGGCTCAACAGGAAGGTGTTAAGGTTTGTAGCTCCCACGATCCGCTAGCAGATGCCGCAGACGCGCTGGTCGCCCCGTGGGGGGCAGTATCAGCTACTGTATGCCTTCCCTCCTCTCAGGTTGCTGCCGAAGCTTCTTCGCAGGATAGAGGTGGAGGGAATTCCAGTTATCCTGGTAGCTCCGGACTGGCCTCGTCGAGCCTGGTACGCCGACTTGGTCAGGCTGGTAGCGCACGTCCCGTGGCGACTTCCTCTCAAGGAAGACCTGCTGTCTCAGGGACTGATCTTCCATCCTGCTTTACGATCGCTGGCTTTAACGGCCTGGCTATTGAGACCCAGGTGCTGAAGGACAAGGGGTTGTCAACTTCAGTTATTCCTACTCTAATTAAAGCTAGGAAAGCAACTTCCAGAAAGATTTATCATCGCACATGGAAGTCTTATATTGCGTGGTGTGAATCTCTTAGATTTCCTCCACGTTCTTTTTCGGTGAACCGGATTTTGGCTTTTCTGCAACAGGGGGTTGAGCAGAAGCTAGCCTTGAGTACTATCAAGGGTCAGGTTTCAGCATTAGCAATCTTCTTTCAGAAGCCTTTAGCTACTCATTCCTTGGCGCGGAATTTCATCCAGGGGGTGCGACACCTGGCTCCGCCAGTGCGCGCGCCTTTACCACCCTGGGATCTTAATTTGGTGTTGTCGGTTCTTCAGAAACCTCCCTTTGAAGATATTAGGGAGATTCCCTTGCTTATGTTATCCCAGAAGGTGGCCTTCTTGGTGGCCATCACTTCTGCACGCAGGGTGTCAGAACTGGCTGCATTATCCTGTCGTTCCCCATATCTGGTGGTTCATAGGGATAAGGTGGTTCTTCGTCCGAATCCATCCTTCCTTCCTAAAGTGGTTTCAGAATTTCATCTGAATGAGGATATTGTATTACCTTCCCTGTGTCCTAAGCCCAGCCATCATCGGGAGTTTGCTTTACACTCCTTGGATGTGGTTCGGGCGATCAGGGTATACTTGAAAACGACGGACTCGTTTCGCAAGACGGATTCACTTTTTGTGATCACGGATGGCCCCAAAAAGGGGTTGCCTGCATCTGCCTCGACTATCTCCAAATGGATTAGACAGACGGTGGTACAGGCTTATTCTATTAAGGGTCGGGAGCCCCCGTTCCCTGTTAAGGCGCACTCCACTCGGGCGCTTAGTGCGTCATGGGCCTTTCGCCATCAGGCATCAGTGCTTCAGGTTTGCAAGGCGGCTACTTGGTCGTCAGTGCATACCTTTGCAAAATTCTATAAAGTTGATGTGATGGCATCGTCTGATGCCTCTTTTGGCCGCAAGGTTCTGCAGGCCGCAATTTGAGGAGACCGGTGGTCTACCTCGAGGGTTTTTTTTTTTCTGTTGGATTTTTAGTTGAGTCTCATCCCTTTTGTCTGATGAGCCTTTAAAACTTCTAGTTGGCACCGGTTGGGCCTTCTAGATTGGATTTTGATTTCCGTTAATCCCACCCCTCATTTGTGGCACTGCTTTGGGACGTCCCAATTGATATGAATCAAAGAGGACTACGTCTGTCAATGAGCGACAGAGAAAAATGGATTTTTGTAAGATCTTACCGTAAAATCCTTTTCTCTTAACTCATTGACAGACGTAGTACCCGCCCCTCTACTTTTGAGTTGGGTTGGTTTAAATTCTCTGACACTGCTTTGTGACATAACTGACATCCTGTAGCAGAGAGAGAGAGGATATACCCTCTGGGACTGCCCCTAAGGTGGAGCCAGAACGTTTTTTTCTGCCTAGTGTCCTACTCCTGTAGAGGGCAGTATAACCCAATTGATATGAATCAAAGAGGACTACGTCTGTCAATGAGCTAAGAGAAAAGGATTTTACGGTAAGATCTTACAAAAATCTATTTTTTATACAAATTTAAAATAAAATAATGTGCATATGAACTGTTGCATAGATTTTCCACAATTCTCTCAACGCGTTTCATGAGTCAATGCTTGCTTCTTCATGGATTATTAGAACACATGAATGTCTGCAAGGGGAAACCAAATTGTTAAAAAAAAAAAGGGGGGGGGATATACCACACACAGTATACTTACAAGTCCACTAACATAACATACAACAGAAATTGGCATTGGTCCTAATACAGAGTAAGTGTGCTAACTGGTCCACATAGTCCTGGCTGGGAGTTGTAACAGTGATAAAAATATATATTTTATACAAATTTAAATATTTAGATATTTTTATCACTTTTATATATTATTTTATTTGATTATCTTTCACTTTACCCCTTTTTTTTTACCTATTTACCTACCACTGCATTGTCAATATTTTCCCTATGCGGCTTTGTTTTCCTTTCTTCCTTTTTTTTTCCTCTTTCAGTGTGTTTGACTTTCATCATGGGCTGTATGCTCATCATGCCTTTGTCTTACAGGGTTTTTTTTTTTTTTTTTTTTTTCGAGTTTACAACCTCTTTATTGCCATTGCCAGTCGCCAGAGGGATATTTTAATTTTCGGCTGATTTTGTTTACAGTTTTAAAGTATTTATTGATTAAGAGCCGGTTCACACTAATCCGACTTGTCAGGCGACTTGGTTGCCTGACAAGTAGCTTCCAATGCTGTGCAATGAAACCGTTCTAATCAGAGCGACTCAAGTCGCTCTGACTTAGAAAAAGGTTCCTGCACTATTTTTTGGCAAAGTCTGAGCGACTGCATTGACTTCTATTATGAGAAGTCGTTGCAAGCCGCACTGAAGTCGCGCTGCACGGGCGACTTCATTAGTCGCCCGAAGTCGGGGCGACTTTGAGTCAGATTAGTGTGAACCGACTCTAAAAGAGCTAAGATGAATTGTTAATTGTTTGTGAAAAACGATAAACAAGGACGCGGCTGTTGTTAATCTAGCTTGGTGTGTCTAATGTTCTTTGTATGTTTGGAGTTTATGCCGCCTACCATCCCATGTTATGTCACCTCCGCTTTCAATGCGAAACATGTTGTCACTTTTACACCTGCAAATCATGTAGTGTTTCCATATTTTTTGAGATCGTTTGAGAAGTCTTTAGTCAGGAAGAGAGTATTTTTTCATCATGCTAGGAAGTTTTTGTATGAATAAATCACAGGATTTGTGTGGGACCAAACAAATGAAACCAGAGCAATAATCTTTCCTTTCATCACAATTTGTGTAATGCTTTAGCCTCAACTCACTTTGCTATAATTCCTGTGTTTCTGGCCATAATGGTCTTTACATCTCATTTTCGGCTCTCATTGCTTAGCAAATTGAGCATATTATGCTGTGAATGTAATGTGACATAATTTTCCCTCCTACAGAAATACTCAAACTCCTATGATATGTTCATGAGAGGGGAAGAGATCCTGTCTGGTGCTCAGAGAGTGCATGATGCTCAGCTGCTGACGGAAAGAGCGCAGCACCATGCGATTGGTAAGGAAATGTCTATACTTTTCTACCATGTTTGTAAATGGCAATTCTGTGCACTAGCTTGGCTGACACCCTGGAATATTTTCCTGTGTCAGGGTGTTGGTTGCTTTTATTCATTTGCACATAGATTGCCAGATTTTAAGTAATGGCTGTGGTTTCATCTTAACCATATGCAGGCTTTACTGTAACGACCAGTATGGTTCCATCCTCTGACTGGGACTGAAGAAAGTAAACAATGAACTACGTGTGCAGTGACATCACTAAACTTGCATTCGCGTGATCTACAAGTTCCTCTGCCCTGGTGGCAGATGGAACGTGTAGTCTTCCCATTCACAGATTCCTGAGAATGGATGACCTGGATGTGTGGGTGGAGCCTCCCACAGCCACACTAAGTTTAAATATCAATAGATGTCTGCAGAGAGAAGGGGGGAGGGGTGGGAGAATGCAGTCATGCTTCATTGTAAAGTGTACCTGTCCAGGCATAGAAAGTATATGTGAAAGTGAAAGGTAACAATACTGCTTAATTGCATGCCAGCATGTTTAACTTATTTAATTGATCCAATTGGATTCAATGCCTTAAACTGTCTGAGGTCTTGTTGTCACCAAGTCAAGATTAAGCCCACCCCCCATTAGTGGGGGATAGAGCTTGGTTCCAGAATGGGACAAGGCTCATTTCAGCTTGGAGAGAAGTAACAGTCCCATTTACGGCCTTAAAGTAAAACTAAAATCTTTTTTTTTTTTTTTTATAAATAATAGACATGTTATACTTACCTACTCTGTGTAATGGTTTTGCACAGAACACCCTGGATGCTCCTCTTCTCGGGTCCCCTGCAGGTGCTCCTGGCCCCTCCCTCCTGCCGAGTGCCCCTACAGCAAGCAGCTTGCTATAGGGGCACCCGAACCAAGCCGCTGCTTTTTGTGTCCATTCAGACACGAAGCCACAGCTTAGCCCCACTCCTCTCTCTCCTCATTGGCTACCTGACTTTGATTGACAGCAGCGGGCGCCAGTGGCTGTGTCTCAGCCAATCGGGAGGGAAAAAAATATAGTATGATTGTATGGGTAAGTGGCGCTCCTCTATAAGATATATGCAAATGTAGTGTATATAATATATATTCAACCCAGATATAAATGATTACATATGCAAAATTATACAATATGTAAAAAAATTTTAAAATTTAAAACCTAGTGCTAGTGTCCACTCGTGATATAAAATCATATGAGCCAATAAAGTGACATGTGCATCAATGAACTAAGAGCCGTTTAAAACAATATATAATAGTGCAATATAGGTGCAAAGTGCATAAATGTTGCAATTTTTTAAAAAACGTACCACATTGTGCAAAAAAATATAACTAAATTGAATCAATTAAGTGATTGTAAAATTAAAATTAAAAGTCCGGAACATATGCTGGTTGTAAATATAATACAGTATGTCAGTGTGGTGAAACCAGTCTTTATACAAAGCACTTAAAGGTGCTACTGTGCAAGTGCCAATCTGTGCAATCCGTGAAATTCCATGCAAAATGCAGGGTGTATCTGTTGAAGTATTAATACTTGGCCTTTTGCTCTGCTCAGTGCGGTGCCCCTAAAGAAACGCACTCACCGCAATGCTCTCCCCAAAAGGGGTGTCAAGCCTGCACAGCAAAAAGGATGGTCCTGTAGGTTCCCTCTGGGTCCGTAATGCCCGCCAGATGTTAGGAGATGCGTGCCCTCAGAACCTCGGGATGGTCATCAAATGGCCCCAGACACAGAAGGTAGACATTCCATAGTGTAGTATGTTTAAGCGTTTATTGCAAAAAATCTATACATCCACTCACATTTAAGTTTCCAGTCAAGCGTTGGTGGTATAGCGTCCGCGCCGGACGTCCGCAAATCCGAGGTGTCAGCGTGGTAATAGCCTGGGCTTAGCTACACATGGAAAACCATCTGCAATCAACACCTCAGTTCTTAAAATTATGTCGTCTCACCTATTCTTGGTTCCTTAAAGTGGTGGTAAACCCTTACATATATCCAGTGAATGAACTGGCCTCAGGTGATACACAGAGATTAAACAAATCCTCCTACATGAGTTGTACCTGTTTATCTGCAGTATTCTCTTCTCTTCAGCCCTTCAAAGTCCAGATATTATATGGCTTGTCTGAGAGTTCTGAAAAAGTGGGCTGAGAGCTGAAGTTACACTTTGCAAGCTCAGTGAGGAGAGCTCTGAGAGCTGATTGGAGGGAAGGGACACACCCCCTGCACACAGGAACAGAGCTGAAGCTGTCAGTCAGCTGGAGGTCCCTCCCCTGTCACCATTTTTCTCTTAGTGTAAGGAAAACCTAGAAGTGACTCATGCTGATAGCAGAGGAAGGAAGCAGCAGACATAAATGACACTTGCTCTGGATTGAGGCAAGTATTTATGTCTGAGGTTTACGGGCACCTAAGTCTATCCCTGCGCTTGGTATAAGATGGGTTTGCATAATCCTGTCTTCATTTAATCACAGTGCTAATGATAGCATATTGCTCAAAGTAGATTGGCATGCACTCCAACTCAATGGATGGTCCCGGAAGGCTGAGGGGGGTGCGCCCTATGACATCAACATGTTTCGGCCTTGTCGAGATGTATTGATGTCATGGGACACACCCCCTCAGGCTCCCAGCACCCCCTATCAGGCTGGAGTGCATGCCAACCTGCTTTGGCAATACCCTATCATTAGCACTGTCATTAAATGCAGACAGAATTATGCAAACCCATCTTTTACCAAGAGCAAGAATTTTTAAAGGACAAGCTTTTTAAATGCAATCTTTTAATTAATCAATTTTCCATTCTTTGCAATTAGATTTTTATAACGTGGTATGTTTTCTTTTTACTTTAGACTTGGAAAAGATCAAGGCGTACATTGACTCCTTCCGTTACGGAGCCCCACCTCATGCTGGAGGAGGCATTGGTAACTAGTCATATATTCATATATGTACATTTGTCCACATATTCCATATATATGTTTTAGTATGAATTGATAGGAAATGTCGACACAAATAAAAACATAATTTTAGTACAGAGGGGGAGGGTAACGCCAGCCATAGAGTTTGAATCCCAGCCGGTTTAGCAGGGACCAGCTGAGATTTGAACCATGTATGGACAGGCTGATTGAGCCCAAGTTGATCAATCGATGGACTTGGGTACAACCAGTATGTCGGATTTTTCTACATATGGTGATATAACCGGTAGCAGTAACTATTATATTCTGCTGGTCAGGAGTGCTCCCAGCGCCCCCTCTGGCAGAATACAATATAGCACAGCGGGAGGCTGTTGATGGAGGAATTAAACAATTTTCTACAGGTGGAAGGAAAGAAAATCGTATATTCTATGGCCAGCCTTTGATCTGACATGATTTTTATTGATGTCAATGCCTTCCTTTCCCAATAACTCCAATCTCTACACTGGCTGTCACAGGCAGGAAGCAAGGTATAAATCCCCAAATGTAGTCACACACACAAATGAAAACATATCAAAAACTTTATTCACACATGTTAGTGTTAGGCATTGCAGGTGATCCCTGGGTTACAAACATCTGACTTGCAAACGGAGGGAGACAACAGGAAGTGAGAGGAAATCTACCCCTAGGAAGGGAAATTCACTCCTGTAAGAGTTATCATGGGAAAAAGGGGTCTCCATTGAAGCTTTATCACCAATCCTTGTTTCCATGACAACCCAAAATTTTTCTAGATCGAATTATCACAGGGACAGAAAGTGAGGGGAAATCTTCTGAACAGTGGTACAGACAGCAAAACAAATGTTACAGGGGTATTAACCCTTCCCTATGCTATCCAAAAAACGTAAAAATGTTTTTGGCTGGAGCTACACTTTAAAAAATGTACCTGTTCCGACTTACAAACAAATTCAACTTAAGAACAAACCCACAATCCCTATCTTGTTTGTAACCCGGGGACTGGCTGTTCCTCTTTAGTATCTGATTTTGTATATTTTCTGAAAACCTCAAAATTGTATCTCTGCTGAGGGGCTCTGAACCCATTTATATACTATTCAGCTATTAAGTCATATAAAGAAGCAAAGGCTATTCAATAGACGAGTTTGGCTCTTCATTTGGGATGAATCTTCGCGTTTCCAAACAATGTGTTGTAAACTGAGACTCCCATTTAACTAACCTGGCGTCACACAATGCACAGCATAGAGCAGGGAGCTGAGTGTAATCAGTGACCTGGGTGGAGGGAATGTACACACTCCCATCTACACCATCTAATAGGGAAATATGCACAGCTGAGGCTGTCAATCACCTGCTGTGTGCTGGAAGGTAGGCCCGTCTCCCGGGATTGTCTAGTATTGGCATAGAGTTCAGTAATGGCAAACCTTGGCACCCCAGATGTTTTGGAACTACATTTCCCATGATGTTTTAAGTGTAATAGTGCGCTTTCCAATGTGAAACAAAAAAGTTATAAAAATATAACATATATTTCCTAAACACAATATTTAAAATAAATATGTGATTGAAGGTGTATAGCCAAAGCAATTAACACATTAATAAATAAATAGTGTTCAACCATGTGTGTATAAGAAACCATATATGTAACAGTGCTAATAGTGAACAGTCCTAGGGTTTTGATTGCAACAAACCCATGTGTAATATAGTGAAAACAAAGTCCAATTTCCAATCCTTTTGATTAGAATATAGTAGACAGAACATGTTCTGGTGAAAAGTCCAATATTAAATCAATAAGGTGATGAATGATTGATCCCTCCACCTGGTGAAATGCCTCCTTACCCGGCGGAAATGAAGGTAAGTGCCCAAAAAATTAAATTCCTGTGAAGATGCCTCGTATAATTCTTATGAACACCAGCAAACGTGCACACCCCCAGGTGCAAACAAGCAATAAGAGCCTCTTACCAAATAAAAGGGGAAAAACAGCCTTAAATCAGCAGATGAATACTGTAGGCACTCCTCCTCTCTCCTTCCTTCAGGGTTGGTAACTCACTCAGTGGTGCGGCAAGGTACATAGAAAATATATGGAGGACTAATAGTGCATTACCTTTTTTAAAAGGAGTTTATTAAACAGATTGCACTTACATATAGGTAGATGTTACAAACGGGAATCATCAATAATTCGGGCAGAGGATCTCTGTTTCAGCTCGTGTCCGGCTGCAGCACGGACCACCGAGTGACGCAATGACGGTACGCCTCCCTCCTGACGCGTTTCCTCCAATAGGGCTTCGACTGAGAATGGGAGATAGGCGCGCGCCGTCATTTCCACCTATTTATGCAGGAAGTTGGGTCTTACATCTTCCGGTGTCTGCAAGGTTTGTCTCCAAACCGGAAGTATCCTTATATATAGCGATTTCGGGTAAAACCTTTTGGATTCCAATAAGGATCTATACCAAATAGGTTGAGTATTAATTTGGTCTATAATGATTCTCATCCATTTTAAACATTTCCCATGATGCTCGTGCACTCTGCAGTGTAGTTCCAAAACATCTGGGGTGCCAAGGTTCACCATCACTGGCCTAGACTGTCAGAAGTGACTCCTGCAGATAGCAGAGGAATGAAAAAACAGACAAGCATCACACTAAGTGCTTTGAAAAGAGGCAACTACAAGTATAGAGGATTATGCTTTGTTTATATTTTATTTCAGACATTTATAGGCACTTTAAGTCAGCTAAAACATTCCAGGTGCATCAAAATAAAAGGTGTGCAAAGTCTTTCAGTTTAGAAAGCAGCTGCAGCCTGAGTAGAAACACCTGCCAGCATGCTGCGGGGAAGCCCCTTGCTCTCTGTGTGTAAGCAGTGGTCTCGCTGCAGAGGTCTTATGCCCTCTACTGAGCTGGAACTCTCCAGGTTGCAGGGAGCATGAGCTTTGCTCTAGCCCTGACTCAGCAAGGGATGTAACAACGAAAACAATAGAAGGGCACACTCACCTAGTGCAATATCATAAAAACATTTATTGAAGGGTAAAAATTGAACTCATAAAAGCAAGTTGTAAATACACGTAAAAAATCCTAATACAGTCAGGTGACCTCCAGGACATGGATTCTCCCAGTACTGCAGAAGGGCTGGATGGCGTCTGTACTGGTAAGCCTTACTAATATGGACGCCATCCAGCCCTTCTGCAGTACTGGGAGAATCCATGTCCTGGAGGTCACCTGACTGTATTAGGATTTTATATGCGTATTTACAACTTGCATTTGTGAGTATGATGTATAATACTCTTTTTACCCTTCAATAAATGTTTTTAATATTACACTAGGTCGGTACGCCCTTCTCTTGTTTTCTAGTTTATGTGGATGCCCATAGTCCTGAAAGGGCAGCAAGAACCTACAAGCTATCAACATAGCCTTTTCCCCTAAGCACAGCACCTAAGTGCAGAAGAATTACTTGTTGTTCAGCAAGGAACGTGTCAGACCTCTGCAGTGAGACCACTGCTTCCTCGCAGATTGTAGGGGTCCCTTTTCTACAGCATGCTGGCAGGGGGCAGGCTTTGCTACGAAGGCTGTGGCTGCTTTCTAAAGAAACAGACTGAAAGACATTTTCATGTTTTGATGTACCTGGAAAATATTTAGCTGATTTTAAACTGAAAGTTCAATTACACTTTAACATTACTACCTGCCATTTTCAAGTAAACATTAAAGGCCAAGTCTTACCTAAACCTTTATTACTTTTGTGAGGTTTACCAAATCATAAACTAGCCTCGTATAGCTCTCTAACACCCTGATAATACGTTGGATACCGCACCAATTGGTTATAGGAGCAACAGACACTTGTTCATAGATTTCAACTTGTTTTTTTTTTTTGTCCCTCCCTGGGCCTTACAATACCCGCCCCAGAATGTCTAGTGCCAGCAATTGAAATATTGGTATTTGCTTTCTGGAGTCTAGAAACATACAGGTCCTCCATTGTTGCACTGAGTATATAAATGCATTCAGTTACCCTTATTTGTTTCTCTCTCTTACAGGTCTAGAGCGAGTCACCATGCTGTTCCTGGGACTGCACAACGTCCGCCAAACCTCCATGTTCCCACGTGACCCCAAAAGACTCACCCCGTAGAGAGACCATATTCTTGGAAGTCACCTGCTATATTTAGCCATATTCTAGACTGTACACTGCACTTCTAAAACTTCTTACCATCACAAACAATGGACCTCAGAATAGGGCCTGTCAATGCCTATAACACATCCTAACACTGGACCGCCACCCCAAGCCGTCCATCAAGAGTTGCTGGATTCCATAGCCTTACTTTTTCTTATATTATCAAATACTGGAGCCGCTAATGGGGTTAGATTACATGTCATGTAAACTAATTTTAATACCAGACTCTATACCTAGTCAGTCAAAAGTTCCTGGGTTCCCTAACTTTTATTTTTTTCTTACAGTAATAAATGTTGGACTTTTTACTAGGGCCAGGCGTGTAGCCTAGTATATCAGGTGGAAGAAGAAGAGAAGATAGGCAGGGGTCAATATACCTGCCCACAAGGCTCAGTCATTTTGCCCTTTGAAAATTTTGTTTAAAGCGGAACTACACTCACCTAAAATTCAGCAATGCACCATCCCCAAAACTCACTTCTGGCCGCTGACCTCTTTGGATGGACGATTTCCAGGTCTCCAGTAGGCGGCTGCTGTCATTGGCTGGCCCTAGATGACCTCACTCCCGTGCATGCGCAGGAGTTCCATCAGATTCAGCATTACTGAATCTACGCAACTTGCGCAGATTGTACAGGGGCAGACAGGCAGGTAAGTAGATTTAATGCAGATGAGACAAAGCATGTCTCTTCTGCATTAAAAATCCTGCTTTTTGGCCTATTTTCATTGGGGAGCCTAAAGTTCCAGTTTACTCTTGACTTGCTTGAAACATGTTTAAATAATTTCCTGTCCAGGGTGGACTTATGAGTCCTGTATTATCAGGGGAGGGCTGGCAACCTTAGGCCTTGGGGGCAAGTCCAGTCAAGTGGCCCGTTGAACTATCGAATAAGCTCGCCATCCATGCCCACCTGGTTTTATAACGTATATTGATGTTATGAAGCAAGACAAACATGATGCAATGGGGTAACATAATTTCATGTTAATAGCAATGAAGGAGGTTTAACAGAAATACATGACATCACGCCAGGCGGGGCCTAGGAAGCTCCTGTCCGGAGGAGATCACTCTGCCTGACAGGGAAGTGACTGTGTTAGTATTGTGCCAGCCGGGTGCAGGAACGATTCTGCACACTCATACCGCACTGCTGCAGCTCTGCAAATATAACATTGTGTAGCGGCGACCAGCAGCTGTATACAGTGTCTGGCCCCTCCATTAATCCAGCCCCAAGGGTGGCCTTTTTGCATCAGAGCAGCCCGGGGGGCGATTGCCACCCTGCCTCCCTTCCCAGTCCTCCCCTGTGTATTATCCTTACCACAGGTGCTAGCTAGATCACAGGAAGGATATGATCAAACCTAAGCACCGGGATTTGGTGAACCCATCCCGTAACCGGGAGATATATTGAGAAGATTGGATAACACCTTGGATGTCTGTGGGCTGACTGTAACCAATTACTTTTAGGAGAGCTCTGATGAGAACAGACGATAGTGGAGTTCTTAGGCTGGTGGCCTTTTGTTCTTTTGATATGAGAGAAGCCCCTTAGATTGTCCTTCATTCATATAAACAAGCATGTTTGATGTCCTAAAAGCATGCATTTTAATAGGAGCTGTAGCAAGGGATGGTCTCCAGGATTTGGAGCGTTTTCTAACTCTGTGAGAAGCTAAACAATTAGCAGACAGTTCTAGAATAGCAAATCAGACCAGAAAACGAGTACAGTGTTTTGTATGCAGAAAAATACCCCTCGGTATTGTGTGATTTTAACATGACTTCAGAATAGGAGATCATACGGTTTTGTAACTAATAAAGAGTTAAGAAAAACAAATCGCTGTATTCAAAAAATAGCAAGTGAATTCTACTAAAGAAAATAAAATATTTGACTAATTCTATGAACAAGTTTCTTTTTATTCTGGGATCTTTATGGTATAAACAGATTTGTGTCTTTTTTTTAAATGGTATTTGGGTAAAAGAGAATCCTAAAGCTCCATAAACCATTATCTCTTATATGTACTCCTTGAGTATGTGTTTAAACTATTTCATAATGTATGGATGGGCTTTTTTTTTGTGTTCGTTTTGAATAGACTTTGAATAGTTCGTTTTTGAAAAGGACAGAGGTGTCAAACCCAATTTCACTGCGAGCCGCATAAGCATTATGGTTGCCCTCAAAGGGCTGGTTGTATCTGTAAGACTAGATGTCCAGAACGCATTCCCCTTACATCCGATGGCAAGAGCCCTCCCACCATCCGAATCCAAGAGTTCCCCACACTCCCTTGTATCACAGTGTACCCCCTTACCTTGTGATCCTGCCAGGAAAAAATGGGGGGGGGGGGGGGCAGAGCTGGGAAGCAGCATTCCCCCGGCCACCCAAATATTTATCCAGCAATGTTGCTGGAGTTTCTCAGCTGCCCGGGACTCCCCTCCTCATTGGCTGAGACATAAGCACGGCGCGATTGGCTCCCGCTGCTGTCAGTCAGCCAATCAGGAGAGAGAGGGGCAGGGCCTGGGTTGCAACTCCGTGTCTAATTGACACAGGGAGCTTTGACTCGGCTTGGGTGCCCCCATAGAAAGCTGCTTGCTGTGGGGGCACTCAACAGGAGGGAGGGGTCAGGAGCACAGAAGAGGGACCCAAGAAGAGGAGGATCTGGGCCGCTCTGTGCAAAACCACCGCACAGAACAGGAAAGTATAATATGTTATTTATGGAAAAAAAAAAAGGTTAGTAGATGCCCCCTACTTATTCTTATGAGGCAGTGCAGTGTTAATTTTGATGTCAAATTTCAATTTAGTTTTAGTCATAGTCTTTTGACTAAAATGTCATTTTAGCTTTAGTCGTATTTTAGTCACCCGAATTGTTTTATTTTGTCATATTTTAGTCGACTAAAATAGTATTAATTTAGTTGCGAAAAATATTTTGGTCCACAAAATCAACACTATGCACACATTCGCAAATATATGTAGAAGCCACAGTGGCTCGCCAAGGCTCCTCTGTAAAGTGTGGCCCTAATTCATAAATTTGAGAATCTCCAAGATGGAGCATTTATCACAATGTAACACCAAAAGGGGAACAAAGCTCTCCTACGCTAAAACGCATGAATTTACTTTGAGCTTTACCATTTACCTGCGTTACATCAATGTCACATTAATCTGATATTTTAATCAGCAGACTTTGTTGAATTTATTTTGAGGTAGTATATTTACAGCTGCAAGAAAAAGTATGTGAACCCTTTGGAATGATATGGATTTCTGCACAAATTGGTCATAAAATGTTATCTGATCATCATCATCATCTAAGTCACAACAATAGACAATCACAGTCTGCTTAAACTAATAACACACAAAGAATGAAATGTTGCCATGTTTTTATTGAACACACCATGTAAACATTCACAGTGCAGGTAGAAAAAGTATGTGAACCCCTAGACTAATGACCTCTCCAAGAGCTAATTGGAGTGAGATGTCAGCTAACTGGAGTCCAATCAATGAGATGAGATTGGAGGTGTTGGTTACAGCTGCCCTGCCCTATAAAAAACACACCAGTTCTGGGTTTGCTTTTCACAAGAAGCATTGCCTGATGTGAACGATGCCTCGCACAAAAGAGCTCTCAGAAGACCTACGATTAAGAATTGTTGACTTGCATAAAGCTGGAAAGGGTTATAAAAGTATCTCCAAAAGCCTTGCTGTTCATCAGTCCACGGTAAGACAAATTGTCTATGAATGGAGAAAGTTCAACACTGCTGCTACTCTCCCTAGGAGTGGCCGTCCTGTAAAGATGACTGCAAGAGCACAGTGCAGACTGCTCAATGAGGTGAAGAAGAATCCTAGAGTGTCAGCTAAAGACTTACAAAAGTCACTGGCAAATGCTAACATCCCTGTTAGCGAATCAACAATAAGTAAAACACTAAACAAGAATGGATTTCATGGGAGGATACCACAGAGGAAGCCACTGCTATCCAAACAAAACATTGCTGCACGTTTACAGTTTGCACAAGAGCACCTGGATGTTCCACAGCAGTACTGGCAAAATATTCTGTGGACAGATGAAACCAAAGTTGAGTTGTTTGGAAGAAACACACAACACTATGTGTGGCAAAAAAGAGGCACAGCACACCAACATCAAAACCTCATCCCAACTGTGAAGTATGATGGTGGGGGCATCATGGTTTGGGGCTGCTTTGCTGCGTCAGGGCCTGGACGGATTGCTATCATCGAAGAAAAAATGAATTCCCAAGTTTATCAAGACATTTTGCAGGAAAACGTAAGGCCATCTGTCTACCAGCTGAAGCTCAACAGAAGATGGGTGTTGCAACAGGACAATGACCCAAAGCATAGAAGTAAATGCAACAACAGAAGGGCTTAAACAGAAGAAAATACGCCTTCTGAAGTGGCCCAGTCAGTGTCCTGACCTCAACCCGATTGAGATGCTGTGGCATGACCTCAAGAAAGCGATTCATACCAGACATCCCAAGAATATTGCTGAACTGAAACAGTTCTGTAAAGAGGAATGGTCAAGAATTACTCCTAACCGTTGTGCACATCTGATCTGAAACTACAGGAAACGTTTGGTTGAAGTTATTGCTGCCAAAGGAGGTTTAACCAGTTATTAAATCCAAGGGTTCACATACTTTTTCCACCTGCACTGTGAATGTTTACATGGCGTGTTCAATAAAAACATGGCAACATTTCATTCTTTGTGTGTTATTAGTTTAAGCAGACTGTGATTGTCTATTGTTGTGACTTAGATGATGATGATCAGATCACATTTTATGACCAATTTGTGCAGAAATCCATATCATTCCAAAGGGTTCACATACTTTTTCTTGCAGCTGTATGAAGGTGCACAAAATATTTAAATTTTGCATTGGGAAATTACAAAAATTCAAAAGTGTTGGTATTTTTTCTTAAAACCCAAAGAAATAAAAATATATGAATCCAAATAAACTAAATATATCAAATCAAAACCCTATCTTTGCTGGAAAAAAATAAATTATTTATAATACGTTAGGATAGACATCACCAAAACAGAAAAACACTGAGACTTGAGGAGATTTACACTTTAGTTTTTGAAGGAACTCGGCAGGTAGGTTGTTCCAAACGTCTTGGAAAACTAACCTCAGATCTTCTGTGGATGTCGGCTGCCTCAAATCCTTCTGTCTCTTCTTATAATCCCAGATAGACTCCATGATGTTGAGATCAGGGCTCTGTGGGAACCTAACCATCACTAACAGGACTCCTTGTTCTTTACACTGAAGGAGGAGATTTACACTCACTTTACTATTTCACTTCATTACTCAAAAGCAGCACTAATGTGATATCATTTAATTAGTATTATTATATAGGATTTATATAGTGCCAACAGTTTGCGCAGCACTTTACAATGTGAGGGAAGACTATAGTTACAATACAATTCAATACAGGAGGAACCAGAGGGCCCTGCACGTTAGAGCTTACAATCTAGAAATTAATAGCCTTGATTATATTTTGGGTTAAATTCAGGAGGGTGTGCAAATTATATAAAGGTTACATTGGGAAAATTTTCAGAAAGATTTGATTTTTTTCTAATTTTTTACTTTTTTTTTCTTAGAAAAGATTAATGACATAAAATATATGTACAGTATCCAAATGTATTACCAAATTAAAGCTATGTTTGACTTAAAAGAAAAAGCAAACCTAAAAAAAATATAATGAGTGGTACTGAAACGCCATCACAATTAAGTACTTCTACTTCCACACTAACTGCAATAGGGTGCCAAAATACTAACATGGTGGTTTCAGAAATTGACACACAGAACGCGTTCCTTCCTGGGCCCTGTCCTGTTCCCACCAAGTGACTAAGACGCACTCAACTGTGCAAAAGTTTTAGGCAGGTGTAAAAAAAATGCTGTAAATAAGGAATGCTTTCAGAAATAGTGTTAATACTTCATTTAAATCAATTAACAAAATGGAAAGTAAATGAACAGAAGAGAAATCCAAATCAAATCAATATTTGCTGTGACCGCCCTTTGCCTTCAATTCTTCTAAGTACACTTGCACACAGTTTTTGAAGGAACTCAGCAGGTAGATTGTTCCAAACATCTTGGAGAACTGACCACAGATCATCTGTGGATGTCGGCTGCCTCAGATCTTTCTGTCTCTTCTTGTAATCCCAGACAGACTCGATGTTGAGATCAGGGCTCTGTGGACACCAAACCAGGACTCCTTGTTCTCCTTTACATGGTATCCCCTCCAAGATCGTACCTGGTTATGACCCCGGAGATCTTCCAGGCTGGTCCCGGCCAGCCTCAGCGATTTCCTCCGGCATATACGGTGCAGGGGTGCCCCTGCTCATAGGGCAAATGGCGCTGCCCCCCCACCTCGGGCGCTGCCCCCCCACCTCCCCCCACCGCTTTGGCTTTCCGGGAGTCTCCTCCTCGAGGAGCAAGATGGCGGCGGGACCAGAACGTTGCATCACTTCCGGTGACGCACTTTCGGTCTGCAGCCATCTTAAAAGAGGCAGAAGTGGTCAATGGAGCAGTGTATTCTGCTGACGTTACTTCCGGACAGCGACGCACACGTTTACAGAGGAGCATACTAAACTCTGGGCTAAATGCCCCAAGGTAGATGGAACTCTCAATGATTCTATGGAAAAAAAAAGTTAGAAGCACTTCTAAGAAGAGCCTGGGAAGCCGCAGCTGCGAATCTAAATCCAGCCATAGCTTCCACCTGCACGGCCAGGACCCTATTAGTATGGCTGACACAGTTACAAGAACTGCTAGAAGGGGAAACCCCAAGAGAGGAACTGGGAAAAACCATTCCCACTCTAACCAGAGCAGCAGCTTTCCTGGCGGACGCATCAGCAGAATCCGTAAGGATATCAGCCAGAACCCCTGGCCTAATCAATTCAGCTAGGAGAGGCCTGTGGTTGAAGTCATGGGAAGGAGACATCACCTCTAAAAATAGATAATGGGACATCCCCTTTACAGGCAATTTACTGTTCGGACCCAACCTGGAAACGGTATTGGACAGAACCACAGCCAAGAACAAGGGATTTCCTCAAACCAAAAAGAACAAGGGGAAAACACCCTTTCGCCAATCCAGAAGATTTGATAAGACGGGTCCAAAAAAGCGCTGGACACAAAACAAATAAGGCAAAGAGGAGTTAATCCTCAAGCCGTCTGTCCTAAAGAACAAAAAACAATAAAGTGCCTGGGCAGGGAGAAGGGGGGGCTCTCCTCGCTAGCCAAGGGAGGAAATCAGGGAAAACGCAGTTTCTCCTTGGCTCGGTAGCAGTAGGCTACTTGATAGTTTTTCCTCTCGCCCCCCCTCCCCGACCAAGTACCTGAGAATCTTCATAGCCACAGGGGATTGGCAGGAGGCACATTCACATGTACTGATAGCAACCGAAGATTTGTGGTGCAAGGGTCGGCTTCCCCTCCGGGGTTGGGATATTCACAGAGTCTGTCCTCAGCCCTCCCTCACACCACAAACCCCCTTTACAGCAGAGTCCCCCTTTTACATTACAGTGCCCCTTTACAGTGTAGTCCCCTTTACATCACTGTAATGGGGACTGCTCTGTAAATGGAGCATTGTAATGTAAAGAGGGGCAGACTGCAGGGGCACTGTAATGGAGAAGGCTATGAATGCTCGGGGCACTGTAATGATTACAGTGCCTCTTTACAGTGCAGTCCCCACTTATATTACAGTTCCTCTAGCAATCACAGCTGCCTCTATCACAGTCCCCCAGCAGTCTGCCCCTCCTCTCTAACTATCACACATTGCTAATCTCTGCCTCCCCTTCACATGACTCCTATCTTTGGCAGGGCAGAGGATGTGATCAGTCTGTGTGTCCATTCCCGGCTCCCCCGCCTGTCCGACAACTTCATCCAATCAGCAGGGCAGAGAGCGGGAGGAGCTCTCCATTCCAATCTGCAGCTTCTTCCATCCCCTGCCCTGCTGATAGGATGACATCATCGGCCGGGCGGGTGGAGGAGCCAGGGGAGGACACACGGGCATGGCTGCACAGCAGTAAGTGAGCGTTGACCATGGTCTGTGATAACCCTGTGGCCACCACTCACATTCTGCTGTGCACCCGGCGTTGGGGACCCCTGGCCTAGTAGACTGGTGTCATCACGAAGACGTTAAACTCTGATAGAGAAATATCACCAGCACACCAAGATCCCCAAAAATCAGTACAAAGTTTTATTAGGGGGGGGGAGACTGAGGTTGCTTTCTTGCTTACTGATTGGTGGATGGCTTTTTAATATAATATACACAGGTAACATGTAATAATGTTTAAAGCGTCGCATATGGAGATTTTTAAGTACCGTATTTTGTTGCCATTCTATGAGCGTTTGCAATTTTACAGCATATCTATTTACTCGGCGTAACATCATCTTTCACATTATACAAAAAAAATTGGGCTTACTTTAGTTTTTTTTTTTTTAAATTCAATAAAGTGTATCTTTTCCAAAGAAAATTGCGTTTGAAAGACCGATGCGCAAACACAGTGTGACATAAAATATTGCAACAACCGCTGTTTTATTCTTTAGGGTCTCTGCTAAAAAAATAAATATAATGTTTGGGGGTTCTACGCAATTTTCTAGCAAAAAAATACTGATTTTAACTTGTAAACAACAAGTGTCAGAAAAAGTGGTTAAAATAAAAGTATGGCTTTTGGTGTTTTTCCCAATTTTATACTTACCTGGGTGGATGCTGCATCTGTCCCCCGGCGCCTCTGAACTTAGTGTTTGAACACCGCCAATCGCTCGGTTCTTACAGATCCCTAAGCAGAGAGCTGCTGTCAGTCACCGCTCTCTGCTTTGCCCCCTCCTCGCTCTTTGGAGCGCTGGGCTGTGAAGGGGCGGGGAGTGGCCGGCTCAGGCTTTCAGCGGCTCGCTATGAGGCTGAGCTGGATCTCGGTCCAGGCACCTGGCGGATCCTGAATTCCATTGTTGCGATGACGCGGTGCCTGGACTGACTTCTGTGATGTCAGCAGACAGTGGACTAAAGTGGGCGCTCTCTGCCGGAAACGGGTCACAGTGCAGAACAAACTGCACTCCCATGATCCATAATGAGCTTTGTCTGTACATCTTTAAAGAGTAACTCCACTTTTGTTGAAAAAAAAAAAAAACACTCACCTTCTGGCTGATCTCTGTACATTGCAGGGATTTTAACAACCTTTGTTGCAGATTCCTATCTTTTGTTCTAAAGAAATCATAGTTTGTTCCTCTGTGCTCAGTGGGTCTAATGGGAGTGGTTTCATAATTCTCTATCAGCTGTGGCAGCTGCAGAGCTCTAATGAGAAAAGCTGCAGGGTCTGCATCCCTTTAGACGTGTTCCAATTGGGAGTATCTCACCAAAAATGACATTTTTGTTGCAGGGGATGCCAGAAATCTGACTTGTATCTTAGTGCAGACTTCTGGGAAAATTGGTGAGCCAATCACACAAGCAGGAAATGATGTTTCTGGGGTGTGGTCAGTATACATTCTGTGTACAGAACAGCTCTAGGCGACCATATTGCATTGCATTTTCAATCAATTACAACTGCAGATTAAAAAGGAAAGGTCATTTTTACTAACATTCAATAACGATATGATTTGTGTCACAATTGTATACAATATATTGTTTTTCTTTCTTTGCTGATTTTTTTCCCCCGCAAAAGTGGAGTTACCCTTAAAGTTCATGTGCATGTAAAGCAGGCATTACCAACCTGCGGCCCAGAACCGCAGGCAATGCGACCCACTGCCCCCTGACAATTTTTTTTTTTTTGCTGGGGAGGAAGAAAGTCGAGTCAGGGGCACGGCCACAGCAACTTCCAACTAACTGTAGGCAGAGGCTGTTTACAAACAGAGCGGGGATCTCCTGCTTTCCCGGTGGCCTCGGTCATACTATGCCCCGCCTCCTGGACTGGCTCCTACGATAGACCGCACATTGGTGATGTCTATTATAGGAGCCGGTCCAGGAGGCAGGACTGATACCCGCTCTGTGTAATTCAGCGGCTCTCCTTTCTCTTCATTGCAGGCTGCATTGGATGGGCACACACTGGTGAGGCTGCATTGGATGGGCATGCACTGGTGAGGCTGCATTGGATGGGCACTAATCAGGCTGCTTTGGATGGGCACACACTGGTGAAGCTGCATTGGATGGGCATGTGCTAGTGAGGCTGCATTGGATAGACACGCACTGGTGAGACTGCATTGGATGGGCACTGGTGAGGCTGCATTGGATGGGCACGCACTTGTGAGGCTACATTTGATGGACACTGATCAGGCTGCATTGGATGGGCATGTACTGGTGAGGCTGCTTTGGATGGGCACACACTGGTGAGGCTGCATTGGATAGACACGCACTGGTGAGACTGCATTGGATGGGCACTGGTGAGGCTGCATTGGATGGGCACGCACTTGTGAGGCTGCATTGGATGGGCACGCACTTGTGAGGCTACATTTGATGGACACTGATCAGGCTGCATTGGATGGGCATGCACTGGTGAGGCTGCATTGGATGGGCACTAATCAGGCTGCTTTGGATGGGCACACACTGGTGAAGCTGCATTGGATGGGCACACACTGGTGAAGCTGCATTGGATGGGCATGCACTAGTGAGGCTGCATTGGATAGACACGCACTGGTGAGACTGCATTGGATAGACACGCACTGGTGAGACTGCATTCGATGGGCACGCACTGGTGAAGCTGCATTGGATGGGCACTGTTTAGGCTGCATTGGATGGGCACGCACTGGTGAGGCTGCATTGGATGGGCACTGTTTAGGCTGCATTGGATGGGCACGCACTGGTGAGGCTGCATTGGATAGGCACATACTTGTGAGGCTACATTTGATGGACACTGATCCGGCTGCATTGGATGGGCATGCACTGGTGAGGCTACATTGGATGGGCACTAATCAGGCTGCTTTGGATGGGCACACATTGGTGAAGCTGCATTGGATGGGCATGTAGTAGTGAGGCTGCATTGGATAGACACGCACTGGTGAAGCTGCATTGGATGGGCATGCACTGGTGAAGCTGCATTGGATGGGCATGTAGTAGTGAGGCTGCATTGGATGGGCACGCACTAGGCTGTAAGTGCTGTGCAATCCCCCGACTGCTGTGGGAGACTTAGGATGTCTGCAGTCAGTGACAGAGCCGCTGCTTCCTGTATAGTTCCGGCTCTGTCACAGGCGGAGTGATATGAAATGTACTCCGCCTGTGACAGGAGCCATACAGGAAGCATCGGCTCTGCTCTCTACTGCAGCCGCTGCTTCCTCCAGCAGGACCAGCATTACCCGCCAGCAGTAATCGCCAGCAGTCTGCAAAATAAGTAGAGAGGTATGTGCATTAGCGTGTGTAAATTGTTGCAATATGTTTTTTAATAACTAGTTGTGTTCTGTCATAATATGTCATGTCCTTGTTCATACATGTATGAATAAGGACATGACATTTTCTGTCTACCTAAGTCACATGTGCTAGGGGTGCAACTATCCCCCAGCACATAACTGTAAATATCCCAGCATGTGCAGTGCTTCTGACTTCTACCACTGTCTCCACTCCAAATCACTGAAGAGGTGATGGTGGTTAGAGTGTTCCTTTAATATCTCTCAGAAGAAGTAATCCTCTGTATACTGATTCCAGTATTCCTGATACGGCACATCTGCGTTTTATTATTTATATACCTTAACTATAGTATATATTTTATATGCGGCCCGAGGAAATTTCTCTACACTCAATGTGGCCCAGAGAAGCCAAAAGGTTGGACACCCATGGTAAAGGCACGTGTCCCAATAATTTTGGTAATATAGTGCATATAGATGTATTTCTATCCTCCCGCCACCAGAGGGCGCCCCCAGAGCATACGGCACTTCTTCCAGCACCACGGCTTATTGCCAATTGTTCCTTCCCTTACCCCGCCCCTCTATAGTTAGTGGCGCGAAAATCTGGCCCGTCCCTTTTGTCCTATTGGCTGCGAGTGGCGCGAACCGGTTCACGTGACCCCGTAGCTTGGCGCGAAAGTCTCCCAGTGTACCGAGCGGTAGCAGCGTGTTATCGGTAATCAGGATGGACGTAGCTGAGCCCGGAGCCCCGGCCGCCACCGCCCCGCATGTGAAAGATGAGCTGGCCGACAAGTGTCAGAAGCTGTTCCAGGACTTCCTAGAGGAGTGAGTGTCTCCGGGCGGGGGGTGACACACTTCCAGGCGCAGTGTAATCGGGGCTCTCCGTACATAAAGCGGTCATGTAGCTGATTGTCCCCTATTTCCAGGGGCCCCTCCATCACCCAGTCTGGGGCCCCTGAGTTTCACATTCTTCCAGAAGTCATAGGTGGTGCTGCTCCTCAATGGAATGTGGCCTGCTGGGGGTTGTAGTTCTGTAGGGGCCTGCTGGGGGGTTGTAGTTCTGTAGGGGATGATGGGGCCCGCTGGGTGTTGTAGTTCTGTAGGGGACAATGGGGCCGGCTGACTTGGCCCGCTGGGGGTTGTAGTTCTGTAGGGGCCTGCTGGGGGGTTGTAGTTCTGTAGGGGTCGATGGGGCCGGCTGACTTGGCCCGCTGGGGGTTGTAGTTCTGTAGGGGACGATGGCGCCAGCTGGGGGTTGTAGTTCTGTAGGGCCCGCTGGGGGTTGTAGTTCTGTAGGGGACGATGGGGCCCGCTGGGGGTTGTAGTTCTGTAAGGCCCGCTGGGGGTTGTAGTTCTGTAGGGGCCTGCTGGGGGGTTGTAGTTCTGTAGGGGCCTGCTGGGGGTTGTAGTTCTGTAGGGGCCTGCTGGGGGGTTGTAGTTCTGTAGGGGCCTGCTGGGGGGTTGTAGTTCTGTAGGGGATGATGGGGCCCGCTGGGTGTTGTAGTTCTGTAGGGGGCAATGGGGCCGGCTGACTTGGCCCGCTGGGGGTTGTAGTTCTGTAGGGGCCTGCTGGGGGGTTGTAGTTCTGTAGGGGCCTGCTGGGGGGTTGTAGTTCTGTAGGGGCCTGCTGGGGGGTTGTAGTTCTGTAGGGGCCTGCTGGGGGGTTGTAGTTCTGTAGGGGTCGATGGGGCCGGCTGACTTGGCCCGCTGGGGGTTGTAGTTCTGTAGGGGACGATGGCGCCAGCTGGGGGTTGTAGTTCTGTAGGGGCCTGCTGGGGGGTTGTAGTTCTGTAGGGGCCTGCTGGGGGGTTGTAGTTCTGTAGGGGCCTGCTGGGGGGTTGTAGTTCTGTAGGGGCCTGCTGGGGGGTTGTAGTTCTGTAGGGGCCTGCTGGGGGGTTGTAGTTCTGTAGGGGACAATGTGGCCGGCTGACTTGGCCCGCTGGGGGTTGTAGTCCTGTAGGGGATGATGGGGCCGGCTGGGTGTTGTAGTTCTGTAGGGCCTGCTGGTGGTTGTAGTTCTGTAGGGGCCCGCTGGTGGTTGTAGTTCTGTAGGGGCCCGCTGGTGGTTGTAGTTCTGTAGGGGACGATGGGGCCCGCTTGGGGTTGTAGTTCTGTAGGGGACGATGGGGGCCAGCTGATATGATATGCTGGGAGTTGTAGTACCATAGATGAGACTGGATGTCATTGAATAATGGGGGGGGAGGGGAGTTGTTTAGTATCCATAAGAGACTGGCGTGTCTTGCTGGGAGTTGTAGTTCTATAGCAGCTCTGGCAGAATGGCATGTCATAAGAATTGTATGTTCTCAGCTGCCAAAGAGGAAAGACTTTTGGTGTATGATGGGAATTGTAGTTCCTCAGCGGCTGGGAGTTGCCATTTCTCTGCAGGTGGTGATCGTTTCTGGTGTCATTTTCAGGTTTCAGAACGCAGATGGAGAGTTGAAGTATAAAAGTGATGCAGAAGAGCTGATCCGCCCGGAGAGGAACACTCTCCTTGTCAGCTTCCAGGATCTGGAGCAGTTCAACCAGCAGCTGGCCACCACCGTCCAGGAGGAGTTCTACAGGTGAGGCTCTCACCCTGTCAGTGGTGCCGGTTTCCTGTAATCATTGAAGATGTCCCTTCTGACATCGTGTTTCTTCTTTTCAGAGTCTACCCGTACCTCTGCCGAGCGGTGCGATCTTATGCCAAAGACCATGGGAATGTTCCCCAAAGCAAAGAATTCTACGTGGCCTTCCAAGACCTCCCCACCAGACACAAGTAAGTCCTGCTTCATGACGTGGATTTGTCTAATTTCTGCACTACAATTCTCAATGTGGTACGGATTACCACTCGGAAATTCATTCGTGGGGGGTGGGGTTGGGCGACAGTATTAGACTCCTCCTTGCATTATTTTTATTTTGGTACTGCCTATGTTGTCCGGTCCCCAGCAGAGAATTCCCTTCCTGTGATGTTCAGATCCTGAGTCTAGGCGCTGCCTGATAGTTCCAGGTATAGAGGAGCATAAAACTTGTTCTCCTATTTGATGGTGCTTGTATCTGGTGACTGGCTAGAAAGTCACAAGCTGCCTCACAAAAAAGGAAGATGGGGTAGATTCTTTAGCACTTAGAGGAACCCTCCACTCTATAAAACTGCCAACATGTGAAGGGGGACATAAACGAGGAGTATTTTTATTTTGAAACTTTAACAGTTTGAAAACTGGGCTGCGCTGCCATTTTGAAAAGCTGTGTGCTGACTGTCATACTGCGTGTGTGAGTTGAAATTCACGATACCATACACATCAACGTCTGCATGTGCTGTATGACCTTACATGAATCTTGTTCGAATAAGACACCCTTCCTTTGAGATCTTGGAAAAGTTTGTTACCAGCGAATGAGTGTAATTTCAAATGGCGGAAGATAAGGTGTATGAGTTCACCTGCTACATCTTGCACATGTGCAGTGTGATGATACTTAAAGTTCTTGGGGTTTAAAGGATAAGTTCACTTTATCATATCCTGTTACATCCATATTCAGGGTGTAGCCGGTTAGGAAGGTGACAGCCCACCGGGGATCTTCTCCCTGTCTGCTGTCACAATTGAAAAAGGATACGGCTGTGCGAAGCTCCACCTACCTGGCCGCGTCACTCATATATACAGTCTTCTGTGAATCGAAAACTACAAGTTCTGGTGGTTTTTGCGGATGTCGACTTGTAGTTTTCAATTAACTACCATGGCACTGTGGTAGTTCATTCAGTGTTATCAGAATGCATCCGCTTCCTCCTACAAGGTACAAGCAAACCAATACACTGACTATTGTCAGCATTGTGTAAAAAGGCTGTTTGATTCAGTCTTCTCTGATCCTCTCCTTTTTCCTGTCCCCAATCCATCCCCCTATAGAGCAGAGCCTTGGGGCACTCTGCACATGCTCAGTTTTGTGTGTATTGCTAGAGTGTGTGGTTTTTTTTTTTTTTTTTTTTTTTTGGGGAGGGTGCATGTGATTGGCACAGGGCCAATCAGCACTGTCCAGACAAGAGGGTCATGTGTCATGCAGCCTCAGAGGACAGTCAAGAAGAAAGAAGATGCCTCCACGTTTAGGCTAGACACTGATAGAAGTAACAAGACTATTTACTGCTAAGAACAAGTATTTAGAAGTTTATATTAACTAAAATATTTGTATTTCCATGTCCTGTGGGAGACCAGATATAGTGAGTGCAGGTTCCTGGGCTTAGTAACACTATGGTATGCTGGTGCATTTATGCTACTTAATTGGGGGTTTAATGATGCTTTAAGTCCCAGTGATTAAAATCCACAATATAGGGAGGTGGGTGCAAACTGCTTTTGGGCCCACAATAAATTAAATGTGTGGGTTTGCCCTGCATAGGCAAAACATAGGATCCACTTAAACCTGTTTATGTTTAAAAGCTATTTAGGGCTTTGCATAGAGCTGAATCTGAGACTCTTGTTTTGTTCTCCTGTCTCCTTAGGATCAGGGAGCTGACTACCCCTCGTATTGGCTCTCTGATGAGAATCAGCGGTCAGGTTGTCCGCACTCACCCTGTGCATCCTGAGCTGGTCAGTGGTACCTTCCTCTGTCTGGACTGCCAGACTCTAATCAAAGATGTGGAGCAGCAGTTCAAATACACCCAGCCCAGTATCTGCCGGAACCCTGTGTGTGCCAACAGGAGACGCTTCATGCTGGACACCAATAAATCCAGATTTGTTGACTTCCAAAAGGTAATAAACAGCTTCAGTGTGTGAATCTCTGCTTGTTTGTCTTGTGTGGCTTTTTACCTCATATATACAGGTGCATCTCATAAAATAAATTAACTTTTTGAAGATAATCTCATTTCAGTAATTAAAAAAGTGAAACTTGTGTACAGTATCTCACAAAAGTGAGTACACCCCTCACATTTTTGTAAATATTTTATTATATCTTTTCATGTGACAACACTGAAGAAATGACACTTTGCTACAATGTAAAGTAGTAAGTGTACAGCTTGTATAACAGTGTAAATTTTCTGTCCCCTCAAAATCAACACAGCCATTAGCCACACTGGATCAAAGAGTAGATCTGCTTTGATCGCCTCTATGGCCTTGGAGGACTAGAGCAATGTCACGACGTTACTTCCGGTCCAGGCTGGAAGTAAACAAGTTTTTGCTTTTAAAGGTGTTATTTGTTTTTTTTTTTTTTTTTTTTTTTTTGATCCAAGATCTTTCCATAAAGAGGACCTGTCATCCTTATTTCTATTATAAGGGATGCTTACATTTCTTGTAATAGGAGTAAAAAAAAACCACAAACCAATTAGGCGCACTACGTGGTCCAGTTTCCCAGGAAACAGTCACAGGTACAAGGTACTTTAAATAGAGGCTTTTCCAAATACCAGAGGTCCTGCAGCTTGCCAAAGAGGATCCGGGAAGATCACAGGAGCTCAAATGGCAGATAGCAGC
Organism: Pelophylax lessonae; assembly: GCF_965119305.1. Classification (NCBI taxonomy): domain Eukaryota; kingdom Metazoa; phylum Chordata; class Amphibia; order Anura; family Ranidae; genus Pelophylax; species Pelophylax lessonae. Next base: position 293,091,126 of record NC_138773.1, on the reverse strand, counting down.
GTGGGATCCTCATTAGTCAAGTGGTTCAACGTGAAATATAGTACACTTAATTCTTAATAACATGGAGACTGGATAGGAGCACTGTAGGGCTGTCGGCATGTATTAGCAGTACAGAGGTTTGTGGAATACAAATCTGTCAGGGCAGAACAGCATTGGTATGTATCTCTCTCTGATGGCGCACAGAGCCTGGGTTTGACAGTTGTCAAAAGTCCCGCCATCGTTTGACGTTCTGCACTGGTATTCCTGCCTCGTGGTGAATAGAGGAGCAGTGCTGAAAGCATTAGAGGAACATTCCTTTGTCCAAAAGAGTAGGGTTCATCTGAAACGCGTTACCACCCTTTTCAGCAACGCCCCCCCCCCTCTATCCACCACAAGGCAGACATCCCAGGGCAGAAGGCCAAACATTGGTGGGACGTTTGACAGCTGTCAAACCCAGGCTCTTTGAGTCGGCAGGGAGAGAGATTCATAAACTTGCATGTGGTGCATACTAGCAAATTATAACATAAACCACCTGGGGGCCCATTAAAAGTTAAGTTTAATTCTGCTTTAACATATTTTGGGCTGTATTACACTCGGCATAAAGAAGGGTGGGCACATATTGTAACTTTAATTTTTATGTTTAGGTAATCAAATAGTCTGCATATAAAAAGCCTTTTATTTTCTGATACTTGTGTAGCTGTATGACCGTATTTGTTAACCGATCAACTGCAGCATGGATGGCCGCTTTCGGTGTAACACGTGGTTTTGTTCTGCTCCCTAGGTTCGCATCCAGGAGACCCAGGCAGAACTCCCGCGGGGCAGTATTCCTCGTAGTGTGGAAATCATCCTCCGTGCGGAGGCTGTGGAATCGTGTCAGGCGGGTGACAGATGTGATTTCACTGGATCTCTAATCGTTGTACCTGATATTGCTCAGTTGGCTACTCCAGGTAACAGTGCTAGGTCTTCACTTAGTGGAAAGCTCTGAAG
>NC_138773.1:292992660-293085160 GCF_965119305.1 Pelophylax lessonae | reverse complement strand
GACGTCACTGGCGCATGCGCTCTGCGTCGTCGGCTCCCGCGCGTGAGTGTGACGTCACTGCGGCTCCGGCCAATCAGATGGCCGGATGCCGCGATCCCGGAAGATGGGTGACTGGACATTTGCAGCTTAAAATGCCTATGCCACTTACAGCTCCTAAAAAGCCTAGGTGTGCATGGACACCATAACATGGGGAGTCATTTTTAAGCTGTGTTAAAAAAAAAAAAAAAAAGCAGATTTATCAATACAAGATTTCCTCTGGCAGAGGTGGAAATCGTGTCATTCATCCACCTCAACCAATCAGGAAGTCTTTCATTCATTGATTTAAAAAAAAAAAATACAAGGCTTTCTATGAATGGCTGAGAATCACTCGGCCAACTCCATTTAGTCCTTGACGGCATATGGAAAGTCTCCAAAGCTGCTGCAGGACCACAACACTACAAACTGTATGTAGCTGATGCTAATACAGTGTGATTCAGTACAAACAGTGGAAATGGGTAATTTGTGCCAACTTAACCCCAACAAACTAAATTAAAAGTATATCTGGACTTCAACTAAACAAAGCTGGGCAGGGCCAACATGGGCCGCAGAAAGCTGGACAGGACCGACGCGGGCCTTGAAATTTCTTTCCACAAAGACGTGTCTTTCCCCAAGAGGAAGTTTGGAGCTGCCTGCATCTCTGGCAGATAACCAGGGACTTAGGACCATGATAACTTGGTTCTTGAAAAGGTATAGAACATTGGAAAATAAACATGTATTGCAGAGATGGGCTTTTTGCCCTGATATTGTATGTTTTCTATGACTTGAAGCATATCCCAAGTACCATATTTTAAAATCCTCAAGCAGCCAAGGTACAAAAGTGCTTGGATTAGTGTTAAATCGGTTTCTGCCTGTCACCACTGCTGATAAATGAAAAGTGATCTGGCCTTCTGGACATAATGTACCATTTCACAAGAAGCTAACAGACTTAGTATAAGCTTCTAGTATAGCCTATAATTGTGATGGTGAACCTTGGCACCCCAGATGTTTTGGAACTACATTTCCCATGATGCTCAACTACACTGCAGAGTGCATGAGCATCATGGGAAATGTAGTTCAAAAACATCTAGGGTGCCAAGGTTTGCCATCACTGGATAACTTTGTCCTGTGTTTAGGCACATTTGGCCCTTGAACTCAGTGCATTTTGATCAGAGCAACTGCCTACTTGCTGCAGTGCATTGACTGTCCCAACTGTTTTGACTTTCCAGGGTGTGTGTTGCATTGATGAATTTGACAAAATGGACCTGAAGGACCAGGTGGCAATCCATGAAGCCATGGAACAGCAAACAATCTCAATCACCAAAGCTGGTGTTAAGGTAATTCTTGCAAACCGGAGGACCGGTTTCCCTCTATTCTAACCTTTCCTTCTCGGCATTTACTGATTTGTACCTTTCTTCATCAGGCAACACTGAATGCAAGAACCTCCATTTTGGCTGCTGCAAATCCGGTTGGCGGTCGTTATGACAGATCAAAGTCCCTGAAACAGAACATAAACTTGTCTGCTCCGATCATGTCAAGATTTGATCTCTTCTTCATCCTGGTTGATGAATGTAATGAGGTACCATCATAGCATTTTACATGAATCTTTCTAGTCTAGTGAAGTCTTCATAACCAAGCTGATTAGTAACACATTTTCCCAAAGTGAGGTGAGTTCCCCCATAGACAGGTGTTACTGGAGGAGAGTTATCACTGTGGGAAGATTCTCCACTACTACCTGTTCTAGTGACACCTGTGATATTTCGGATTTCTTATTTATCACAAGAACAAATAGAGGGTTAATTTCTCCATTGAGTACTCTGTACACAGGTTCTGACCCTTCCCTGCTCTCAAACTATTGTTTTGGCTTTAGCTACAGATTTTTAGGTGAGATGTTTAGACTGACCACTTTCATTAAAACCCAACCACTATATATAATTTCTTTAGTAGCCAGGTTTATTAGCTTGGTTTGGTCTTATAATGCTATCCTAATAACTTGTATTGGTCTTCAGGTGACGGATTACGCCATTGCTCGGCGTATTGTCGACCTACACTCCCGCATTGAAGAATCCATTGACAGAGTGTACACCCTCGATGAAGTCCGTAGATACCTGCTCTTTGCCCGGCAGTTCAAGCCTAAAGTAAGTATTTTTTTCTTAAAGCAGTATTTTCTGTTCTATTGTTTGCCCTTCTGTTATAAAACTTTTTATATTTGCAACAGATCTCCAAAGAGTCGGAAGACTTCATAGTGGAGCAGTACAAGAGGCTGCGACAGAGAGATGGCTCTGGGGTTACTAAGTCTGCTTGGAGAATCACTGTCCGACAGTTGGAGAGTATGATCCGTCTGTCTGAAGCCATGGCAAGGATGCACTGCAGTGATGAGGTGAGGATTCTGGAACTTTGCCACTTGGAATAGATTTGCTTCACGTGGGTAGTGTCCATGTATGCAACATAGTGGCATCAAAGATACAGTGATCTAATCTATGTTCCCTAGAGCAAGTGAGGGCATGCAGATACAAAATTTTTTTAGCTTTTAGAAAAGTAGTATTTCCTAGCATGAATAGATATGGGAATTGCGCAACCTTTTAGCAGCAAATAGGGGCGCAACAATAATTAAGAATGTGCCACATCCTAATTAATAGGTCAAGAAATTTGGGAAAGTGATAAGTGGACTTTATAGGCACAGATAAGGATTTAAGATAAAAAACGTTTTTATTGATTGACAATTAAAAACAAAACATAATCCCACATAGGGGGATAAATGCGCATATACATACAGAAAAGTGCCTAAATGTAACTTGATATCACAGGCACCAATTTTATATAGAGTGGTATAATGAATAATTACATATCACATGATAGTTGATAATAAGGAAGTAATAGTATACGTCACATCCTAGAGGTCTCAAAGACGGTGCCAAAACTGAGGCTACTGGCGTCCCTGAGTTCCATTCATGCGACCCTTGAGTAATAAATGGTTCATGTAGCCAGATGCCCTACATGTTTTGCTTGAGTGATCAAGCTTCTTCTGGAGCTACTGGTATACAAAACTCCATATAAAGACGTGTAGCAGTTCAAAGTGGACTTATGTCCATACAAAAAGCAAAAAGTAATAAAAAGGTATTGGTAAATCATAACGGGGGGGGGGTCTGCTGAGATGAGTCCATCGAGCGATGTCGACAGGAGCCGGGACGAATAGTATGTATGTCACATACAGCAAGTAGCCCAGTATAAGTGAAGTAAATAGGCCAGAGCATAGAGGATCCCTCCGGCAAAGGCATCAAGATGAAGGACTCACAGCGCCAGCAGACACATCCCCCCCCCGGATGGGGACAAACCACCATTATCACCAGTAATCCCTAGCAGCCAATCATAAATGTTAGGGCTGATAATAGTGATAAAATGTAAAATTGTCAAGGCTTTTTATTGACCTTTAACCCGTGTGTGTGTGTGTGTATATATATATATATATATATATATATATATATATATATATATATATATATATATATATATATATATATATAATGTGTGTGTGTCCTGCTGCTTGTGATAACTGCTGATTGGTTATCACAAAGCCGGTCAATGCCTTCAGGTATCACCTTGTGCAACTCCTTGATGCCAAAGGACGCACATATTTGCATTGGCGTTAAGGGGTTAATAATTCACACTTTATGCATTACCCTAATACACACCTTCCGATTTATCTTATGACATCTGAGTAGTGTATTGACCTCACAGGGCTCACATTGCTTAGATGGGTACAAGTCCACTTCACATTGCTTAGATCGGTACAAGTTGGCTTTACAATATGGCTAACCCAAGTTATATTCAACAATCTAAAAAACTGGAGAGATTTAAACATGTTCTGTGGTTATAAAACAACTTTCTCCCAACCTGCTACAGGTGCAGCCAAAACACGTCAAAGAAGCTTTCCGACTGCTGAACAAGTCCATTATTAGAGTGGAGACTCCAGATGTGAACCTGGATCAGGATGATGTTGAGGAAGAGCCGGCTCAGGAGGGTATCAATGGTGAGTGTTATGTGATATCCTGCCTAGAACTGGTCATGTCAGGCCTGTCCTCTAACATGTTGCTGTTTCAGGCGATGCCGGGATACCCAATGGTCATGTGAATGGAATAATAAATGGTCATGCAGATAGCGAGCCTATGGAGACATCTGCCAAACCAACCCTGCGTCTCAGCTTTACAGAATACAGGAAGATCTCCAATTTATTGGTCCTGCAGCTGAGGAAGTTGGAAGGTCAGTAAAATGCAAAAAAAATTGTATTTGTTAATGCTTATAGCAGGGACATGAGCGTCACCTAATTATCTTGCGCTTGGTCCCCCCAGATGAGGATGAATCAACACAGAAGAGAAGTGAGCTCATTAACTGGTATCTGAAGGATGTAGAGTCAGAGATTGACTCTGAAGAGGAACTCGTAAACCGGAAGCAGATCATTGAGAAAGTTATTCACAGACTAGTTCATTATGTAAGTATATTGATGGTCTTCAACATGAATAGAATTACAAAATGTAAAGCTTTCTCTATGAAAGTACTGCTGGATCTATGCAAGAGGTTGTAAAGGCTTTGCAAATGCAGCAACACTGAACTTGTGGTCAATGTGCATTTGCTAATTTTTACAACAAATCTTGAAGAGTATTGCTCCCACAGTGTGTGGCAGGCACGGTGCACAGACTTGCAATGTTTCCCCCAGCCTCAAATGTGTACAGAGCAATGGACTTTGCTGGAAGAAGTGTGGCTTAAACTACAGAGCAGGGAGTGCAAATCGCCTGCATAGTCGCTGTGTAGCAATACCAGCTGATGTGCAGGAATTCTCCCAGATCTGGATGATGCAACTGTGCAGGTGGAGCCACAAACTGCCATGCTAAATTCAAAGGATCTTAAATCCTCATGGGGTGTGGTTTGGTTTTTGGGTATGGTGTTTGATCATGCTTCATGTTGTGTCCTGATGGGTATAACATGGTCTAAACTGTGTAATGGCCTTTAAAATTGCACAATGGTAGTCGTTTTCTGGGTTAACAGAATGCAACCTTATCCTGAGATAATCTACCTAGTGTACAAGATTTTTACTGGCTCAGCCACTGCTTCATTTTACTGCTGGGAGCAAAGAAAATTAATTGCCCAGTGCTGGTAAATGAATTGCCCAGTGCTATCGCATAGAGTGGAGGGACAGTGAATGATAAATCTATGGGGTTATGGCGCTATATATATATATATATACAATGTGTGTGTGTATGTATACAGGGCCAGATTAACGTAGGGGCTATTGGGGCTGCAGCTCCAGGCCCCTACCTTTTTATATAGGCCCCGGGTTGGCCATATTCACTGTTACTGCTCTTCTGTCACTTGTAAACACAGAAGTCTGGCTTCTATGCTCGCTTCCCCAGGCAGCTCCCTCAGAACCTCCCCACACAGCGCGAAGGCCGAACAAGGAGGGACAGTTGCCGATGCATGGATGTGTTTATGGGCTTCAGAGACAGCATCCCATGTTGAATTAGGCATGCATGGCTGCACCCTTCCTCCTCTGGGTGCATGCCAAGGCACGGCCCTTAAGGCCCTTCAAAATCCTCAGCACCGAGCCAATAATGCTCTTAATCCGGCCCTGTGTGTGTGTGTGTGTGTGTATGTATGTGTGTGTGTATATATATATATATATATATATATATATATATATATATATATATATATATATATATATATATATATGTATATATATGTTAGAACAATGACCGTTAAATTAACAATATCGCAATCCTTATACAGACAGTGACCAGTGCTTTAAATATCATCCTTCCACCCCAAAGTGCTTATACAGTGCTGTGAAGTGTTACAAATGGCACTTTTCCACTGCAAGTACCGGCTAGTACCGGCTCGGCTCTACTCGGCCCTGCTTGGCCTGGTTTGCTTTTCCACTGCTGGTACCGCATGGTATAGGGTCGGAACGGTTCGGTACGGTACGGTATAGGTTTGCTTTTCCACTAAAACAGTACTAAAGTTAAGTGGGTGGGATAACAACGGGGTGGGTGGGATTCTCTGACCAATCAGTGGCTAGTAGTGACTCCATGCAAAGGATTGTGGGATATGGTACCAGTTTGGTACCTGTTGGAACCACAATCGAGTAGGTACTGTTTTTTCAGGGCCGTACCGTTCGGTTCCATGCAGTGGAAAAGCAAATCTATACCGTACCGTACCGAACCGTTCCGACCCTATACCATGCGGTACCGCAGTGGAAAAGCACAAAAGGGTGCCGAACCGGTACGGTTCCATGCAGTGGAAAAGCGCCAAAAGTTCCACAAGTAGTGCAATTGCTATACTATATAGTCACCACTAGAGGGAGTGCTATACCTTGATACGCACTCCTATGTAGTGATAATACAAAAATCCAATTTATGTGCAAAAAATTCAACATAAGGTGCCAGGTGTAGTGTAAATAATAAAATATATATATATATATATATATATATATATATATATATATATATATATATATAATATAATCATATAAAGTGCCAAGTGCAAAATATCCACACTATTAATGCTCAGTCAAATAATGTGTGCCAAGTGGCAGTATCCAATGCAGAAAATCTGAGAAAAAATATAATGGGGTAATCCGTGCTTCCTGTGCTCTTCAGTGCTCACAGCAAATTGCCGTGCTCTCCCCCTATGGTGTTAAACTCAGCCTTGTTTTTAGTTTGAAGTTGGAATATATAAATGGCTACAACAACTCTTTGTTAAATAACATTTTATGGTCCGTCAACCATATATTGTCTTTTTATAGCTAGCTCTCATCTCGAGCACTTTGGGGAGTCGCTTTGATCAATAACCACTTGCCAACATGAAACTTTGATGTAGTATCCAATGGGGTGTGAAGGATATCCTAAACTATATGCACTTTAGCTTGAGCTCTCAGGCGGTCACTTTAGATCACATGTGCAGCACCATGACAGTTGAAGATCAAAGGGCAAGATGGCAGCTTCCTTTGCTGAAAATGATAGGAAGGTTCAGTTCAGTTTTAAGAGCTTTTCAAGTGAAAAACAGTGGGACCGACAATCGCATGTATATCTTGGCACAAATTATACATTTTGGGATGGAATGCATTTCCACCATATATCCTTGTCTGTCATAAAGTGAGTTCCTTATTAACGTCACCCCTAAACATGCTTCCCCCTTGTTTTTAGGATCACATCCTGATTGAATTATCAGAGAGTAGTCTGAAAGGCTCTGCCAGTGAAGAGGATGCTGCAAAGGAAGAGGATCCTTACCTGGTTGTTAACCCCAACTATCTCCTGGAAGATTAAAGTTGCTGTAAATATGGACATTGGAAGCTCCTTCCAGCTTTAACTCAAAGCTTTCTGGCATTTCCAGACTGGATTTTCTTGACTTTACATCCAGAGACTCGTGCTTTTTAGATTTTTAGACTTTTTTCAGATTTTATTTCTGGAAAGAAAAACTTTTGTCTTTATTTTAAAGAGCCCAAGAAGTTTTATTTTGGTATAACCATTAGTATTGTGGTCTTGGCCAACTCCTTCAGAACTTAGCTGATGCCTCTCCACGTTTCTGACCTGTCGGTTTGGTCGTTATGATTGAAGTGGACATTTTTAAAGGCCAAGTGTATGCAAAAGGTGTCCTCTGCTCCTTAACCATTTCCTGTATCAAGCAGCTAGGTCAGATAAAAAGCCTTATGGTGAAGCTGCTGTTCTCAATTCTCTGCATATGTTTGTATAGTTCTGGAACAGTCGGCTTACTTTGATTTACAGGCAGCAAAGCTCCTGCTCAGCATCAGAGGATGGAAGCTTTCCTAAATAAGGACACCTTGGCCAAAGTTTTTTTGGATACAATGGGGGAAAGTGCTGCAACCTCAGCTCAGTTTTTACTGTTTTGTTGCCCTGTTTATTGGGGAGATTTATTGTGTTTGTGGCAACATTGAGGGAACAGGAAGTGAGGGGAAATATCAATTAGACCTTGAGGAGCAATTAAAAAAACATTACTTTTTTTTTTTTCGCTAGCAAGTCTTGGCTTCGGCTCACATTATAAACTGCAAATGTGCGCTTTTCCTGTACTGCATTCCAGTCACACTGCCTTTGTGATCTGCAGCAGGTGTCAGTGCAATCTTGAGGACACACCAAACGCAGGTTGCAAACAGTGCATTTGCCTGCACTGGATGTGGTTGCAGTTTGTTCTCAAAATTGCTGCATGCACAGCTTTAGTGAAGATGCAGTGTGATTTGAGCCATTCCAAATTAATAGGTTGCATCGCAGAGCACTGAATCGCATGTGAATTGTACAGGAATGTGGCGTGGTTTCTGTGCAATTAATAGTGTGAACCTAGGCTTTTGCCTTGCCTATTCCCCCATTCTAGACAGTTTCATTTTTTTTTTTCCTTCTGCAAAGGGGCCCCCAACCCACTGATACTCCCTTGCTGTTACACCTCACTGCCAGCAACAAAATACCTGGTGCGTTCAGATGAGGGGATGATCATGGTCTAGCAGCCAATCTCCTGTTCTGAGTGCGGTCGCATTACAGAGCAAATTAATTTACTGCTTCCCCTATTGTCTGATATTGTGCATATTGTGTGAGCGATGACCGAAGCGCTACCAAAGTGAGTATCGAAGCCGTTGCAAAAACATAAATGTGGGGGTTTCAGCGATTCCCTTTAGGGATACCCATGGAGACAAGAGAAGGTATTAAAATGTGTTTTTTAATCTTTTAATACAAAAACATTTTTTTTTTTTTTTTCAGCAAATCTGGTTTTAAGATTTTAGTATATTTCGATTTTCTAAACTGTTGCTTAAACTTCTTGTGTACAGAGTGCCTTACCCTTCATTCTACTGTTTTCTCGATGAGTTGGTTTAGCCCAACATCTGTCCCATCATACCAACATCTGTCACATCATATCAGCAACATTAATATTGTAAAGGATCAGGTGCATACCTTGATTTTTACATTTACTTTTTATCCTGCAGATTTAAAATGCCTTTAATACATTTTACCAACTTTTTCTTTTATCCTGTTTGAACTGTAAGATGTATATAATTTTTACCAATAATGGTAAACACTGTTTTGTTAAAAAAAATATACCAGTCTTAAACCTGCTAAAGTATTCATTTCTCTGCAGCTGACCACTGTGTTATTGTAGGAAGTTTTGAGAGCTTTGCTGATTTCTTAGTGACTGTAAAGGCTGAAGGTGTGTTTTTTTTTTTTTTTTGTTTTTTTATCCAAATGCATTCTGTGTATTAAGATAAACCTGTGTGCAGCAGCCCTCCTAATACTTACCTGAGCCCATCTCGATCCAGCAATGTTGCAGTAGAGTCTTGGCTGCTCGGGACTCTCCCTCCTGATTGGCTGAGACAGCAGCATGGCGCTGCTGGCAAAGTCAATTTGGATATGAGAACATATCAACTCTGGAGAGAGTACCAAACATAAGACACTGAAAAAGAAAATCTAGGCATATGACCATGTGGTCCTAGAATCCAACCATGATCATAACTAATAGGACTTTAAAGTGTTTGAGACTATCAGTAAATAAGATAAGCACAAACCAAATTTTTTTTTTTTTTCCAAATAGAATTGCTAAAAAACAGTAAACATCAATAGTATTTAAACAGTACATCATCATTGTGGACTATATGAACTGTAAAGCATAGTATAAACTGCCTGTAACCAATAATTGCTTCATCAGGAACACAAGAAAGGCGGTTATCTCATCTCTACAGACATACTTCATACTTTAAAACCATAAGTCAAGTAATAATTCAGCCGGGTGTTCCTCAACACCAGTACAGACATCATGATCCCCAGACCGTCATCCATCGCACTCAGCTCCTCTGTGTGCGTGCCACTGGATGAGTTAGCATTCAAGCAGCAGATGCTGTATTTGCTTCCTGGAATCCACCACCAATGGATTCATAGCATCTGCTGTTTCTGCTGTTCCATTGAGGTACGGTCCAGTCTGCACCAATATGCCTGTCCCTGTGCTGTGGTGGGTGCTATGCGCCCCCTATGGGTGACGGTCTGGGGATCATAATGCCTGTACTGGTGTTGAGGCACACCCGGCTGAATTATTACTTGACTTATGGTTTTAAAGTATGAAGTATGTCTGTAAAGATGAGAACCGCCTTTCTTGTGTTCTTGATGGTTATTGCGAAACGCGTTGAACCCGTAGTTTATACTATGCTTTACAGTTCATATAGTCCACAATGATGATGTACTGTTTAAATACTACAGAAGATTACTGTTTTTTTTTTTTTTTACCAACTATTTGAATAAAAATGTTTTTTTTATGTGCTTACCTTATTTAATCGCCCCCCCGGGATACTGATAAATTGTCACAGATGCATTAAGAAGTTTATCAGCAAAGAGACTAAACCATTATCGAAAGTTTCTCGATTTTAAGAGTATCCTCAACTCTAAAAACTCTGCAGGCATCCATTTGCGAGAGGAATAAGAAGGCAAATCAGCCGTCCACTTCACCAGCCATCCCTAGGAGTGCACAACGAGAGAAGACAGTGAAAATCTCCAGCTGTTTCGCTGGCACGGGTTACCTTGTCTGACTCGGAGTCGAATGAAGAGGGGGGAACTCATGTTTCAAGACGGCCCTGATTCTGATGAACAAGACCGGGCTGTGCCCCCTAAGATAACTAAACACTTGTTTCCAGCAGAAGAAACAGAGTAACTCCTTAAGGCTATCTACATCAGAGGACATACAGGAGATCGACTCAGTCCGTGATCGGTTATATAGAGGTCTGCAAGAGACCAAAAATAGATCCTTTCTGGTCCACCAATCCCTAAAAAGGATAATTAACAAGTGATGGGAATGTCCAAAAAACAAATTGTTATGTCCTAAAGCATTAAAGAGAAGATTTCCTTTTGGGTAGACAGAAGGGGTCCCAGGCAAATGCCCAAAGCTGGATAATTTTCTGGCCCGGGTTTCTAAAAAAAAATCAGACTTGTCCTTTGAGGATATGGGCCTTCTTAAAGATCCACTGGATAAGAAAATCGATGTGATGCTAAGAGTATACAAAGCAGGGGCGGCTGGTTTTCAGCCCAACATGGCCAATACTTGTGTAGCCAGAAGTGTGGCTTTCTGGCTCAAACAACTCCGGAGCCACCTGGCCAAAGTCCCTGGCACGGAAGAGGCACAAGACTCCCTACTCTTGATAGAAAAAGAAGTGGCGTATATGGCCGATGCTTCTGCAAAAGCTGTCAGAGTATCATCTTGCAACACAGGCCATAACGCGGCCAGAAGAGCTCTCAGGCTCAAAACTTGGGACAGGTAATACGTGTCAAAAGCAAGTTATGTAACATCCCTTTTCCACGTTAGCTTTCTGTTCAGTCCGGAATTCGACAAAGTGCTGGCTAGATCAGGCAACAAGTCCAAGGTTTTCCGGTCCAAAAGTAAGGAGAAACTGAAAGTTTTTTTCATCGCCCTAGAGGAGAAACCTAAAGAAGGGGAAGTTGACTACTACTACTAACCGTTATAAACCCCAATGACGCCAGCCCACCAGTGTGGGGGGGGGGGGGGGGAGACTTCAACACTTTTTTCGGCAATGGCAAGATTTTTGTATACACCCCTTCATCCTGCAGATCATCAAAGAAGGATACAGGATAGAATTCATGATAAAGCCACCATTCAGCTTCTGTGTCACACCCCTTCTGGATTTACTTCACTTGAAGAAAGCCATAGAAGTTGTGGTCACACACCTACTAAACAAGAAGGTGATCACAGAGCTTCATCCTCATCTGCATACCTCAGGCTCCTACTCCTGAGTTTTCCTCTGGACGAAACCTTGGGCCAAACATCGCCTAATCTTAAACCTAAAGGGTCTCAATTGTTCAATTCAATACAGGAAATTCAAGATGGAGTCTCTCTTTTCAGTGAGATCCTTACTCCCTGAGGCAGCCTTTCTTTTATTCCTAGACCTGAAGGACGCCTATCTCCATGTCCCGATTCACTCCAGCCCTCAGGTATTTCTGAGCTTTGCTATCCATACGGAAAGGCAGATCAGCCTGTTCCAATACCAGGCTCTTCCCTTTGGGATTTCTTCAGCTCCTCGCATATTGACAAAAATTGTGGTAGAAATCATGCAGGAGCTCAGAATGAAGAGAGTCTAGATAGACCATAGAGGAGGAAATCATCCACATAAGGAACTAACAAAAGAAGTATTAACAAGCCTTCAAAAGACCGAAACCTTCCTCCCCTTGCTGTGCTTGGAGATCAACAAACTAAAATCCAACAGAACCTCATTCAGCGGGTGGGATTTCTGGGTTACACCATTGATACAGTGGCCTAAAGGATCTTCTTGCCGGAGTACAAAGTAACAAAACTGGTTAATGCGACAAAACAATTGATCTCAGTATCCAGGGCAACAAGAAGGAACATAAGGGTCCTGTTAGACTCTTGTCGGCCTCCATTCCAGCAGTTTAGTGGGCCCAACTCCACATGAGAGCTCTGCAGTGCCAACTCTTGGGCCATTGGGATGGAAGGACATTCTCTGAAGGAAGAAATTGCAATCCCCCTGATAATCAAGAAGTCCCTAGCTTGTTGACTGAAAACGCACTCTTACAGAGGGAAGACTCTGGCTGCTACCCACAGGTCACCAGGTGAGACAGGGAGCCTGGTTCCACTCTGGGCTGGAAATCTCTTCCAATGTGAGAAAAACTCACACCTCTATGGGAAGCCCATCTCCCTTTTCAGAAGGAATCAATGGGCCGACACAACCAGGTACTGTCTGACAATGTCGCGGCGGTGGCATATATCAACCACCAGGGGCGCATGCGATAAAAACCTCTTATGAGGGTAGCTCATGACTGACTTTTTTGCGTGCAGAAACTCACCTGCTTTCCCTTTCAGCCGTCCACATTAAGGGGATGGTCAATGTGCTGGCAGACCACCTAAGTCACAGACAGGAATGGGAGCTGAACCACCAGGTCTTCTTTGCACTCACTCTGAGATGGGGTTTCCCAGAAGTCAATTTGTTCGCCACGGTGAACAACAGGAAAGTAGCGAATAACTTTTCCCTGAACAGAGAAGAGGATTCTCTAGGAATATACTCCCTGGGGTTCCCTTGGCGATTCAACTTTGCCTACGCGTTTCTGCCAATCCAACTCCTTCCAAGAACAATCGGGAAGATTCAGCTGGAAGGGACAAGGTTGATCCCTGTAGCACCTTACTGGCCGAAAAGTGCATTGTTCACACCCCTGAAAAAGATGACGGAAGAGGACCCCTGGATCCTTCCAAACCAGGGTGACCTACTATCTTAATCAGGAGCCTATTCCCCCCCCCCCCCCCCCATATCCAGACCTTGAAACTGTTGACCTGGATACTGAATGGAGCTTGCTACTAGACAAGGGTCTCTATCAGGGTAGTTGATACCCTACTTCAAAGTAGGAAGCCGGTAACCAGGAAAATGTATGGCAAAGTATGGAAGGTATATACTTCAAAGATGTGGTGCGAAAATAGAAGTCTGAAAAGCATTCGCACCTAGGTGGAACGCACGCCCTATATATGTCACAGGAGCTGGGTGGAACGCAGTACGGTAATCACCGCTCTCCACCCTCATGCTCCACTTTGCTGGCGTTTTACTGTGTTTTTCTTTGCTTTTATTATTGTGGAAAACAATAAAATCATTTTAAACGATAACACACCATCTGGAGCCCCCTTTTTTCAATCCATAAACCACCCGGACACATGAATGGAGGGGATTAGGAGCTGCCAACACTGAGGATCGAGGCACAGCACCCTTTGGTGGGATCCCCCCTGGCCCAGGTGGTCAACAAGCCTTGCTGGTCTTAGGACTATATGGTATTTAAGACCCATTCTGTCTGGTGCGTGTGTTTTCTCATTATTACCCACTGTGGAAAGAGTACCATCCCGAGACCATTAGAAAATTGAACACAGAGCACCTGCACCTTATTGCACTCAGGAATTACCTAAAAGATTCGCTCTACAAGTCACCTATAAACTTTGTTTTTGATTTTTTATGAGGAGTTTTATGAACTATTATTATTTTTTGAGCACATATGGAACATTAATAATCACTTATAGTAGTGCACTAAAATTTGTATCACTATTATTGTATTTATTTGCTGTCCTATATTTTTTTATTATTACCTTGATTTACCAAGCATCTCATTTTAAATATCCTAATTAAGCACTTTAGGTGTGTCCATCAAATTTGCATATATCTATTGTCTTGTTGCACTGTCAGCGCCTTAAAACCATTTAGCACTACAGGTGTGTCCATCTCACCTTTTACCATTCTCTTTGCAACACGCTATATAATTTGATGCACTGACAGCACTTTAACCAACACATTTATATTGCACATCCCCATCAAGCGCTATAGGTAGCCCCTCCCTCTTGTGGCTATTTACATTATACTTCTTCACTAATGCCTTTATTCCACCCACCTCTCAAAAAGCTTTTTTAAAGGCTAAGTTCACCTTCTTTTTTTTTTTCCTTTCTAAATTGTAGCTCCCTATGTACAAGTATAGCCTCAATTTACTTATTTTGCAGAAATAACAAAGCTCTCATAGTTGATTAGAAAAAAAAGTCTCCATTACTTCTGCCTTGCTGGACAGACTATAGGTCATGACACAGGAAGGAGTTGACCAGCTGACCTCAGTACACACCCAGCATCATCTGCCCTCCTACCTACCTACCTACCACTAGAGATGGGCTCAGGGGGTGTTCGGGATCCTTGTCCCAACCCACCAGGCACAGACCGGGAAATGTCTCAATGCCTGTGATTGGCAGTGTGCAGTGTCTGCTTCCTGGAGGGATCAGGCAGGTGGGTTGGGACTAGGATCCCGGAAATGCCTGAGCGCATCTCTACCTGCCACCCACCTCCAGGTGCATGTTTTTTAAATGAAATTAAATCAATCACTGTTCTCAATAAATAGGCTTTGATTTCATCTTGAATAGACTGCTCATTTGGAGCGTACTGAACGATCAGATAACAGCCTATGTGGATAGAGATGTAGTATTGAAAACAGGAGGTGTGTTCTGTTCTGTGTTCTGTAAAGATCACCATACTCTATACAATATGTAGTACAAGGGCCTGCCTGATTGGATACAGAGTGAATGGATTGGATTAGTGATCAACCGATTATCGACAAAGCCGATATATCGAGGGCGGATATGCACTTTGCCCGATATATCGGAATCGGCCTTTTGATTTACCGATATTTCGGGAACGTAACGGGGTACCGCCTGCAGCTAGAGGCATCACCTGGGTACCAGTGTCCATAGCCGATGGTCGGCTTACTTGTAATGACAACCAAAGCAGCTGAGAGGTTGCTGGGCGGTCATTCCAAGGAGCGGGAAGGGATGTTCCCCCATCCTCCCGCCACCTTCTGCGGCATGCCCCGGGTCTCCTACCTTCACCGCCGCCATCTGACAGGATCTCCATCTGCACTGCCGCCGTCTGACCGGGTCTCCATTTCTTTTAATTCAGCGCCGCCGAGTACCCGGAAGTGATGTCATGACATGACATCACTTCCGGGTAGTGGCGGCGCCGAATTCAAAAACTTACAGCATTCAAAACAGCCAAACTTGCCGTTTTGAATGCTTTTAAAGGAGGAGGAGCCTTTTATGTTATATCATCATCATTGTAACAACAATACAAACAATATATTTTTTTTAACAATATGAGATAAGCTTACTTGAAAAAATCTCCTTTTCATTTTGTGAGTGCTAAATACAATTGAGTGCTGCGCTCCCCTTATTTACATAAATCCTATGCCAGGGCTCGACAAACCCCAGGCGCCAGGTTGCTATGGCAACTAGATATTGCATCCTGGAGCCTGGGCTTGTAAGCCCCATTCACTGCCGGGGGGTTGCAGGCTGTAGCATTCTGAGAGTGTCTCTCGCTTATGCAGCCCAGAGCATGCGCTGATAGTTCCCCCCTCCCCTCCACACAGACGGTAGAGGAGACAGAGCTGGTCAGCTTCTCCTCCTGTGTGGTGATCTCGGGTGCACATGGAGCCACAATGGCCGATTTGATTGTGGCTTCAGCAGAGAGCACAGGCAGAAATACAGTAGCTACATATATCCTGGATGGGGTGAGCGTAAGATACCGATCCTTACAATCTGTCTCTTCTTGCAAACCTCATGCAGCTTATCTCTATGCTACAGTTTTGTCTCTCCCACACCGCTGTTATCTGCAATGGACTCTCTGGCAATAAACCCTCTCCTTGGATGTTAGGGGAGGACTGTGCTTATCTACTCTGCTTCATTTATGTACTGCTTACCTAATTGGTTAAATGATTCATTTTTTACAGCTCAACATGTGCAGGATTTTTCGTCTGGTATGAATGGAATTTGTGCCTGCTTGTATATCGGGTTAACCCTTCATAGCCAGGGCTGTCTTACCGAATAGGCACGCTGGACAGTTGCCCGGGGGCCCCACCTGCCCAGGGACTCAGCCCCAGCCAAGCATTGGTCTCGACTCTCGTGTGCATCCTGCTGTCCAACTTAGCAAGTGGCAAGCACCTGTCGGCCCTCTGCTGCTTTTAGGCCACTTGGGCCATGGAGGGGGAGCCCACAACTGCAGGAATGCCTGTCTGCCTCCACAGGAACAGGCTCGCACAGGACAGTTAGTCTGACTCCCGTCCATGTGTGTAATAATTTGCATTTTTATTCCCGTGGGTGATTGTGTAGGCAGGGCCCCAGTGCACTGCATTGCCCAGGGGCCTTCAATGCTCTTAAGATGGCACTGTTCATAGCTACCTGGGACTATATGGCTAATGCTACTTCTGACATATAAGAAAAGTGTAATTTCTGATTGTAGATCAGTCTGCATTTTTTTGTCCATCCTGCTGACTATGTTTAAGACTGACGAATATTTTTTTATTTTTTTGCTGAAGAGGTCAATGATTTTGCCCTGCCTCCTTATGATCTATTCAATCTCTGCTGTGCCTGCTCCATTAGCGCCCCCCCCCCCCCCTATACTCCATCCACTGATGCGCACACTCAGACATATGCACACGCACGCTTTCTGTGTATATGTAAAGGTGTGCAAAACAGATGACAAATTGGAGTACATGCACACTAGAGACTGGAAAATTGGTGAGTTTAACCTCTTCCCGTCTGCACTATAGCCGAAAGACGGCTACAGCGCAGACCTTAATTTCCAGGAGGGCATCCATGTACATCCTCCCGTCCTGCAGAGCGCACGCGGCTCACTTTGTGATCATCGAGTCCATGAGACTTGGCTGATCACAGATCGGAGTAAGGGGCCGGGGCTGGTTCCGGCCCCTTATCACGTGATCTCCTGTCAGCCAATGACAGCTGATCATGTGATTTAAACAGCAGTCAGCGATCAGCTGTTTTGTTTCTCCTTGCGCTATCAGTGTGAGGAGAAAAAAAAGCCCATCACCGCTGCTGTTGGAGGGAAATCGGTCATGAAGAGGAGAGGAGCATCAATGTCACTTATCAGTGCCCACCAGTGCCAATCAGTGCACCATCATCAGGGCTGCCCATCAGTTTCACCTACCAGTGCCTATCATTGCCCATCAGTGCCACCTATTGGTGCCTATGAATACCATCTATCAGTGTCGCCCACCCTTACCATCTTATCAATGCCTTCTCATCAGCGCAAATCAATGAAGAAGAAAAATGACCTGTTTGCTAAATTTTATAACAAACTATAAAACTGTTTTCAAAATTTTTGATCTCTTTTTGTTTGTTCAGCAAGAAATAAAAACCCCAATAGTGAATAAATACCACCAAAATAAAGCTCTATTTGTTTGACAAAAAATGATAAAAATGTAATTTCGGTACAGTGTTGCATGACCGCGCAATTGTCATTCAAAGTGCGACAAAGCTGAAAGCTGAAAATTGGCCTGTGCAGGAAGGGGGTTTAAGTGCCCAGTAGGCAAGTGGTTAAACACCACCTCTCCCCTTGACAATTGCACTAATGCCCCCTCTGCTGCTCTGAGTCTCTGATTAAAAAAGACTGCCACTCCTCTGAAAAGCAATCCACACACAGATTTTCTTTTCAGAGACAATTGACAGGCAGTGAGGAGGCGATATGTCACCGTAAAGTGTTAATGGGTTGCGTTCAGTAGTAGTGGGTTGTAATTCTTGAGAGTAGGTGCATAAATTATGGCAGGCTTATAGGGGCTCCAGTGCAGTACTTTGCCCAGGGTCCCAGATGGCCCTGGGTGTGTGGGCGGAAAGTTTAAAGCCCAACAGCCAAAAAAAAAAAAAAAAAACCCTGGCTCCTAACTTTTTTAGCTGGCTCCTAGATTGAAAGCATATTTGTCAAGCCCAGTACTATGCTATGCTATTATGCAAGTATTCAGTGAAAAACCATAAAGCAAATTCAAAGTCCATCCAGCTTGTCCTTTATACTTAAATAAATGATATAACCAGAAATAAATGTCACTAAAACATTCAGTGCTTCCTCATCCAAATCTCAATAAATACTTCAGCAAAAACTGCATGGTGGACTACAAAGCACCTCCTTACACTGAAATTGTGCACTCACCAGACCTCCATCACCCTCTTAACTTCATAAGTGGGTCAACAGTAGCTTAGATTTATGCTATCCTTCCAAGCAGCCTTCCAAGTCACCTCCTTCCAGCTTTTCATCTGTATACCTTTTAATCCTCCAAATGCTTTTTGGTCATCATGAATAAACAATAACATAAAAACCATAGTGCATCGTTTTTTATTTCAATAGTAAAAATAAAAAAAAAACTCCAATTGCGCACTCACGTTAAAAATACAAATACCAGCATTCAATATGGTTACTATACCACATGATTCCAAGATGGCCACTGCTGACCCAACTTCATGTTTGTTTCCGATGTGTGTTCCACAGACCAGAAGTGATGTAGGCAGAAATGATGTCAAATTTAAATGCCCCCACGCCCAACATGTTTTGATCAATTGTCATCAGGGATGGATGTTCAGCATGTGCCCTTCGCATCTCTTTATACAGGGCTCCAGGAAAGTTTTCACAGTGCTTCACTTTTTCCACATTTTGTTATGTTACAGCCTTATTCCAAAAT
Source organism: Pelophylax lessonae (assembly GCF_965119305.1). Classification (NCBI taxonomy): domain Eukaryota; kingdom Metazoa; phylum Chordata; class Amphibia; order Anura; family Ranidae; genus Pelophylax; species Pelophylax lessonae. Next base: position 293,066,108 of record NC_138773.1, on the reverse strand, counting down.
AGATTAAATTCATTATTTTCCTCAAAGTTCTACAAACAATACCCCATAATGACAACGTGATAGAAGTTTGTTTGAAATCTTTGCAAATTTATTAAAAATAAAAAAAATCCCATATACTTAAGTATTCACAGCCTTTGCTCAATACTTTAATGAGTCCTCAAGTCTTTTTGAGTATGATGTTACAAGCTTGACACCCTTTTTTTTTGTCCGTTTCTCCCATTTTTCTTTGTAGGACCTCTCAAGTTCTATCAGGTTGGATGGGGAGCATCGGGGCACAGCCATTTTCAGATCTCTGCAGAGATGTTCAATCGGGTTCAAGTGTGGGCTCTGGCTCGGCCTTTTGGATAAGATCAAGTGTAGTATCTGTTCTTATCAGTTTGAAGGGAGTAAAAAAGCCGGTGTTGTCCTCAGCTGGTTAGTACTGCTCCTGGATGTAATTGGTAAGGAATGGTGATGGTGGTGGGAGGGCCTTTTCCTCCTGGGTTTATTCTGGCTTTGAAAAAGGCTTGTCCCCAGTTGAAGGCAGGCTCTCCCTAAGCTGTCTAAGTTCTGATGCCTCCAGGTGGGGATGGGGCTGCACTGGTCCGTCCAAAGGCTGGGACCTGAAAGAACCTCGTGGTGTTTGTGCCCCTGGGGTGGCATCGCTTCTCGGCCTTTTGGCTAAGATCAAGTGTAGTATCTGTTCTTATCAGTTGGTATGGGCCTTAGCTAGTACCAGTATGACCAAAACCCGGAGCGCTCTTAGTTGGTGAGGCACGGGGAGTAGGTCATCTGGGAAAGCATGTGGGGCCCGCCGCCTTCTGATTCGAATGGGTTGAACTGTCCTAACCAGTTTGAAGGGGGCAGAAAGCCGGTTCGGGGGGGCCGGTGGAACTGCTCCTGGATGTAATGGGCTGAGGAACAGGATGGCGAGGGGGGGGGCTTTCTCTCCTGGGTTGATCTGGCTTGTAGAGGGCCTGTCCCCAGTTGTAGGTAAGCTCTCCCCAAGCTGTCCAGGTTCTGATGTCTGCTGGTGGGGATAGGTTACATTTGGTCTGGCCGGGGGCTGAGATTGAAAAAGTCCGTAGTGTAAGTGCCCCTGGGGTGGCAGCCCAGGGGTGCCTTAATTTCTCACTGGTGAGGGGCAGGTCGCTGTGAGTTTTTTCGGCACCTTGGTCACTGCACTGCAATGCACACCTTTTTCACACCTGCCTCTTGGGACAGGCCTTTTGGCTTGCACCAGAGGAATTTTTTATTCCGGCTGGAAGGCCTGCCTTGGTCCCTCAAATGGCACCATCGCACTTTCCCCACTTCCCTTTCCCCACTTCTGTGTTTGTTTGTCCTTTTCTTTGGAGTTTGTCACTGCACTTTCACCTTTTTTCTTTATTTGCACAGACTGGAGTGTGTGGGTCCTCGGGCCCAGCCTTAAGTCTTGGGAGGGGGTGGATATGGCCTTTTGGCTTAGTTCGCCCTCTCCCATGGGGTCTCCCTTCGGGGGAGCCCTACTTAGTACTCGGTGGGGGCTGTTTCGGCAGTCCCCCTGAAGAACGGGGTCGGTCTGGTTTCGGCCAGACAGACCATGAGTACCTTATGTCCCTGTCAGGAGTCTTGCGCCCCGGGGGATTGAGGTTTCGGGTCCTACCTCTTCGGAGGGAAGACCATACGTTTGTCGCACACCCTGTGCTTTTTTGTGTCCTCACTTTGTGTGTGTGCACTTTTTTATGCACCGGGTGGAGTCTTTTGAGTGTGTTGCACACGCTACGGGCTTAAAAAATGGGGTGGCAGCCCAGGGGTGCCTTAATGCTCACAGGTGGGGGAGCTCATCTTGAGTTTTTTTGGCACCTTGGTCACTGCACTTACACATTTTTTTCGCACTTGCCTATAGGGACGAGCCTTTTGGCCGGGACCAGAGGAATTTTTTATCCCTGGCTGATGGGCCTGTCAAGGTCTTGCACTTCTCCACTTCCCCTTCCCCATTCTCTTGTTTGTGTGTTTTTTTTCTTTGTAGTTTGTCACTTTACTATCTCACTTTTTCACGATTAGTAGCGTGTGGTTCCTCGGGTCTACCTTGAAAGTCTTGGGAGGGGGTGGATATGGCCTATCTGGCTTAGTTTGCCCTCTCTCATGGGGTCTCCCTTTAGGGGAGCCCCACCTAGTACTTGGGGTGGGCTGTTTTGGCAGTCCTCCCAGAGAACGGGGTTTGCCTGGTTTCGGCCAGGCGAACCAGTGAGTAACTCAGTCCCTGTCAGGAGCCTTGCGAGCCAGGGAATCAAGGTAAGGGTCCATCCTCTTCGTAGGGGTGGACCATTCGTACACCCTGTGCACTTTTTGTGTTTCACACATTTGCGTGTGTGCGCTTTTTTATGCACCGGGTGTTAGTCTGAGTGTGTTCACACACCACAGGCTTTAAAAAAAAAGTGCTTTTACTACATTTAATCCACATAAAACCAAAAATTAGTGCAGTACTACTGTAAACTCCCCATATTACCTTACATAGTACAACTCATGTAAATACCTATTAAAATAAATAGGTTAAATCCAACATATAAAAAATACATACAAATGAAAACTGATATATACATAAAGTGCAATGTGTCCATAAAATAATTTAGTATGATGAAGTGCAAATAGTCCATAAATCTGCTCCAATGAGCCAATTATAAATCCAAACAAAAAAAAAAAAAATCTCATCCATGTGTTGATCCACCATAATGTGAATAAAACAAATCCATAAAGTGCATGTGTCAATCCACCTCCGAAATCTAAATGCCCACCTCACATTATGCCCCAGGATTATCTCCAATATCTACAATATTCGCTTCTCGGCCTTTTGTCTTGCGATCTGCGTGCTCACGCGTGGTTTGGATTTCGGGGACCAGCGGGCCAGGCCTTGGGCCTGAGCCAGGTGAGCATAGAACATTTTGGGGACCCCCCTGATGTAGAAGGCCGAGGGCGATTGAGGTTTCTCTGTATAGGGAAGACCTAATTTGCATCTGCGAATGGCAAGTAGCAGATATACTTCAGCGGCCCATGAGGTGCGCTTTAAGAATGCCGTGAAAGTTGAGGTTATGGAGATTAATGTAGAAGATGACCTTGCAAAAAAAGTAATGGAAGAATTGCTCTCCCCATGTGGGATAGAGGGTAGCCATCTGCTGTGTATGGCAGAGTATAGAAATCAAGGTGTGGAGTGTGAAACAGTGGAATTTGTGAAGAAAATTAATAATTCTGTTGGAGTGTGGTCAGGGAAAAGATTATATAGAGCACGCTTCTATGTAAATGATTATGCGGAAGATTATATGGAACACATTAAGCAGACCTTTCAAATTGGTCGAAATAGAGGTTTTTTTAAATACTCTGGCATGCCTGCTTACTGTTGGAAATGTGGAGCAATGGGCCATGTAACAAAAGAGTGTGATTTGCTGACCAGATGTCGGAATTGCGGAGGTTTGGGTCATACCGCCGAGAAGTGTGAAGTCACTAAGGAATGTACCCATGGTAAGGCCACGGATCATTTATATGATGAATGCCCGACGAGGACAAAGTCGTTTGCTGAGAAAGTGGCTGGTGTGAGGAGGGTGAAAAGGAACCTTCCGGAAGACGACGTGTTGAGACAGGTTGTCGAGATGGAGAAGGAGATGGAGAAGGAGGAAGGGAAAAGTGAGAAGGAGACCCCTAGTGGTGAAGAGGAGAAAGAAGTGCTGATGGAAGCTAGTGCTGAAGTGCCACAAGGTGGTGGAGTGGAACGTGAGAGTCCAGAAGAAGTGCCGGAAACTGGTGTAAGTGCACTGGAAAAGGAAGTGAGAAAATTATCTGCAGAAATAAGTGACGAGATGGAGTGCCAGGTGGCAAAGGAAGGAAGATCACAAGAAGATTTGGAGGAGGAGGAAGTGGTCATAAAAGGGGCAAGACTGAGTCTGCAGGAACAGGGGAGTTGTTTGGGGGGGTTGGGTTCACCGGATTCCTTTTCCTGGATGGTGGATCTAGCAAAGGAGGAGGATGAAGGAGACTCAGTCATCTCTGATATGTGTGTGGAAAGGAGGACCATGAATGCTAAAAGTTTAGAACCTGGGTGAAATGGATAGGTGGAATGGAGGTCTCCTTCTTTTTTTCTAGATGTTCTTGAGAATAGCATCCCTCAATGTGAGGTCCATCTTGAGCTCTAGACAAAGAGCTGCTTTTTTTTATTTTTTTTCAAATACCCCGGCAGATATTTTTTTATTACAAGAATGCGGAGTAAATTTTCGTTTATCTTATGAAGAATTAGAAAAGGATTGGCAGTTTGGCCCTTCGCTGTGGTCGGGGTGAAAATGGAACAAAGAATTCGGGGGTAGGTCTCTTGGTGAAGTCAAACCATGTGGAGATCATATCGGTAACCCATATTGAACCCGGAAGGGCAATGATGGTGAAAGTTTCTTTTAAGGGAAGGATCCTGAAGATTATTCATTTATATGGTTCTGTTCGGAAGAATGAACGTTTTGAGTTATTGGAAAAAATTAAGATCTTTTTGGTTGGTCTGGAACCCATTATTTTTATGGGGGACTTTAATTACGTTTTATCGAAAGAAGATAGAGATGGGGATCACATTTTGGATAAATCATCTAAATTGTTGAATGAGATTTGTGAAGATTTTCATTTGCAGGACACATGGAAAATGGTGGGAGACGAGTCCAATAGGTTTACTTGGAAAAGCGTGAATGGAAGATCTAGGATAGACTATTGTTTAATTTCGGAGGGAGTAGAACCTATTAGTTGGGAATCATATGAGAATTTGTTTTCGGACCATTCGTTGATCTTAGTACAGTTGAGAGTGGAGGGTTGCGTGGAAGTGCATAAAGGTCTGTGGAAGTTAAATGTGCTTTTGTTGGATGAAGTGGGTGTGTGTGAGAGGTTTAGAGTGCTGTATGGAAAGTGGAAGAGGATGAAAGGGAAATTTAGTTGTGTTAGGAGATGGTGGGATTGGTGTAAAGGGCGTTGTAAGGAGTTTTTTTGTAGGATGGGTGTGAAGCGTAAGAGAGAAAGTTTAAGACGTTATGAGGAGTTGAATATAAGATGGCAGGGTTTGATTAAATTGAAAGAAATTGGTGTGGATGTTGGTGAGGAATTGGATGAGGTGAGTAAGGAAAGGAACAAGTGGATTGTTGAGAGAGGGAGAGGCATTATTTATAGAGCGAAAGTAGAGGAGTTTGAATTGAATGAGAAGTGTACTTGGTTTTTCTTTAAAAAGTGTGTGCAAAAGAAAGTGATTATTAGTGAAATTGATGGAAGCAAGGATTTGAATGGGATTTTGGAGAAAGTTTTTCTGTTTTATCAGGATTTGTTTGGGATGAAAGAAATTTATGCTTTTTTCTATAATGATTTTTTGAAAGAGTTGGAACGGAAGTTGGATGTGAGTAAGCATGAAGAGTTGATTGAGAGAGTGACGTGTGAAGAATTGGAAGTGGTTGTGAAGAGTATGTCGAAAGGGAAAACGCCTGGGTGTGATGGTTTGAGTGTGGAATTTTATTTAGTCTTTTGGGATTTGGTGAAGGATGATTTGTGTGAGTTAGTGAATGAGGTGTTTGAGAAGGGTGCTTTGAGTGATTTGCAGAAAGAGGGTGTGGTTTCCCTGCTTTTTAAGAAGGGGGAAAAGACAGATATTCGTAACTATAGGCCTATAACGTTGCTAAACGTTGATTATAAAATTATTGCAAAGTTATTGGCTAATAGATTGAAGAGGGTGATTGGTTGTGTGATTGGAGAAAGTCAAGTGTGTGCGGTGCCAGGGAGAAGTGTATGGGAGAATTTAATTTTGATAAGAGATGTGCTGGATGATGTGTTGGTAAGGAATCAAAAAGTTGCTTTGGTATCGTTTGACTTTGAGAAAGCGTATGATCGTGTTAGTCATCAATTTATGTTTCTGGTGTTAGAGAGAATGGGGTTTCCAAGGGTTTTTATTAATATGGTAAGAGTGTTATATAAGGATGTGTGTTCTAGAGTGATTGTGAATGGAGCTTTGACGGAAAAGATTGGGATTCTTGCAGGTGTTAGGCAAGGATGCCCCCTGTCTCCTCTTTTGTTTATATGCTGTATTGAACCTTTAATGGCAGCATTGCGTAAGGAGAAAATGATACGAGGTGTTATGATTCCTGGAAGTGGTGGAAGAGAGGTTAAGGCCTTGGGGTATATGGATGATGTGGTTGTTGTGTGTTCGGAGGCGAGAGCAGTTAAGAGAGCAGTTTTGGTGGCTGAATGTTTTTGTGGAGTGTCTGGCTTTAAGATAAATTTGGATAAAAGTGTATGTTGCGGTTTTGGTGAGTGGGATATGAGTGAACAATTCAAAATTAAAGGTACAAAGGATCAAATTAAAGTGTTGGGAATTATTTTTGATCAAGGCAATAGTGGTGTGCAGAGTTGGGAGGTGGTCTTGGAAAAGTTAAAAAAAAGGTGTCGTTTTGGAAGTTGCGCAGGCTAACATTGGTGGGGAAAATACTTTTGATAAAAGCAGTTATATTGCCTTTGTTACTTTATACTGGTTTGGTTTATTTCCCAAGGGAACTTATACTTAACCACTTAAGCCCCGGAAGATTTTACCCCCATTCCGACCAGGGGGTATTTTGCGATTCGGCACTGCGTGACTTTAACGGACAATTGCGCGGTCGTGCGACGCTGTACCTAAACGAATTTGGCGTCCTTTTTTTCCCACAAACAGAGCTTTCTTTTGGTGGTATTTGATCACCTGTGCGATTTTTTGATCACGCGCTATAAACAAAAAAAGAGCGTCAATTTTGCAAAAATAGCAATATTTTTCACATTTTTTTTATATGAAATTCCCCAAAAAAAAATTTAAAAATCAAAATTTTTTTACTTTTTCGGCCAATTTGTTTTATGCTACGTATGTTTGGTAAAAAAAATCGCAAAAAGCGTATTTTGATTGGTTTGCGCAAAAGTTATCGCGTTTACTAACAAAGGGAAAGATTTCTGTCATTTTTGTTGTTTTTTTTTTTAACGTGTAATGGCGGCGATCTGCGATTTTTTTTGCGGTACTGCGACATTGCGGCGGACAGATCGGACCCTTGACTGACATTTTTGACACTTTTGGGGTTACCAGTGACATTTCTACAGTAATCAGTGCTATATATATGCACTGTTACTGTAAAAATACACTGGTAGTGAAGGGGTTAACTTTATTTGGGAGGGAGGGGCTGTGTGTATCCCTAGGGGCGTGCTTTCTACTGTGATTGGCTGGGGCTTGAGCTGTATGGACACTGATCAACGGATCTACATACTAGATCCGAGAGATCAGTGTCTTAACAGCAAGGAGAATGACAGGTGGCTTGTTTACACAAGCTGCCTGACATTCTCCTTCTCCCCCGCCGATCGCCGAGTGACCGGCGGACATCGGGTCCGCCGGTCACACGCGCAGGGGGGTCCGTGACCACGCGGGAGCGGGAGCGCGCCTCCGGGGGCGCGCGCTCGCTCCCTAGACCCTCACAAGCAAGCAACGTAGCCCTACGTCACTTTGCCTGTGAGGGGCTGACTGCCGACGTAGATCGGCGTTAGGCAGTCGGCAAGTGGTTAAAAGAATCATTAGGGAACTTTTTATGTTTATTTGGGGAGCTAAGATGGAGAGAGTGAGGAGGGAAATTATGTATAAGGATGAATGTAAAGGAGGGAGGGGAATGCCTGACGTGAAATTGTTTTTGAGTGTGAGGTTTTTAGGAATGATTGTGAGAGTGAGTGGGATGGATAATTTGGTAGGTGATATGGTGAGATATAGTGGGGGAAGATTTTTGAGGAAATATAATTGGTTTTGTGGTGATTTGAAGAAACCTTATAATGATGAGTTAAGTCAACACTACAAAGTGCTTTTTCGTGTGGTAAAGTGGTATGATCTGCAGGGGTGTGAGGTGAATGATTGGAAAAATCCAAAGGGAGTGATTCAGAGAGTGAGGAGTGTCCAAAGTGTGGTACAGGTGGGAAGGTACAATGATGTCATATCGAAAGAAATATGGAATATGGTAACTAACAAGTGTTTAACTAACAGCCAGAAGGATCTTGGATGGCAGGTGATTCATGACTGTGTGCCTGCTAGGCAATTCCAGTATAGAAGAGGATTAATAAGATCGACTCGTTGTCCTAGGCATCCGTGTGGAAGTGATGAAACTAGTATGCATTTGATGTGGAACTGTGGATTTGCGCAAGAGTTTTGGAGGAAAGTGGGAGGTATGTTGAAGGTAGTGACGGGAATGGTGAGTTTAAATTTTGAGAAGGTTTTGTATGGAATTAATTTGGGGGTGGTGGTGGATAAAAAGTTGAAAGCGTGGCAAATTATTAGTGCGGGGATGGAAGTTTTGTGGAAGTGTAGATGTGTGCTGGTGAGTAAAAGAGAGTTGATAAGTGTGGATGAATGCTTTAAGCTTTTGCTGTCTGAGGTATATTTGTATTTTTTGGTGGATTTAAAAAATAAAGGTGAGAGTGCGAGGAGTGAGTGGAAGTTATGTCAGTGGGGATTGTTTAAGTATGGTGCCAGGATGTCTGATGTATAATCATGTAAATTGATACATTATTAAAATAAAAACAGGAAAAATATACATATAGGAAAATGTAAAACCAAATACATGATGCAAAAACGTGTACTCATCATAAGGAGTTCTACTTTGAAGCCTTTTTGACGTTGAGTAAAAATGGAATGCTGATATTTGGTAAAAAAAAACAAAAAACGACTTTAGCCCTTAGGGGTGTCTCTGCTTCACAGCTAGAACGTTGAGAGCCACTTGTTTCTATCCAAGCCATTTGGTCCTTGTGGGGTACCCTCTGCTCGGTCTTGTAGGATTGTCGATTAAATTTGGCTTCACCCACTTTCTGCTATTGGGCTAGAGGCTTAGCCCCCACAGGGAACGAGACTGCGATCATCCCCCCCCCCCCCCACTCTGCGCTACTACTTTCGGGCAGTAGGCGCACAAGGGCCTTTCTAAAGGCTACAAAAGAGTGAAGACGCCGAGGAGCATGAAGGAAGCCGCCGAAATCTATCTGAAGCGACTCCCGACAAACTCCTCCGTCATGGGGAAGAGGACAGGAAAAAAGAACAACGTCTGTGAGCTGTGACCCTGGGTGTGATAACTGAAGCAGCGACAACTCCGGCATCTTTGTTTGTGATTTTATTTGATTTAAAGGGGATGGGAGAAGGGAATGAGTGGGATACTCCTTGAGGCTTGAACATTTTGGACTTGAAATGCCCGTTGGAGCTTCCTTGACGCCAGCCGGCGCCCACTAATGCTGAGAAACTTTGTAGAACACAGAAGTGCTGATGCTGAATCCTCGACTTTTAATCCAGAAGATTCAGGACTGAGAACTGTAGAACTCCTGACACTGTTGTGCTGCATAAGTCACTGAATACTGTCCCCCGCTTTGGCCAGCTTGAGGTAGTATGAAGTAGAACTCTGTATAGTTGTCCTGGCACTGACACACGCTATACATCCAAGGCCCAGCTGCAGGTGCCCCCCTTTGTAACTTGAACTCTTCAGGGTCCACTGACTATGTACCCCCTTTGTAACAAACTCTTCAGGGTCCACTGACTATGTACCCCGTTTGTAACTTGCTGACTCTGTATCCCAGAACCTCTTGGCAGACCCCCAGGGGCAATCCTCAGTACTCACGACCTGTGTAGGCTTTCCTGGGACTTGACCCCTCTCGCTCTCCGCAGGTTCATGGCACACCGGATCCCCCTCAGCACTCTTTCAGCACTCTCTGGATACTCAGGTGACACCCCAAGATATCCGCTTCCTCAGACAGGAGGAGAGACAGCCATACTCTCCCTCCTGGGACTCTGCTCCCGCCAAAGACACCGTGCCACGCACTTCCCTCCAAACTTATACCCACTCCCAGATTCCCTTGCAGCCTAATCTGCCTTCTGGGGTAGTTACAAGCTGGGATGTGTCCCCTGATTGGGCTTCCTCCACTGCCCTATGATAAGCCTCTCACAGGAGCCAGTGGGGAGACTTCCCCCTCAGCAAACACACCTGGAAACCATGACACCCTAGCCAAATAATTAACAGCCCCGCTGTTAAGCAGACAAGGCCCACTATACATTTTCCTTGCACCTACCTGCAGGGTGCTACATTTATTTTTAATAACTTTGCAAAGATTTCAAACAAATGTATTTTACGTTGTCATTATGGGGTATTGTTGGTAGAATTTTGAGGAAAATAATGAATTTAATCCATTTTGGAATAAGGCTGTAACAGAACAAAATGTGGAAAAAGTGAAGCGCTGTGATAGTTAATGATCTCTGGTGCCATCTTGTTTTCCATGTGATTTTTTTACTCCATAGCTTACTCAAATTACAGAGACCACTATCTCTATGCCCTGTTTTTTTTTTTCCAAACACCTAATCTCCTGCAGAGCATGTGACATACCGACACCAGAATTGATGACTGGAAGTACCCGCCCATATGCGTTTCATCTCTGACATCAGAAACCAGACCCTCTGGTTCTGGGTATGTTGCATCCAGTGTTTGGAACACATGCCAGCTCAGGGAGGTAGTGAAGCAGTGGTGCTATACATTACACAAATATCTTGAGCCGGTTATCTTGATGCCGAGTGTTTTACAGTGTTTTTCCATTCATAAAATACTGCAATATGGGATTATCTCATGTGGTCCCTTTTAAATTGCTTGTCTATTGATATCTAAAGAGGCTTTTTGTGGCTCTAAGGAGTGATACTAAAGAGGATCTCAGGACCAAGCAGGGAGAGTTATCCTGGTCTATAACCAAAGAGCATATTGACCTTCTTAGTGATAAGAGGTGCGGTGAGTGAGAGTTGTTTGGCCATAGTCATGTGGAAGCATGGTGGTGGAGCACAAGATTTTTGGATGTGTCACATTATTTTACTTAGGAGTTTATTTTACTTCACTTCTGAAGTTTATATATTCACTTATTTTGATTACTTTATTGATTGGGAGTTTGATATGGAAGTATTTCATGACTGAAGTATGTACACATAGCGCCCCTTTTTGACTTAGTATTACCTATGTAAGTGTGGGCATACTTAGTAAGTTGGCAAGTTAAGTTTGGTTAAGTGTTTTCATTTGAGAGAGGTGCAGGGGGATTTTGTGTACAGTGGTCCCGGCATTTCAGCCTATGTGTTCATGCACACATAGGCTTTTAGAGGAGTTTAGAGGCAGGAAAAAAACCCCACTGCCTGTATGTCCAGGAGCAGCAGCATTTTGGCAGAAAAAAAACGCTTTAGCACTTGAATTTATTTCAATGGCCAGAATAAATGATTATTCTGTCCAATGTAATGAATTAACGCCCAAGTGCTTGATGTACCTAAACACACTTTTACAAGCGTCTGAGGTTTTTTTCTGCCAAAATGCTGCTGCCAGGAGGAAAGTCGTCAAGGGGAGTTAGGAAAGCGTCCAGTGTGCATGAGGCCTGAAAAGGTCAGTGTTCAACTATTGGCCTTTGCATGCCTTATGTAAGGAATTGTGAACTGTTGAACCATACGTGTCGTCATGTTCTTGTACAATCACTACTTCAGATAACTTACAAGGCTAAGTTAATGTGTTATATACAAGAAGAGTGGAAATATATACCTACAATTAGATTAGGCTTTCAATGTGTTACAGAAGAAAATTTCATATCTACTTAGTGGCTGTAGATCAGCTTTTCTCCACCAGAGTTGTGTGGAATCTTAGGGCTCCTCCAGAAGTTGCTAGGGGTTTCTTGAGCAATTAGTAATTTTTATCTTTTTGATAACTAACCACTGACCCCAATCTGTAAAGGGGGGGACTCTTCCCAATGAGCACAAATGTAAGGAGCACGCTTCCTAGTGACCATCATGCTGATGTATAATAAGCAGTAGATACAGAATCATCAGTAGGGGTTGCCTGAGACCGAAAAAACTTTATTTTAAGGGTTCCTCTGTTAAAAAGGTTGAGAAAGGCAGCTGTAGATGATTCATGATTCTCATGAATTCTAGCTTATTTGGTGGTGATTGAGCAGTTTCCGACAGTGGCGTAGCGTGGGTTGTCAGCACCCGGGGCAGGGCAAGTAATTTGCGCCCCTAACTTGTGGGATTTTAGCACTCGAGTCTCTTCCACTAGATTAGTTAAAAAACCCTACCCCCTAACCACATGTATTGTTTGTTATGAAAATACTGATGTAATTAAAGTAAAATGCATCTGAATACAAGTTTGAATGACCAGCGTGCCCCCCTCAATACAGAGAGACCAGCGTGCCCCCTTTCAATGCAGAATGACCAGCGTGCCTCCTTTCAATGCAGAGAGACCAGTGTGCCCCCTTTCAATGCAGAGTGACCAGAGTGCCCCCTTTCAATGCAGAGTGACTAGCGTGCCCCCTTTCAATGCAGAATGACCAGCGTGCCCCCTTTCAATGCAGAATGACCAGCGTGCCCCCTTTCAATGCAGAGTGACCAGCGTGCCCCCTTTCAATGCAGAGTGACCAGCGTGCCCCCTTTCAATGCAGAATGACCAGCGTGCCCCATTTCAATGCAGAATGACCAGCATGCCCCCCTTCAATGCAGAGAGATCATCGTGCCCCCTTTCAATGCAGACAGACCAGCGCCAGGCTGCTGACTCACTCGCTGCTAAACTGACTGAGCAGTGAGGAGAGGCGGCATAGGCGGGGCTTGGCTTGCAACACCACCCCACCCTACACCAATGGACAGGTGAGGCACAGTCCAGCCCCGCCCCGACCCGCCATTTTCAGCCATAGGGCGGCCGCTCTGGAGATCTCCCAGCCTAAAGAAGGAGGCAGCCGCAGACAGTGTGTGAACTGTGTATGTCAAAGTCAGACAGACAGAGTGACACTGCAGATGCGCCCCCCCAGATGTTGCGCCCGGTGCGGCTGGCCCCCCCTGCACCCCCCACGCTACGCCACTGGTTTCCGAGGCCTAGACCAGTGGCTGTCAATTTACAAGGTTTAGCAAGGCCTTAGTTATGGCCCTTGACATCGCCAAAGGCTGCATATAATGTTCAGTACATGTAATGCTAGAGAGGACTGTCAGACTGTGGACATGATATAAGTTTGGTTGGAGACTAGAGACAAGCTGCAGATGCCGGTGAGAAACTGGGGACAAGTTACTTGAGACTAGTGGAGATCATTGTTGTCTTACCAACCAATGCTCCCCTTGCAGAGTGCTGGGGTCTAAGGTTCATGTGCTGCCCTCGGGCTGCATGTTGGGAGCCAGGGCCCTAGAAGGTAATAAGTCTCCCTGACTGTGTGATAAATTAATCATCTACATTTTTTTTTTACCATTGACACAGTTGTGGGAGAATTACAAAGTAACTTGAAGACTGGTAGATCTCTTTACTGTTCATCCTCCGGGAGATATCTACCAGGCTGTAGATACCACGCTTGGACATCAAGGTAGTTGCCTTTGTTGCAAAGTACAGTAAATAGATTGAGATTCCTCTGAGCTGTAACACTTAGGCTGACCACCCACGTAATGATTTACTATTGATTACTGCAGGTGGTCTTTGGTTAAAAAAATGTTGCCAAAACAGACCAGCCGGTTCTAGCTTGTTCATCGAATCTCCCACTTTTTTTTGACTGTTCTATTGAAGTGTCATTGTGTTACACCTATATCCAGCAATAAATGTTTGGGCTGGAAAAAAAGTACCCTTTTATTGGTGACCCCCATCACGCACACGCACATGCACAAGCACACACACACACACACACACCAAGATTTATAGCTGAGCTCCAGGACAACTAAAAATCCATCCTTGCCGTGGGGCTGCACCCGCTCCGCAAGTGTTAACTTCTTTATTTAAGGTACTTTGACGTCATCGAGACTGATGCATATAGTCCACTGGCATAGCCTGCATATAGTCCACTGGCATAGCTTAGGGCACTGCCATCTGCCCTGAAGGCAGAAGATCAGGTAAGTAAAATTGCTTTTCCATTTCCTAGACTAAATGAGCAGTTAACCTGTGCAATGCTGGCACAGCCCCACTGCAAAGAAGTATTTTTAGTTGTACTGGAGTTGGGCTTTAGGTGCTTGTTAATTCTAGGGGGTAGATAAATGCGGCTTTTACTTTACCCTTCGCTCTGACACTCCCCTCTTTTCCCTGACCCTGTGGGCATTCCCTTGGCATCATCACATTCAAAGCTGTTAGTCCTGTACTGTATTAAGGGGGGTAAATGTGTGACTGGGGGAATGTTAGAGAGGAGGCTGCGAGGAGTCCAGTCATAGATAGATGGAGGAAGCCTACTGGAGCAAAGAATATAGTTTTAAAGCTTTTCCCTCTACCCCTAGACACAGAGCGCATTTACCTTTGCATATCAGGGAGTTTCACTGCAATGTTTTGTTTGTTTTTAGGTTTTAGTTTTTTGTTTTTGTTTTGTTTGTTTTTTTTTTTTGTTTTTTTTTTTCTTCCTTTCATTTTTTTTTTCTTGTGCCTGGTGTTGGGCTTTAAAGGGATTGTAAAGGCAGGAGTTTTTTTTTATCTTAATGCATTCTATGCATTGGGCTAAAAAAAAAACCAAAAAAAAAAAAACCTTCTGTATGCAGCAGCCGCTCTAATACTTACCTAAGCCCCATCTTTATCCAGCGATGTTGCAGAAGTTTTTTTAGCTGCCCTGTACTCCCCTCCTCATTTGCTGAGGCAGCAGTGTGGCGTGATTGGCTCCCACTGCTGTCAAAGTCAGTCAGCCAGCCATTAAGGAGAGAGAGGGGGTGGGTTCAGGTCACAGCTCCCTGTCTAAATTGACACTGAGAACTGTGACTCCGCTCGGGTGCCCCCATAGCAAGCTGTTTGATGTGGGGGCACTCAACAGGAGGGAGGGGCCAGGAGACCGAAAAGGGACCCGAGAGGAGGAGGATCCAGGCTGCTCTGTGCAAAACCAGCTGCATAGAGTAAGTAAGTATAACATGTTTGTTATTTTTTTTTTCCGAGACATTACAATCACTTCAAAACGCTGAGACATAGGAGCCCCATCAATAAATAACTTCTACATGTTCCACGTATACACTTTTTGAACTATTGAACTATATGTATCTTTTTTAACCTCCCTGACAGTCTGACTATGTCAGGATTTCTGTGCTCGATCCCCCGCCATCCTCCAGCCATCCTCCCGCTGTGTGCTCGGGCGATAGCGACATGTGTCTTCTGGTTCCCTTCCCTGCGAGCGTTGCGACGCAGGGCGGTGGAACCGGCGGCAATTTAAAAATGTAAATATACTAAATTACATGATACAAAGCTGTGACCCTAACGGATTACACTGTATCATCCCATTTCACCACAGGATTTCACCTGGTGACTTTTCCAGTGCCCTGCCTGTGCTTTTCCAGTTCTTTGTGCCTGGAAAATAGAGAACGACCATGGCGTCCAAAAAGCTTTCTTTTTTTTCCCAAAAGCGCTTTTAGACAAACTGTAAAAAAGCGGCAACGAAATGGAGTTACTTGAAGAACTGAGCGATAGTGATTATTGATAAGCCAACTGACAAGGTTTTCAAGAAATCAGTGAAACACAACTCAAACCGTCAGCGTGGCTGTTGTGACAGACTCTGTGGATCTTAGGAGAAGGGGAAGGCAGTGTCTTTGCAGATACAAGCGTATATTAATTGCCATCTGGTAAGAGGCCAGCCCAGGTGTTTTGCACGAGGTGATTGCCTGTTCACTACGGAGATTGAATTTTGTTCAGCACATGAGTTTAATATTTGCACCTTACCCTTTTTCCGTTCGGTAAGGAGAAATTTCACTTGGTGGTGGATACACTTTGGATGTGGAATCAAGTTTAGTTTTTCTTCAATTTGCATTCAATATCATCACCCACTTATGGACACTTATGAACTTTTGTGTTTATGCACCTATTGATCATTCACGAACATCATTGTTTATTTATGTTCTGTCATATGTCTTGAAAGGGAATATTGTGCTTGGTGCACTATAAACCGTTTTATTCTAGTTTTTTTACTAATAAAGAAAAAATGAATAAAGCCAAAAAAAAAAAAAAAAAAACCCCTGCGGAGGCAGAAGGAAAAGTGCCTGAGATGCACAAGGGGGTACAGCAATTATGGCCCTATTATTATTGTGGCTGGTTCACCACCCACCAAAAAAAACACCCACATCTGGGGCAGAAGGAAGAGCGCCTGGGATGCACAAAGGGGTACAGCAATTATGGCCCTAATATTATTGTTGCTGGTTTACCACCCACCATAAAAACAACCATGTCTGGAGCTGAAGGAAGAGCGCCTGAGATGCACAAGGGAGTACAGCAATTATGGCCCTAATATTATTGTTGCTGATTCACTACCCATCAAAAAAAACACCCACGTCTGGAGCTGAAGGAGGAGCGCCTGAGATGCACAAGGGGATACAGTAATTATGGCCCTAATATTATTGTTGCTGGTTATCCACCCAGCAACAAACACCCACGTCTGGAGCTGAAGGAGGAGTGCCTGAGATGCACAAGGGGGTACAGCAATTATGGCCCTATGATTATTGTTGCTGGTTCACCCACCAAAAAAACACCCACGTCTGAAGCTGAAGGAAGAGTGCCTGAGATGCACAAGGGGAGCAGTAATTATGGCCCTAATATTATTGTTGCTGGTTATCCACCCAGCAACAAACACCCACGTCTGGAGCTGAAGGAGGAGTGCCTGAGATGCACAAGGGGATACAGTAATTATGGCCCTAATATTGTGGCTGGTTCACCACCCACCCAAAAACACCCACGTCTGAAGCTGAAGGAAGAGCGCCTGAGATGCACAAGGGGGTACAGCAATTATGGCCCTAATATTATTGTTGCTGGTTCATCACCCACCAAAAAAAACACCCACGTCTGAAGCTGAAGGAAGAGCGCCTGAGATGCACAAGGGAGTACAGCAATTATGGCCCTAATATTATTGTTGCTGGTTCATCACCCACCAAAAAAACACCCATGTCTGGAGCTGAAGGAAGAGCGCCTGAGATGCACAAGGGGAGCAGTAATTATGTCCTTAATATTATTAGTGCTGCTGCGAAACAAAATATATAAATAAATAAATCGCTGTTGACACAGAAGGATGCACTACCACCTGCGACAAACAGGGGGGAGTACTAATATTGCAGCAACAGAACCTGATGCTGCTATAAAAAAAGAAATAAAATATATATATATATATATATATATATATATATATCAATGAAAAAAAATAGGGATCAGTGGGGATGACACAGACGTGTTGTATACAAAACACTTCAGTGGCTCCACTACAAACACAGCACAGCACTAAACTGACTGCAGTACACTGTGTAGCATAAGAATCAGCCCTACACTACACTGAAATGGCTGATATATACATATATATATATATATATATATATATATATATATATATATATACTCCACTATCTCCTGAAATAACTGATAAATATATAGATCTACTACACTGGCTGATCTAATCTATAAACCGCACACTGAAATAGCTGATAAATATATAGATCTACTACACTGTCTGATCTATTATTCTATAAACCGCACACTGAAATGGCTGATAAATATATAGATCTACTACACTGGCTGATCTAATAATCTATAAACCGCACACTCCACTAACTATCCTGCCTAATCTCCACTCCTAACACACTGCACGTGGCTGCCGTTTAAGCAGCCTTTATAAAGTGTGGGGCGTGGACATAGCCCCTGAGCCATGATTGGCTAAAGACACCCTGCCTTTGGCCGATCACGGACATTGTGCTGTGATTGGCCAAAGCATACAGGTCAAGGTGCATGATTTGGCCAATCACAAGCATTCTATTATGGCGGGCAAATTTCCCGTGAACGGCTCAGTTTGTTCGTTGTTCTACGAGCAAACGAACCTCTTTCCTCCCTAAAGTGGCTAATGTGGCTAATGCCTATTCTGAAGTTGGCTCCATAAACCAAGTAGTAATGAATATGAACTCCTCCTCAGTGTTGTGTGATGTACTCCAAGAAAAGGACTTTACAGGTAAACCAAAAGTCCTTATTTTTATTCTTAAGTGTTTTAATTACTAATGACATGCATATTGATAATTACTAATGACATGCATATTGATAATTACTAATGACATGCATATTGATAATTACTAATGACATGCATATTGAAATAAACTTGCTGACCACCTGCTGAAAATGCAAGCTGCATTTATGCTTGTTCAGGTTACTAAGTAATAGAGAAAGCTTAAATTTATGGTGAAGGTGTAAAGGTTTGTTGTGTGACATAGATGTAATTACAGTACATGCATGGATTAAGACTTCATAAAGTCAGCTTTTTTAATGTTCTCCCAATGCATACACACAGGGACACAGGAAGTCTAAAACCTTTGGGTTATCCTGCTGCCTACAGGAGGGTAGGACACTGGCACTGCCTACAGGGGGGTTGGACACTGTAGGCCAGCCCAGATTCTAAGCCCTCATAGTCCAGCAATTCCAGTGGCTTAAAGAGTGGGAGGACTTCTGATGACATTTGTGAATGCTTGGACATTCCAGATTGTTGGGTGCAGGAGGTGGTATTCTGGGGCTACAAACTTGGGTTTCGTTTTCCTGGCCCCTCTCTACTCAGATCTCATTTAGGCTTGCAGGCCTTCTGGACCAAGGTGTTGTAGCTGTGGTCCCTGCTGTGGAACAGTTCCAGGGGTTTTACTCCAACCTGTTTACTTTCCTAAAAACTAAAGGGGAGCATTGCCCCATTTTGGATCTCAGTTGCTGGATGTACTCAGTCAAACCTGGGGATTTTCTTGCTACTGTAGACATAAAAGATGCTTGCTTGCATGTGCTCATCTTTTCAGTGCACCAGAGTTTACTGAAATTTGCTGCAGAACCACTGTGCTACCCATTTGTGGCCCTGTATTTTGGGCTATCATCTGCACCTTCAGGTGTTCACCAGGGTGTTGGTTCCAGTGTTGGCCCTGTTGTGCTCTCATGCCATCCCCATTATGGGATATTTGGAAGAACTTCTGTTGAGAGAAAAATCAAGTGCATTGTCAGGACAATATATCTCTGACTGTCAAATATTAGAGAGGTTTGAGTGGGTTCTGAACCTACAGAAATCATTGCTCGTCAGTTGGAATTATCTGGATTTTGCCCTGGGCACATCTCATGGCAGAGTGTTTCTTCCTTTCTGTTTTTGGATTAATTTGAAGCTGGTAGTGTCCTACTTTGAGGTGGTTCTCTTTGCCCAATTTCACTCCACAAATTTGCAATGCAATATTCTGTCAGCATGGGGCCAACTGGTCCTCTCTCTGGACAGGCTGTTTCAGTTGATGTCAAGGGCGATGCTTCCCCTGGCTTGGTGGCTCAGGAATCTGTATTTGAAAACTATATTTTACTAGGAAAAGTGGTATGTGTTTAAAATAATTACTCTGTCAAGTCCAGGAATCTGTATTTGGTGCTAGAAGTCCATTTTCCCTTTTTTTTTTTTGAAAGATTCTCTTGACAGATGACAGCCTGTTGGGCAAGAAGGCAGGGAGGGGAATCCTGGACACCATTTCAGTGCAGGGGACTTGGTTGTCAGAGGAATCTCCTCTCACATAAGGATCTTGGTGCTGCAGACATTTCACTGTCCCTTCGGCCTTAGACCAACTTGTTGGAAGGCCAGCCAATCTATAGAATGATGAAGAACTTCAATCATCAGGGGTAAACTGAAGTCTCCATGCGGCAAGAGAGGTAGAAACAATCTTTTCCTGTGCCAAACTGTATATTACAAGCTATGTTGGCCATGTAGATGTAGACAATTGTCAGCCAGATTTTCTCAGCCCACAGCATCTGGACACTTCCTGGTCTTCAGGTTCAATAACAATTATACATATTTTATACAGGTGCAGATATCCACTTGTGAAAGCAGCCTATGCTCTGGTAGCCCCCCTGGAATTAATACACGCTGATCTATACCTTTCCTATCCGGAAACTTCTTCCTCACCTGATCTATAGGATTAAAATTAGGTGCATTTTGGTGATCCTTATAGGCTTGGATTGGCCTAGGCAGATGGGGTATGCTGATCTGGTAGTACTTCTAGCAGATGTATTGTGGGCCCTGCCAGACCATCTAGATATACTGTCCCAAGGACCAGTTTGAGATCCTGCCTCTCATTTGTTATGTTTAACAGCATGACCATTAAAGCCCAGGTTTTAGGGGTACTGATATAGCTGAGTTGGTGATTCCTACTACGCTCAATTCTAGAAGTCCACTTCCAGCAAGGTCTCTCATTGGATGTGGAAGGCATACTTCACTTGGTGTGAATCTATGGGCTTACAAACCAGAAGTTTGTTTGTGGGATGAACCCTCCCCTTCCTACAGTTGGGTCTGGACCAGCGTGAGGCTTTTTGCACCATCAAAGGTCAAAGGCAAAGTGTCTGCTCTTTTAATATTGTTTCAGAGACCATTTGCCTATCACTTTTTGATTTAGACCTTTGCTCAGGGGTTCTCACCTTTGCGAGATGAGTGTCTGCTCTAGTGGCCTTATCTTGTAAAGAACACTTTTTGGTCTTGGGTAAGGTCCATGGGTTCCTTCCTGCCCTGAGGAAGTGTCCACCTTTCACCTCAATCAGGACATCACTTTATCAAAAGAAAAGTTCCCTCCATTGTCTGAGTGTTATTGGCATTGTATGACTTTCAGTCACTTTCAGCAAGATTGATTCTCATTTTATCATTTTGGAAGGGTGTCACAGCTTTTCATTTGACCAACTCTAGGTAGCTCAGACACATCATTCAAGCTTATGATCTTAAAAATCAGGTTCCACCCTTTCCTCTTAAGGTGTACTTTACTAGATCTGTGAGTGCTTTTCAGCATCAAGCATCTGTTTTCCAGTTTTGCAAGGCTGCCACCCAGTCTTCTGTTCACATATTCTCTGAGCTCTACCAGGTGGATGTTTCTGCTTATCTGATGCCAGCTATGGGTATAATTTCTTTAAGGTTGCACTTTGAGCTACAAGCAGTCATTAGGTCTCTGTTGTTTTTTTGGGCCTGTTTGTTTGCTGCGTTTTCCACGTCTCATTTGGACTGCTTTTGGAAATGCTGAAGGTTAAGACATTCGTATTCCTAAAAGGAATAAAGAGAAAGTAGGATTTTTGCACTCACGTTTTTTGGAGTCCATTGAGGGATACCGGTGCCATCCCTCTGTGTTTGGGATTATGGTCTGTAAGGGGACCGCCGACCCACACTGTACTTGTGGGCTTCCGTCAGTATATGGCTTTCTACAGTCTGGAACATAGAGAGATTCCAGCCGTCCCCCACATACAAAAACTAGCCTGAACTTAGCTTGTATGTGTCTGAAAAACAACTAACTCTTTATTGAAACACATGCACAAACAGATATACACTGTGGGACAACCCCCCTCCCCCTTAGCAGCCAACCCACATACACATATACATCCCATAATAAGTTTATCTTAAGGCAGACAGACCAACAATAGAAGAACAATTGGATGCAGGTACTTAACAATAACAAACCCCACCCCGCCTCACTAGCAAGGGTCTATGATACACTCCTGCCATAATCTGAAAAGTCAAGCCGTTCATCAATCAGAACATGCCTCACCATGGTCGACCAAAGAAGTTGAGTGCATGTGCTCAGCATCATATCCAGAAGTTGTCTTTGTGAAATAGACGTATGAGTGCTGCCAGCATTGCTGCAGAGGTTGAAGGAGTGGGTGGACAGCCTGTCAGTGCTCAGAACATACGCCGCACACTGTATCGAATTGGTCTGCATGGTTGTCATCCCAGAATGAAGTTTCTTCTAAAGATGATGCACAAGAAAGCCCGCAAACAGTTTGCTGAAGACAAGCAGACTAAGGACATGGATTACTGGAACTATGTCCTGTGGTCTGATGAGACCAAGATAAACTTATTTGGTTCAGATGGTGTCAAGCATGTGTGTAGCGGCAACCAGGTGAGGAATACAAAGACAAGTTTGTCTTGCCTACAGTCAAGCATGGTGGTGGGAGTGTCATGGTCTGGGGCTGCATGAGTGCTGCCAGCTCTGGGGAGCTACAGTTTATTTAGGGAACCATGAATGCCAACTGTACATACGGAAGCAGAGCATGATCCCCTCCCTTCAGAGACTGGGCCGCAGGGCAGTATTCTAAGATAATAACGACCCCAAATATACCTCCAAGATGACCACTGCCTTGCTAAAGAAGCTGAGGGTAAAGGTGATGGACTGGCCAAGCATGGCTCCAGAGCTAAACCCCATTGAGCATCTGTGGGGCATCCTCAAATGGAAGGTGGAGGAGCGCGAGGTCTCTAACATCTACTAGCTCCGTGATGTCATCATGGAGGAGTGGAAGAGGACTCCAGTCGCAACCTGTGAAGCTCTGGTGAACTCCATACCCAAGAGGGTTAAAGCAGTGCTGGAAAATAATGGTGGCCACACAAAATATTGACACTTTGGGCCCAATTTGGACATTTTCACTTAGCAGTGTACTCACTTTTGTTGCCAGCAGTTTAGACATTACTGGCTGTGTGTTGAGTTATTTTGAGGTGACGGCAAATTTACACTGTTATACAAGCTGTACACTCACTACTTTACATTGTAGCAAATTGTCATTTCTTCAGTGTTGTCACATGAAAAGATATAAAAAAATATTTACAAAAATGCGAGGAGTGTACTCACTTTTGTGAGATACTGTGTATATATATATACACACACACACACTTACAGTATACTGTATCTGCATGTAAAGCAGACCAGCCAGGAAAATATAAGAACTACCTTAAAATGAAATTATTATGTACTATTCATCGGCAGAAAAGTCTCCTATTTTCGGGACCCCCCAGCCATATGTGGCTTCCTAATTTTCAATGGGTCCCTGTGCTAAACCAAAGGCATCATATCCTACCCTTAATCATGTCCCTTTCCGATAATAATTTACATTTGTTTCTGTTTAAATACATTCCATGGAATTCCTATATCATACTTTAGCACATCTTTATCAATAAAAAGCTTTTCAGCAGTTTCCTTATCTGTAAGAAAGATAATAAGGAGTTTATGGTCCCAGAGCAGGTATAAGTGTCCTAATACCAGTATGTTTGTACATTCTGATCAGGATGGCTCTAGCCTGGAGAGGATTTATTTTAGTTCTCCTCTCATTACTGTATCATGGAAACTGTTCTGCAACTGCTAAAGACTTGATTACAGTTGCTGGACCTCTTAGAAGGAACATTGAGGGCTTCTACAATGAAGCAAGGCCATATGATGTGTTTGATTGTCACGAAAATGATGTGCATGAGATCAGAGAGCATATTTTGGTTCTGCACAAGTATGGAGTCACCCACTACAAGATACATTTAGAAGAGAGCTCCATGGTCAAGGGTGACAGTCAAGTGCAGTGTTACAGGAGCCTTCTCCAGGTCCTGGCTGAGGCTGGGATAAGACCTATAGCAGTATTGCATAGTGGAGATGGGCTATCCATCCCCCATACTACAGAGCGCAATATGTATGTAGACTATTCTGACTTTGCCTTCCGCACGTTCGGGGACCTGGTCCACACTTGGATCACCTTCGATATCCCCAAACATGAGACAATTGTTTCTTTGAAGGATCTGCTACAAGAACATGTGAAGATATCCAGCTTATACCGCAGCAAGTACTCCGCAACTGGTGAGGCATCCTATTGCATTTTAAATTATATTGCGTTGAAGCCCTTTGTATAGGTTGTATTATAGCAACTAGATATTTTGGCTTTTTTAATTATTATTGCCCTCTTTTACAACTTTGCATGAACCAATCTGTCACTTCGGAGCAGCTTTTTCCTCTGCTATGTCAGAAGAAAAAAGTTGGGTTCAGTCATCAGTGCTTTGCCACGTCATCATTCTTAGAGGGCAGTAATCACCTGGTAAGAATTGATGTGGGCAGCATCCTGCTCTCTCCATAGTGACAGTAGTTGGATGCCCATGATCATGCCTTGGTCTTGGAAATATGTATTAATTAGATCCACTATAATTACAATAGTGGATCTGCATACTAGTAATGTGTAAAACATGACTCACTGGCACAAAGAGTCACATATAGTAGTCATTAAAGTTATACTCCAACCAAAATTTTTATTTTTTAGTTTTTGATAGAGTGAGGAAGGGTTTTGACAATTGGGGAAATTCACTTTTTGTTTATTGACTGTTAATTAGTGAAACAGGCAACAGGCTAATCATAGAGAAAACACGCAACCAACTGATTGGTGCGGTGATAAATTGCTGAAATAAGAAATGTAGAAATAAACGCTTTCATTGGATGGAATAGTTTATTGATCAGTCTGAAATTGAAGCATGAAAGTGCTGCTAACACACAGTAACATTTCTCTTTCAAATTATAAAAAGTATAGTGGTAGTTTAACCCCTTAATGACCAGGCCATTTTTTTGTGATATGGCACTGCGTTACTTTAACTGACAATTGCACGGTCGTGCGATGCTTCACCCAAATAAAATTGATGTCCCTTTTCTCCCTCAAATAGAGCTTTCTTTTGGTGGTATTTAATCACCTCTGTGGTTTTCATTATTTTGCGCTATAAACAAAAAAGAGCGACAATCCTGGAAAAAAAAAAAACAATATTTTTTACTTTTTGCTATAAAACATTCCCAATAAAAAAAAAAATTAAAAAATCTAATTTTTTTCGTCAATTTAGGCCCATATGTATTCTGCTACATGTTTTTGGTAAAAAAAATCCTAATAAGTGTATATTGATTGGTTTGCGCAAAAATTATCATGTCTACAAACTAGGGGATAGATCTATGTCATTTTTATTTATTTTTTACCAGTAATGGCGGATATCAGCGATTTTGAATGGGACTCAAACATTGTGGCGGACAGATCAGACACTTAACTGACACTTTTGTAGGGACCAGGGACATTACTACAATCTAATTAGTGCTAAAAATATGCACTGTTACTGTACTAATGACACTGGCAGGGAAGAGGTTAACACCAGGGGCAATCAGGGTTAAATGTGTGCCTAGGGGATGCTTTCTAACTGTGTGGGGGTTGTATTCACTGGATTAACACAGAGACCTGTGTTCCTAAATTGGGGGAAAATAGGATCCCTGTGTTCATCACTGACAGAACAGCGCTTTGCCGTGTTTACATTGGCAGACTGCCATTTAGTCTCCATGGGGAGCGATCGCGGGTGCCCGACAGCACATCGCGTCCACCAGACCCGCTGATTGGCTCCCCCTCTAGCCAACCGACGTGTGTGCATGCCTCCGGCAGCGCGTGCCCGCACTATCTGCTTCATGACGAGATGTACAGGTACGTAATTTTGCGTAACATAGCTGACCTGCCACAGTAAAACTACCGCGGCTGGTCGGCAAATAAATAATGTCTTATCAAATTTCTCAGGTGTGTGCAATAAAATGCCCAAGTTTACATATGACTATGCTAAGGACAATACCGGGGCTCGACAAATCCCAGGCGCCTGGTCGCCATGGCGAAGAGAAATTGCGTCCTGGTGCCTGGACTGCTGCCTGAATGCTTTCCCGCCCCCTGCTCGCAACTCCCACTATGTATCCTGGGTTTCGCTTCCCCATCCGGGCCCAGGACCGGCATAGCGGGTGCCACCGGGCAGGCTTCACTTCTGGATCCCTGTTGACAGTTTCCCCGGCCATCAAGGCCAGGAAAGAATGTAATGCAGTGCGATGTGCATTACATTACATTCAGTGGAGTACAGGGGAGACATCCAGGGTCTTTAAAACTGCGCACGCGGAAATGAGAGCAATCATTCTAGCCCCAGACCTTCTTTATAAAACGAATGACCTATAGGGGGCTTTTAAAGGGTCGCCTATGGAAAATATAGGGTACTGAAGTTTGTCGCCATTTCACAGGCTCATGTAAATTTAAGGTTTGACATGTTTTGTATATTCTATATACTCGGTGCACTCACAGGTTTTATATTTTACAAACAAATTGGGTAATTTATTGTATTTGTGTGCCCCTAAAATTGAATTTATTGTGTTTTATTTTTTACTGAAATGTTGCGTTTCATAGACCTTTGTGGTAATATCGTGTGACATAAAAAATTGGAACTACCCCTATTTTATTCTCTAGGGTGTCTGCTTTCAGCAAATATACAATGTTTGGGTATTTTTTAAACATGTGAAAAAAAAAAAAAAAACGGCTTCAGTCTGTGAAAGGGTTAAAGGATAAGTTCACCTTTGGGAACATTTTACATGTTCTACCCGTCAGCTTTGTTAGTTAAAAAAAGACTGTCTGGCTGCTAGATTCAAAGTATATTTGTCAAGCCCTGGACAATACAATAGCTTTCAGAACAATGCCCTACCCTCAGGACCCTAGGGTGGTCCATTTAAGACATACAGTATCTCACAAAAGTGAGTACACCCCTCACATTTTTGTAAATATTTTAATAGGACAGTGATCTTCCGACCTGGCTTAGGCTGGGTTCACACGTGTCTGGCTGTGGTTTGCAGTCCGGAGCGTTTCTGTTCACGGCTTCAGGTGCGATTCAGGTGCAAATTTTTGCCTGAATTTGCACCTGAACCCAACCCAAAATGCAGAGGACCTTTTTCAAAACCGCACTGTGGCCACCCTGGACATGTGTGAAATGGCTCCATTGAAAGCTGGTCACATTCACGTTATGCAAATTGGATGTAGTTAAAAAACATCTAATTCGCATATATGTGAACCCAGCCTAAGTGACCCTAAAGCTATCCCTCTGTTGCAGCCTCTTGTACTGCTCCACCATGAAGTCTTCTGACTCTTTAGATATCTGTTGCAAGTAGAAAGTGCAAACAAAAAGCAAGTATCCACTGACCTCATCAAGAATGTACATTCTGTCAATGAATTCCTCAATGCAGAACGGCAGGTCAACAATAAAGTATCTCACAAATGTGAGTACACCCCTCACATTTTTGTAAATATTTTATTATATCTTTTCCTGTGACAACACTGAAGAAATGACACTTTGCTGCAATGTAAAGTAGTGAGTGCACAGCTTGTATAACAGTGTAAATTTACTGTCCCTTCAAAATAACTCAACACACAGCCATTAATGTCTAAACCGCTGGCAACAAAAGTGAGTACACCCCTAAGTGAAAATGTCCAAATTGGGCTCAAAGTGTCAATATTTTGTGTGACCACCATTATTTTCCAGCACTGCCTTAACCCTCTTGGGCATGGAGTTCACCAGAGCTTCACAGGTTGCCACTGGAGTCCTCTTCCACTCCTCCATGACGACATCACAGAGCTGATGGATGTTAGAGGCCTTGCTCTCCTCCACCTTCCAATTGAGGATGCCCCACAGATGCTCAATAGAGTTTAGGTCTGGAGACATGCTTGGCCGTCCATCACCTTTACCCTCAGCTTCTTTAGCAAGTCAGTGGTCATCTTGGAGGTGTGTTTGGGGTTGTTATCATGTTGGAATACTGCCCTGCGGCCCAGTCTCTGAAGGGAGGGGATCATGCTCTGCTTCAGTATGTCACAGTACATGTTGGCATTAATGGTTCTTATATCTCCTAAAAAGCAGATATAATTAAATCTAATATATAACAATATTTTTTAAAATTCCTCCATCAGGTGGACAGCTTTCAATTGCTGCAGATCCAACCCTTGCGGACGTATTCCCTACATTTCAAGAACATTTCATGGTAAACGTAACCCTTTCACCAACCATTTATTCTCATATATATTTCTGTTTTTTTTTTGTTTTTTTTGTTGTCTGTGGTAAATAAACTAAACAGCCAAATGTACACAAACCTAGCTCAAGCAAATAATATATTGTAAAGACTAAAGAAAGGGCCCTTGGTGAAACTCACTCTGGATATCTACAGATGATGTTTGAGGGACTGTCAAACCCCAAGCACCCATCTTCATTATCTGGTAGGAATACCCTAAGATTAGATGTAATTGTAATTGCATATATCAAGTGGAATATTTACAAAGTACTTTTGGGTGAAGGTTTCTCAGAATCTCCAAAAAAGAGGCCCTGCTCAACCCGAAACTGGACGCTTGCACGAACACCCAAATTCTACTGACATTTTTTTGTTTACCGTGTCCAAACATGTCCTTGCTAAAGCATGGTGATCCTCAAACCCCACAATTGTACAAGTTAAATGGAAAATTAATTGATTGCTATTCCTAATGCTTCTGTTCATTAAATTTGAATGGGTGTGGACTACATAGATAAACAACTATTTCCCTATGGACTTTGACCATAGCATTCCTTTTGTGTTAGGGTAGGATTCATCCTCAGATCGCCCATCTTTTTCCTCCCATTTCAGTTGAGATGAGACGTCCCTCCATTTATTTTACTTTTTTCTTTGCTATCTTCTCACCTTCAAGATATTAGGCCCTGAACACGCAATACGTTACAACCTGTAATCAGTAGCTGACCTTGTTCTTTCCATACCTATGTGATTTTTGTAGCTCTAGGTACCTGAGCTTACATATTGCCTCTGCTAACCACATATCTTTTAATGCCATCTGATGATATTATTTTTTAGGATTGCTGATAACAGTCAAATATCTATTTGTAATTAAGGAAGGGTGTGGGCTAGTGAATGGTCCCTCAATACCAGTACATTTACCACTGTACTTGTTAACTGTTCAAATCAATTTAGGCCAATATGTATTCTGCTACATATATTTGGTAAAGAAAATCCCAATAAGTGTATATTGATTGGTTTACGCAAAAGTTATAGCGTCTACAAACAATGCAATATATTTATGGCATTTTTATTTATTTATTTATGTTTACTAGTATTGGCGGCGATCAGCAATTTTTAGCGGGACAGCTGCATTGGGGAGCACAAATCGGACATCTAACTGACACTTTTGACATTTTTTCAGGACCAGTGACAATATTACAGTGATCAGTGCTAAAAAAGAAAAATGCACTGTCACTGCACTATTGACACTGGCAGGGAAGGGGTTACTAACTGTGTGGGGGATGGTCTGACTGGGGGACGACAGATATCGGTGTTCCTGCTTAGCAGGAACACAAGATCTTTGTCTTCCTCCCTGTCCGAGCCGGTGTTCCGTGAAAAAACCATACCCGTGAGAAAACCATACCCTCGTCACTTCCGGTTCAGCTACGGAGGGTATGGATTTCTCACGGTAGTTAAACTTGCGGCGCTTACATTAAAACAGCTTATCTGCAACATAAATCATCTCCGCTCTTCGCCCTGTCACTGCCCTCATCTCCGGTAATAAATATAAAAGCGGATCACGGAGCCGCGATCGCCGTCACATTTACAGCTCATACTCCCGCCGCCGCTTTTATATTTATTACCGGAGATGAGGGAAGTTACAGCGATAGCAGAGGAGATGATTGATGTTGCAGCCGAAGTGTTTTAATGTACCCGCCGCAAGTATTACATTAGACACAGTGCCGTGAGAATTTCATGCCCACCGAGCATGCGCACTTGTCAAATTCTTTCATCTTCATTTATGTATCCGGGGCTCTGAGCATGCGCACTGCTGCGCTGCTCAGCTGTTTCAGACCGGAAGTGAGGACGGTATGGTTTCTCCACGGGGTATGGTTTTTTAACGTTACACCGGCAATCTGCCTGGTTTACATAGGCAGATCGCTGCACTTCCTCTCCCGGTCCTGTTGATTGACATCCCCGCTAGCCAATCAAGGCGTGATTGCGTCTCCAGTGGCGTGATTGCGCCATCTAGTGGGTATTGAACGAAACGACGTACACCTTGCCACAGTATATACACGGCGGCTGGTCAGCAAGTGGTTAAAACACAAAGTAAGGGCAAACTCAGACCTATATGTACAGTAAAATGCATGTTACACACGGTGACTAAAGTACAGCGTTGTGGTGCTTTGCGGTGTTTATTGTTTTTGAAAGTACCCCAATGCAACAAACCAAATAAGATCAAATACAATTCAACTCTCCAGCCAGCAACCAACCAAATTCTCCTGTTTACCAGTTTGCGTTAAAAACAGGGGTTTAGTTTGCACACATTTGCAAATAAATGTGTAAGCAGCAGAGCCACTCCACAGCATCCCAGAATTATCTGCAATCTTAATTCTGTAAATTTATGAGAGCCCAGAACAGTGGCTCTGAGGAAGAGGGTTCTCCCTTGAAACATGTCAGCCAAGCTTGCACGGACGTCACCAGGTCTCCTTGCATCATCGGTGCATCCCAGTAGTCTTGGAAGCGACTTGTTCCACTTTTATTGACATGCGTGCATATATCATGCGTTTGGGAGTATAATGTATCACATTTTTAAAAACATTTTTTAGTGGTAATGCACTAGGTTGGTGCGCCCTTCTTTTTTGTTAATTTATGAGAGCCTCCATAGTAGAAGCACATGCATTCTAATGGATAGATAGAGGGTAGGTAAACCTGAAGGGAGCCCACCCCTCCTTAAAGGCCCAGGGGCGCACTGGCAGCAAAGGTGTCCAACAAATTAAAACATCTGCATGCAATGCACCACATGCATGACTAACATATTACTGTGCATTGTGGTGTGCTGTGTCAGAAATAAACGCAGGTCCGATTTTGTGGTGTGTTGGCAGACCATTTTTTTGAACGTAACGCATGTTAAAGTACCACAACAAATCGGCTAGGTTTGAATGGGCGCTATGTTGTTTGGCAAGTAATAATGCATGATAAATGGTGCGGAAGGCTCTACATATGAGACTCAGTTCAGGAGGATAACACACTAGGATGATGATCCCTTATTAAAAAAAGTCAGAGTTTTTAAAATTAGTCAAATTATTGAAAATAAAGTTCTGTATCCTTGTATTGAAGCTTTGTGAATTGAGCCTATAGATAACTGAAGTATTCTTACTTGGTATATTGACAAGAGCCAGCCACCAATCCCAGAATATTTCACTTTTCATCACTTTTATTTTCCTTATTAAAAAATAAATAAATAAATAAACCAATAAAAAAGGAACAAACTTGGACTGTTTGATGTTTTTTCTGCTGTCACTCTTCTATAACATGTTTTAGCGTGTTGTAAGTCATGTGTGAAAATGCAGCAGTGTCAATTCTATACTACTGAAAATAAAAAAGTAGAGTGGGAACAAAAAAGATTTGGTGGGAAAACTCCAAACCCCATGCAGGAAAATTGCAACCTCAATTCTAAAAAATGTTGGGACGCTGTGTAAAATCTACATAAAAACAGAATACAATGAATTGCAAATCTCACAAACCCACATTTTATTCACAATAGAAAACGTATTAAAGAGGAAGTAAAGTCCCTAAAAAAATCCCTGTAAAGAGAAAGGCATTGCATACTAGCTCATTATGAAGTACTTACCTTAAAACGAAGCCCCCGCCGTGCCGCCCGCTCAGCGACAGGACGGCCGACATGTCCGGCTGTCCTGCTTCCGGGTTCGCGTCCTCTGGCCATCTGATTGGCCGGAGGCGCGATAGGAACGGCATGGGTGGCCGTTCCTTCAGAGCGCATGCGCCGATGACGTCATCGGGAATATGCACTCTAAATATCTCCTAAACGGTGCATGTTTAGGAGATATTTATAGCACCTATAGGTAAGCCTTAATATAGGCTTACCTATAGCTAAAAGTTTATGAAGTGGGTTTACAACCTCTTTAAATGTTTAAACTAGGAAAATTTACCATTTATAGAAAAAATATATTTTATTATCGAAATTGATGGCAGTGTTCCAACTGAGGTTGTAGGTACAAATAATGATTAGAAGATTTTGCTGCAGAGGTCGACAAGGAAAATAGAAAGTCAGCAAATAGTTTAGCTCACCATGCTCCATCTATAATTGAAATGAAACCTTTCCTTGTCAGACTGACACTCGAATTCGTTTATTTTTTCTAACTTTAATCAATTTCTGTGTTCATTTAGAGTAGAATAAGCATTTACATCTTTATATCATTTAATTTTTTCCAGGAGTCCGTGGATTTCCTGGCACTAAACCTGGAATATAATTGCCAGGATTCTAACCAACTGCCAACATGGACAGCCTATAAGGTAAGATATGTGGCCAGCCATAGTTCAAGTGAAAAAAAAAAAAAGAAGCAAAATGTCTTTATTATTCTACTTTAAGATCCTCTTCGTTTTCATATAATTATAATCAACACATGAAAGCACTTCAGTAAAGATCTTTGGTATCCTTTTTTACACGAAATTGCTAAAAAGTAGCTTGACAGGTGTGCTTACATAAAATAATGGAAGAGCTGCTGAAGGAAGATCCAAATACTGGTACCAACATCCAAAGATATTTTACATAAAGAAATAGAGAAAGGAAAATAGTTCCCCACCTGTCAAGTCTCCAAAGGATGAAAAAACACAGGACTTTTTAGGTACCCTAAACACGTAAATATGTACGTAAAGGATATAAAAAATATATAAATTTATTTATGTAGCACCCTCCTGTGCTAGGTAGCCTATAGGGGATACCTTGTCTGCTTATCAGCAGGGTCCAAATTGTTCAGCTAGGCTGTCATGTGTTCTCAGGTGTGTTGAGATGGGGGAGTCTCCCCACTGTATCCAATGAGGGCTCTCATTGGACAGTGGAGGAAACCTGACCAATAGCACCCCAGGGCTTGTATCTATCCCAGAGGGCAGATTTTGCCGCAATGCATCCTGGGAGGGGGTATACGTCTGTGGGAAGCACATGACAGAGCGTCTTTGGTGGGAAGCAGAGTCCCAGGAGGGAGGTGACGGCTGTCTCTCCTCCTGTCAGCGGGGAACGGGTGTCCTAGGCGGCTGGCCTAAGAGGACAGAAGGTTAAGCTGAGCTGCAGAGAGGGATCCAGTGTGCTGAGGACCAAGCGGAGCTGTGGGGGTCGGAGTTTCCAAGAAAGCAATGCTGTGAGTACTGTAAACTGCCCGGGGTCTGCCTAGGATAGGGGATCACTCCGGAAGGTCAGAGGGATCCAGGAGCCAGCTAGCCTGTGTAGAAGATAAAAAAGGGGGTGCCAGAGTTTAAGCCCTGAAGAGCAAAGGGGGTGCCAGTTTGGGCCCTGAAGAGTTAAGAGTTGCAGCAGTGTTCACAGTTAAGCTACCTCAGCCGGGAGGGCTGAAGGGAGCAGTGCAAAGGACTTTTGAATTACTGGAGAGTGTCAGAAGTCAGTTCAAGTTCACAGACAGCGAAGCAGCGTTAAGTAGCGCAAACGGGCGTTGACCGGCATTCAGCCAGCGTCAAGTCAGCGTCAAGAGGCATTTTTCTCAGTGTTCCATTCTATTGTGTATAGTTGAGCCAGAGGAGTATCCCACTCATTCCCTTCTCCCATCCTAAATAAATACAAAACCAAAGATGCCATACTGTTTCTTGACTCAGTGCTCACACTTGGAGAACATGCCTAAATGTGCTGTTGTTGCTAGCGGTAACCCTGGCGGACCCACATCCAGCAAAATGGCTGGGAATCCTGCTACATTTAATACACAGGTGAGTAAAATAGACAAATAGACAAATAGGATGCATGTCCAAAAATTATATTCAACAAGGGAATATATAGATGTAACCAAACATGGCTGGATATCTACTGGGATGGTACACTTTAAATGACAATTGCGCAATCATGCTACACTGTACCCATATGAAATTGTTATCATTTTTTTTCACACAAATAGAGCTTTCTTTAGGTGGTATTTAATCACTGCTGGGTTTTTTATTTCTTACAAAAAAAAAGAAAAAAACTGAAAATTTTGAAAAAAAAAAAAAGTTCTTCTTATTTTCTGCGAGTAAATTTTGAAAATAAATAACTTTTCTCCTTCACTGATGTGCGCTGTTGAGGCGGCGCTGATGGGCACTGGTGAGGTGGCACTTATGGGCACTGATGAGGTGGCACTTATGGGTACTGATGAGGTGGCACTGATGAGGAGGTACTAATATGCCACACTGATGGGCACTGACAGGTGGCACTGATGAGCACTGACAGGCAGCACTGATGAGCATGACAGGCGGTACTGATGGGCACTGAGAGGTGGCACTGATGTGTGCTGATGAGGCGGTGCTAATGGGAACTTATAGGCTGCACTGATGGGCACTGATAAGGTGGTACTTATGGGCACTGATGAGGTGGCACTGATGAGGCGGTACTAATATGCCACATTAATGGGCACTGATATGTGGCACTGATAGGCTGCACTGATGAGCACTGACAGGCAGCACTGATGAGCATGACAGGCGGCACTGATGGGCACTAAGAGGCGGCACTGATGGGTGGCACTGATGGTCAGCACTGATGGACACTGATTGGCAGCATCAACAGTGCCCACAGCCAGGGCCCATACTGCTGCCAGTCAGTGCCTAGATGAGCAGGCACTGACTGAGTGACTGACTGATGATCAGTGCCCTGATTACATGTCTTTGTCTCACCTATGAGGAAGAGCCGCTGATCGGCTCTCCTCGCTTCACACTCTGACAGTGTGAGGCGAGGAGAGCCGAATAACGGCACGTCATCATTTGCATGTGACTGGCTGTGATTGGACACAGCTGATCACATGGGTAAAGAGTCATGTCACTGACTCTTTACCAAGATCGGGGCGCCGTGTCCTAGCAACATGGCGCGGCCATGATCGCCGCTCTGCTTGCCCCCGCGGGCACGAGAGAGGCAGTTCTGGTGCGCCGTCATATGACAGCGCCCCAGAACAATAGATGCACCACTCCGCCGTCATTTGACGGCGGGCGGGTAGCAAGTGGTTAAAAAAAGACTCCTGATTGAAAATAAGGATTTATTGGAGCATGGGACACAAATGGAGAACACCATCAGTGATTCCAGAAAGAAAAAATGTAATGACCTATGAAGCTCATGAGTGATATTTCTCACCTTTCCTTTCCAAGTTGGAAAATATAATTGATATCAAT
Source organism: Pelophylax lessonae (assembly GCF_965119305.1). NCBI lineage: Eukaryota > Metazoa > Chordata > Amphibia > Anura > Ranidae > Pelophylax > Pelophylax lessonae. The sequence goes on along the minus strand of NC_138773.1, from coordinate 293,031,418 downwards.
TGCTTCTAAACCAAGAGCTTATTAGAAGGTCAGAAATGGCAAGACTGCTGCAAATGATGACTGATTAAAGTGATACTAAACATACACTGTTTAATTTACATTATCCCTTCTCTTTATGTATATGGATGATGACACTGTAATTCATTTAATAAAAAAAAACATCTAAGTACCCTTTTTCCTAATCAATATACAGCTGTCACATGACCCAGATCTTTCCCAGCCTGTGTGCAGGGAAACATCAACGGGAGGAGCTTCTAGTCTCAACTCAAATCTGTATTAAGTCTGTGCAAAAACATGGTGTGGGCTATCTAGGGGGAGGTTCTGCCAAGCCGTGGTTTCACTTCCTCTGGCAACTCACCTAAATTCTAACATTACAAGCTGTACGCATATTGCAGCCTTGATGCTTTGCATCCCCAGCTATTTTAACTGGGCTAGCAGAGTTTGGCAGCCAGCACCGCCTGTGGAACTCAACCATTGAGGTCATTGGAAATGCGCTCTAACAGCGGGGCTAAGGTTGCAGTGCGGTATTTTATTACAAAATTCCCCTTGGGATAAAAAAAAAAAAAGCATAAATTCAGGAGGCAAGAGGATCACCATCGTAATGTCTGCCAACCGCTTGTATACAGCCTTCTGGAAAGCAATTCAGAATGACCACAGGTTGGTTTTCAAAGGGCAGTTGCTGCCAGTGTAAAAGAGCTCTTTGAAGCCAACAATGTAGCCTCTGTGGTGGAAAAATAACTGCTTAACTAAGTTTAAATTTTACGGATTGTTTGGGTAGGCCGCTGGTGAGTCTGTTTTTTTGAGACTGTCCTGCAGATGTAGCAGTTAGAGGGTTGAGACAAACCATTTAATACTGACAGGGGTGTATACAATGGGCAGCTTTTATTCATGTATGTAAAATTTTTATCCCAAAATAACAAAACTGTTTGCTGTAACTGCTTATAAAATGTTAGCTGACTTTAATCTGTTAGTGTATCTAAATTTGCTACTCCATCTAACACCCCCTCCCCCCAGATTAACAATGCTGCTGTCCAAAGGTGTCTTTGTTGCACAATGCACAGAATATAGCCACCCTGATATAGGAGGTGTGTTACTGGCAGGATCACAAGTACAAATAAAGGAAAACAAGCCTATAAAAAGAAAGCTAATGCAGCCACCACATGAAATGAATGGTGAGCTGCAATATATTACATTTTGTTTTTGGATTTATTAGCACTTTAACAATCTTTCTTCTTTAAATTTTTAGAACCTGAAGAAGAATCTAAAGATTTTGGTCTTTGGTTTGTCTCTCACAAACTGTAATGGAAATCTGGAGAGTGGTAAAAATCTTATGGCATTTAACATACATACAGGTAAGAAAGTGTCAGATTTTAAGATATTGTGGCTGCACCCAACTTAGACGTGATCCTCCACCCTACCTAACATATACTTACCTTTCCTTTGCTCCCCCACATCTACATGCAAAGAAGCCAAAAGATAAAAAAGTACTTCCAGGTACCGAGGAGCATGTGACTCACTCCATGTGACAGCACAGGGCCAGTCAGCTGAATCCACAGCCCTGTGTGAGCTGTAACTCTGATGACTCATAGCCAGAGTTACATAAAGTACTCGAAACCCATACTTGAGTAAAAGTACAAGTGCTCGATCAAAAAGTGACTTGAGTAGAAGTGGAAGTGCTCGATCAAAAAGTGTAGAAGTACTAAAGTATTCAACATTTTTTGTACTTAAGTATTGCAAGTAGTTTTTTTAAAAATTTTGCTACTCAAGTACTGAAAGTAAAAGTACCAGTAGTTTTGAAAAAAAAAAAAATGCTACTCAAGTACTGAAAGTAAAAGTACAAGTACTGGGTTATGTAGTTATTAAAGAAAGAAGTCAAAAGTTTGAACATCATATTGTTTTTTATTATTTCAAATGCAGCTTTTATTTATACATACAGTAGCATTTATTTTCGTATGCGCTGATAATACACGTGTTTTGAGCTTCATGAAACCTGCCATCTACTGTTCTGGCAGTGGTAATTTTTATAATAGTAACGAGTAACTATGCAGCACAAAAAAAAAAATATCGAAGTAGAAGTATTGAAATCATCGAAAAAATGTAGTGAAGTAAAAGTGGAAGTAGGAGAAAAAAATTCTACTCTAGGAAAGTACAGATACCGCCTTTCGGTACTTAAGTACAGTAGTGAAGTAGTTCTACTTAGTTACTATACATCTCTGCTCATAGCTTATTCTAAGGAAAATCCTTCAATTCCAGCAGCTTGTCGGAGAGGCGAGGGGTTGAACTAAAGTTAAGTAGAACCCATACCTCCCAACTTTTGAAAATGGGAACGAGGGACACCTATTAGCAAAAGTATGTAGGCATGGGAAACAGCCCCTGTCATGCCCCCTTAAAGGAGAACTATACAAAAAAAAAAAAAAAAAGATTAGTTGAACCCACAAGTGCTTTTTTTTTACCACTTCTAGTCCTTTATTTTGGCTTTTGACATTTACAAATGCAGCATTTTAGAAATTGGATGAAAGGTTTAGCACTGGGAAAGACTTATTGAAAGATAAATGCTTCATTTTATATACAACTATATAGATCAGACCAAAATGAGGGACAAATGAGGAGAAAAGAGGGACAATGTTCCAAATCAGGGACAGTCCCTCAGAATCAGGGACAGTTGGGAGCTATGGTAGAACCTGTTGCTTTGCAAAAAATTATTTATCTTGTGTTCCTTGACGGACACAGCTCCTCTAATTTTTTGAGCATAAGGTTTTAGCACCACCTACAGGAGTAGGACATTAGATGGAAAATAACACAGCACCACCTATGGGCAGTCCCTTCTGGCATAAACACCCCCTCTCTGCTATAGGCAAATCAGATCTTCTGTCTAGTGTTCAGGAGATTAAACAAATGGCCCCGGGAACGGCCTGGAGGCCTTCTCTTCCACTATTTCCTGTTGGAATCAGAAGGAGAAGGTTTAGGCGTATGCTGGTAGGGGTCGGCTCTTCCCTTTCCTGTTATGGCACACTCTACCAGTGCAATTAGTGCCTCCAGGGCCTCCGACATCAGGTGTTAGTGTCTCCATTTTGCGAGGCAACTGCTTGGTCGTCTGCGCATGCTTTTCCGACTTTTTACTGAATTGATTTGTTTACATCCTCGGATGCTTGGTAGGCCGAAAAGTTATTGCAGGCTGCGGTTTGGAGTTTCTTGTCTCTTAGGGGTTGTTTTTGCGGGTGGTTCGCGTTTTTTGCCTGGTTGCTCCCATTGTTTTTGGTTTGCCCAACCATCAATTTATGGTTAATAAATAGCCGATACAGCCAATTTTCACTTAAAAAGGTGTGTCAGTTGTATCTTTTTAGATATAAGTGGGAAGTGGGGTTATAATTAGCCATAGCGGTCTACGGGACATAGTCGGCAATACCTCTGGTATGCCCTAGTCACACAACACCCGCTTAAAGTGAATAAAAGCCAATCAACACATGCCCTAAGGGTGGTGCTCTTTGTTGCAGAGGGTAATAGAGTTGGATCCACCATCCGTGTTCCTCAAAGTATGCACAATGCTCTTGGGACTGTACACGCAGCTACAGGAGCCACTTACTCCATTCTCCTTGCATGTTGAAAACTTACATGAAATAAAATTTAAGGTTTCCTTGTTAAAAGCTTGGCAGCCACCCCCAAACTCCACACCCACCCCACCTGAAAGCTGAAAGAATTAGAGGAGGTAAATAAGCCATATTGTAAGGCAGAGCTGCTCCTAGGCTGACATACCTTTCATCTGACACCTCAGACAGGATTACAATTCCCATATGGGGCGTTACATGAAAAAGAAATAAACTTGGATTTTTCATAACAAGGTGACACAGGCCCATTTTTTTTTCATAAGTTTCATCCAGTAACCTTCATTTTCTTCAACACCGGCTATAGTACAGAATAACAGATACAAGGTGACTAGTGTTGAGCGAACACGGACTGTATTATTCGTGTTCGTACCGAATAATTGGATTTTTTTTACCCGAACACGGACACGGACACTTTACTGTATATTCGGGTAAAAATCCGTGTTCGGTCGTTTTATTTCCGGGTTTTGCATGCTTTGGCGCGCTTTTCATGGCGGGCTCTCAACAGCCAATCAACAAGCGTTTAACTGGTGTGCCTAAGCCATCCCAGCCATGCCTGCAAATGTATCAGTAGCTGTGATTGGCCGTCTGAAGCATGTGACCAAGTCTTTATAAGTTCGAGGCAGCGCCGCAGCGGCGTCATTCTGCTGCTTAGATCAGGGACAGAGCACACATCAACGTGCTGGCTGCTGATTAGGGACAGACAGGCAGGAAAAAAACATTTGTGTCCGGATAGAATTGAGGGACAGGTCGGAGTGTTTTAGGCAGGGCGAGTTGTAGGCATTTTAGGGAGAGGCTGCTGCTGATTTTTAGGGAAATTGTGTTCTACAAATTACAATCAATATTGCTGTGTGGGGTGGGGTCTGCACTTAGTCCTGATCTACGATCTCTTATCAATCCTGTTAGGGATAGAGTCTGCTGAATTTTAGGGAAAGTGTGTTCTACAAACTACAATCGAATTGCTGTGTGGGGTGGGGTCTGCACTCTGCACTCAGTCCCGATCTACGATCTCTTATCAATCCTGTTAGGGATAGAGTCTGCTGAATTTTAGGGAAAGTGTGTTCTACAAACTACAATCGATATTGCTGTGTGGTGTGGGATAGGAGATAGGCAGGTGTCAGTGATCCACATCCATTTTGCTGTGTGTGGGCTGCAGTGAACACAATCTTTTTGGGGTGCAGTGAACACAATCTTTTTGGGGTGCAGTGAACACAATCTTGGTGCAGTGAACACAATCTTTTTGGGGTGCAGTGAACAAAATCCTTTTGGGGTGCAGTGAACACAATCTTTGTGGGGTGCAGTGAACACAATCTTTTTGGGGTGCAGTGAACAAAATCCTTTTGGGGTGCAGTGAACACAATCTTTGTGGGGTGCAGTGAACAAAATCCTTTTGGGGTGCAGTGAACACAATCTTTGTGGGGTGCAGTGAACACAATCTTTTTGGGGTACAGTGAACACAATCTTTGTGGGGTGCAGTGAACAAAATCCTTTTGGGGTGCAGTGAACACAATCTTTGTGGGGTGCAGTGAACACAATCTTTGTGGGGTGCAGTGAACAAAATCCTTTTGGGGTGCAGTGAACACAATCTTTGTGGGGTGCAGTGAACACAATCTTTTTGGGGTGCAGTGAACAAAATCCTTGTGGGGTGCAGTGAACACAATCTTTGTGGGGTGCAGTGAACAAAATCCTTTTGGGGTGCAGTGAACACAATCTTTGTGGGGTGCAGTGAACACAATCTTTTTTGGGTGCAGTGAACACAATCTTTGTGGGGTACAGTGAACACAATCTTTGTGGGGTGCAGTGAACACAATCTTTTTGGGGTGCAATGAACAAAATCCTTTTGGGGTGCAGTGAACACAATCTTTGTGGGGTGCAGTGAACACAATCTTTGTGGGGTGCAGTGAACAAAATCCTTTTGGGTTGCAGTGAACACAATGTTTGTGGGGTGCAGTGAACACAATCTTTGTGGGGTGCAGTGAACACAATCTTTTTTGGGTGCAGTGAACACAATCTTTGTGGGGTACAGTGAACACAATCTTTGTGGGGTGCAGTGAACAAAATTCTTTTGGGGTGCAGTGAACACAATCATTGTGGGGTGCAGTGAACACAATCTTTTTGGGGTGCAGTGAACAAAATCCTTTTGGGGTGCAGTGAACACAATCTTTGTGGGGTGCAGTGAACACAATCTTTTTGGGGTGCAGTGAACAAAATCCTTTTGGGGTGCAGTGAACACAATCTTTGTGGGGTGCAGTGAACACAATCTTTTTGGGGTGCAGTGAACAAAATCCTTTTGGGGTGCAGTGAACACAATCTTTGTGGGGTACAGTGAACACAATCTTATACTTCTGATTTGAGGGTGCTGCCTGTTCCATACTCCTCCTACTCCTCATCCATCCTTTTAGGGGTACAAACAATAGTAATTGGGGCCTAGTGTGGTTGTGTACGTGTGAGATACATACACTTTTTTTGATCATATTTCCTATTCCGCTATTCAATAAAAACCTTTGGGGATCAATTAAATTGCGGGATAGTCTGTGTCGGTACGTGTGAGATCAACCTTTCCAAGTTTTTGGGGTTCATCTCATACTTCTGAAGATTTGAGGGTGCTGCCTGTTCCATACTCCTCCTACTCCTCATCCATCCTTTTAGGGGTACAAACAATAGTAATTGGGGCCTAGTGTGGTTGTGTACGTGTGAGATACATACACTTTTTTTGATCATATTTCCTATTCCGCTATTCAATAAAAACCTTTGGGGATCAATTAAATTGCGGGATAGTCTGTGTCGGTACGTGTGAGATCAACCTTTCCAAGTTTTTGGGGTTCATCTCATACTTCTGAAGATTTGAGGGTGCTGCCTGTTCCATACTCCTCCTACTCCTCATCCTGCCTTTAGGGGTACAAACAGTAGTAATTGGGGCCTAGTGTGCTTCTGTACGTGTGAGATACATACACTTTTTTTGATCATATTTCCTATTCCGCTATTCAATAAAAACCTTTGGGGATCAATTAAATTGCGGGATAGTCTGTGTCGGTACCTGTGAGATACACCTTTCCAATTTTTGGGGCGCATCTCATACTGCCGAGGTTTTGAGGGTGCTTCAGTCTGCCTCCTGCCTGCTCCTCCTACTCCTCTTCCTCATCCTGCCTTTAGGGTACAAAAAATTGTAATCGGCGGGGCCTAGTCTGTGTTTGTACGAATGAGATACACCGTATTATAACATTTTTCCTATTCCGCTATTCAATATGCACTCTTTTGGAGTGTAAAAAATTAAATTACGGCATAGTCTGTATCGGTACGTGTAGATACACCTTTTAAATTTGTTTGGCGCATCTCCTTCCCCCGCCAAGGATTGCAGGGCGCTTCAGTTTGCCTCCTGTTCCCAACTCCTCCTACTCCTCTTCCTCATCCTGCCTTAAGGGTACAAAAAATTGTAATCGGGGCCTAGTCTGTGTTTGTACGTGTGAGATACACCGTATTATAAAATTTTTCCTATTCCGCTATTCAATATGCACCCTTTTGGAGTGTAAAAAATTAAATTACGGCATAGTCTGTATCGGTACGTGTGAGATACACCTTTTAAATTAGTTTGGCGCATCTCCTTCCCCCGCCAAGGATTGCAGGGCGCTTCAGTTTGCCTCCTGTTCCCAACTCCTCCTACTCCTCTTCCTCATCCTCCCTTTAGGGCAGAAGAAAATTTAATCGGGCCTAGTCTGTGTTTGTACGTGTGAGATACACAGTTTTTTATCCTATTCCGCTATTCAATATACACCCTTTTGGTGTAAAAAATACATTAAATTGCGGCATAGTTTGCATATTTGACTGTGAGATACACCCGTGTGATACTGTTGTTGTTTTGTTCCGCTATTCAATAAACACCTTTCTAGGGCAAGATCTTAAATTACAGAAATATGAGGAGACCGTCAAATAAGGGCCGTGGCCTGAGTCGTGGTGCTGCTGGTAGAGCTCCTGTTGCAAGGAGAGGACGTGGTCGATCTGTGCCAGCCACACGCACAAGTCAAACACCTTCCTCAAGTGTGAGTAGGCGACAGAACCTGCATCAGTATTTGGTAGGGCATCATACGCCTCTAGAAGTGATGAGGCCAGAACACAGAGAGGCGATAGTAGATTGGTTTGCTGCTGACAGTGCCTCCAGTTCCTTCACATTGTCTCCCACCCAGTCTACTGCAGAAAGGTCAGAGTTGGCACCTGCAGCCGATGTCCAACCGTCTTTCACCTCACCCCCTTGCAAATCAGGCAAGCAGTCTTAGCCCCAAGCCATACAGCAGTCTCTTCTTCTTTTTGAGGACTCTGTCAGCAGGGTTTCCCAGGGCCATCCACCTAGCCCTGCCCCAGAAGTGGAAGAGATTGAGTGCAGCGATGCCCAACCACTTATTTCTCAAGATGAGTACATGCAAGGACCATCGCAGCACGTCTCCGATGATGACGAAACGCAGGTGCCAACTGCTGCGGCGTTCAGCATTGTAGAGACCGACAAGGAGGGCAGGGGTGAAGACTGGGTGGAAGATGATGTGGAGGACGATGAGGTCCTCGACCCCACATGGAATGAAAGTCATGCAGGTGACCTGAGTAGTTTGGAGGAAGAGGCGGTGGTCGCACAGAGCCACCAGCACAGCAGAAGAGGGAGCAGGGTGCAGAAGCGGAGCGGCCGTGCCCTAGACACTACGCCCGCTACTGCCCAACGCAGCAAGGAAACGAGTGCACCAAAGTCAGCTCAAAGGAGTTCTCTAGCGTGGAAGTTCTTTAGAAAATGTGCTGATGACAGGACACGAGTGGTTTGCACCCTGTGCAATCAGAGCCTGAAGCGAGGCATAAACCTTCTCAACCTGAGCACAACCTGCATGATCAGGCATCTAAGTGCAAAGCACGAGCTGCAGTGGAGTACACACCTTCAAAACCAAGAAACGTCTCTGGCTCATCCTGCTTCCTCTTCTGCTGTAGTCTCGGCCGCTCCAGTCACATCTGTAGTGATACCGGCACCTGCCACCCCGCAAACAGACGATCTGTCAGCAACACCACCACCTGGGTCACCAACAACCATCTCCACAATGTCCCGTGGAAGCGTTCAGCTTTCCATCTCCCAAACACTTGAGAGGAAGAGGAAGTACCCCCCTACCCACCCGCGATCCCTGGCCCTGAATGCCAGCATTTCAAAATTATTGGCCTTTGAAATGCTATCATTCCGTCTGGTGGAGACGCACAGTTTTAAAAACCTTATTTCGGTGGCTGTCCCACAGTACGTCGTGCCCAGCCGCCACTACTTTTCCAGGCAAGCCATCCCTTCCCTGCACAACCAAGTGGGGGAAAAAATCAGGTGTGCACTGCGCAACGCCATCTGTGCCAAGGTCCACCTAACTACCGATACGTGGACCAGTAAGCACGGTCAGGGGCGTTATATCTCCCTAACGGCACACTGGGTAAATGCAGTGGCGGATGGGCCTGAGGCGGATAGCAATTTGGCGCATGTCCTTCCACCACCGAGGATTGCAGGGCGCTTCAGTTTGCCTCCTGTTCCTAACTCCTCCTACTCCGCTTCCTCATCCTCTACCGCCTCCTCATCCGGACAGCGTAACACCTTCACCACCAACTTCAGCACGGCCAGGGGTAAACGACAGCAGGCAGTTTTACAACTTGCCTGTTTGGGGGACAAACCACACACCGCGCAGGAGTTGTGGAGGAGCATGGAACAGCAGACAAATGAGTGGTTGCTGCCAGCGAGCCTCAAGCCCGGCCTGGTGGTGTGCGATAACGGGCGAAATCTCATAGCAGCTCTGGGCCTAGCCGGTTTGACGCACATCCCTTGCCTGGCGCATGTGCTGAATTTGGTGGTGCAGAGGTTCCTTAAAAACTACCTCGATATGTCAGAGCTGCTGCAGAAAGTGCGGGCCATCTGTGCGCACTTTCGGCGTTCTCACCCTGCTGCTGCTCGCCTGTCAGCGCTGCAGCGTAACTTCGGCCTTCCCGCTCACCGCCTCATATGTGACGTGCCCACAAGGTGGAACTCCACCTTGCACAAGACTGTGCGAGCAGCAGCAGGCCATAGTGGAGTTTCAGCTGCAGCACGCACGCGTGAGTCGCTCTGCGGAACAGCACCACTTCACCACCAATAACTGGGCCTCCATGCGAGACCTGTGTGCCTTGTTGCGCTGTTTTGAGTACTCCACCAACATGGCCAGTGGCGATGACGCCGTTCTCAGCTTAACTATCCCACTTCTATGCCTCCTTGAAAAAACAATTCGGGCGATGATGGAAGAGGATGTGGCACAGGATGAGGAGGAGGAGGAGGAGGAGGATGAAGAGGTAACATTTCCAAGGCTTTCAGGGCAGTCATTCGCAAGGGGCTCCGAGGGTGGGTTCCTGCACACACAAACGCCAGGGACACAATTGTCCAGCAGGGGCACAGTTCTGGAGGATGAGGAGGATGAGGAGGAGGAGGAGCTGGAGGAGGAGATGGAACCATGTTCACAGCAGGGTGGCACCCAGGCCAGCTCATGGCCATCACTGGTGCGTGGCTGGGGGGATACAGAGGACACGGACGATACACCTCCCACAGAGGACAGCCTTTCGTTGCCTCTGGGCAGCCTGGCACACATGAGCGATTACATGCTGCAGTGTCTCCACAACGACCGCCGAGTTGCCCACATTCTAACTTGTGCTGATTACTGGGTGGCCACGCTGCTGGATCCCCGTTACAAGGACAACGTACCGTCCCTAATTCACTCACTGGAGCACGATCGCAAGATGCGCGAGTACAAGCGCACGCTGGTAGACGCAATGCTGCTGGCATTCCCATCTGACAGCGGGGCCACATTGGAAGCACAAGGCAGAGGAGGAGGAGGTCGCCAACGCAACCAGGGCACCGCCAGCACCTCAGGAGGCAGGGTTAGCATGGCCGAAATGTGGAAAAGCTTTGTCAGCACGCCACAACAAACAGCAGCACCAGCAGCTCAGATGGAACGTCTTAGCAGGAGGCAGCATTTTACCAACATGGTGGAGCAGTATGTGTGCACACGCCTACATGTAGTGAATGACGGGTCTGCCCCCTTCAACTTCTGGGTCTCCAAATTGGGCACATGGCCTGAGCTTGCCCTTTACGCCTTGGAGGTGCTGGCGTGCCCTGCAGCCAGTGTATTATCTGAATGGGTATTTAGCACGGCTGGGGGCGTTATAACAGACAAGCGCAGCCGCCTGTCCAGAGACAATGTGGACAAGCTCACGTTCATTAAAATGAACCAGGCATGGATCCCACGGGACTTTTCCGTACCTTGTGCAGAATAGCAATGGATACCGACCTTACCCACCCATTGTTCCATTTTTGCTCTTTCTCACTCTTTTGGGGTGTACCCTCATTTAAAATTTGTGAAAAGAAGCAGTGTTGGCTACCTCGTCCTCCTCCTCCACCGCCGCTTCCACCTACACCGCCCATAGGTGTGCGCAGCCTATTGCATTAGGGTGTGCACCCCAAAGTTTAAATACACATGCATGTGTTTGCCTACATGTATATGGCCCCGATACATTACTCTCCCTGCTGGCAAAGAGAAATAGAGCAGAGCAGGTCCGAGGGAGATCTTTCCCATCTCCTCACTGGCAAACAGAGTGATAATGCTATGTGCCCTAGGTGATTAGGGTGTGCCCAGGCACACCCTGTGCGCACGCCTATGACACTGCCACATCCACCACCACCTCAACCTCCCTCCTACTCCATATGGGCCTCGTCCTTCAGAGATGAAGAACATTGTTTTATTTTTCTGTTTTTTTTTGTTGTTTTAAGTTATTTCCCTATCCACATTTGTTTGCAGAGCACTTGCCATGCTCTTAATTACGTTTTGCTGCCATTTGCAGCACTCTAGCCCTTTCCTTTGGTGTTTTAGAGCCATTTTAGTGCCTGAAAGTTCGGGTCCCCATTGACTTCAATGGGGTTCGGTGTCCGGGAAAAGTTCGGCAAAAGTCCGGGACACGGACCCAGACTTTTTTTTAAAGTTCGGCCGAACCCGTCGAACACGGACATCCAGGTGTCCGCTCAACTCTAAAGGTGACATCTGTTTGTGTGTAAGCCAACCGTAAATATTTTTCCTTTTTGTATTTGTAGCCCTGCCCCCGAGGGAGTGGCTTGTTGCATGGGTATCCTCTTCACTTCTTGCGCCCTGAGCCTGCTCCAACCCATCTGACACTATTATTTCTGTCATTTTGAATAATTGAGACCACAAGTATTGCAGTAAATAATCAATTTACTGCTTTTGACTTTTGATGTAAAACAAGAATATGCAAACAGAATCAGGAATAACACAAATGTTGCTAAATAGATAGATCCTAAATTACCAACCAAGGATTTAGGTTTTAGTTCAACACTCAGGATCCAGAACACAGGCCACACATATATAGACAAATAAGTGTGTATGTATGCTAGAGGATTGCGTTCAGCAACAATAAACAACACTTTAAATAATCTGGTGTAATTAGAGAGTGACCACAGATAAGAGTTACTACACTTGGTAGCTTAATGCAGAATAGGCAATATAACAATACTAGAATAACTATCAGAGTGCACTCTGTATACCAATGGGGGCCCCCTTTATGATGAATTGCAAGAGTCTTCTGGAGAGTGAGGCCTCACTTGTCTTCACCGGCAAGGAATTCCCAACAATCCGAGAAAAGTATTTGTAATCCAATAAAGGTAAAGATGATGAAGTGGTAAAGTTTTTGGACCGGTGTGAGGAGCATATTTGTGTTGAAGGAAGGATTATAACTCACGACATTCTCCCGTTCATCTCCAAGCTTCTAATAATCAATCCTATGGACAGCCTAGGACTGGATGGAGGGCTTAAGGCCTAGTTCACCCACCTCGCACTATATGTATATCTGCAGTGTCCAGTGGTTTAGCTGAATGTCAGTATGGCCTTGTTAAAGCAAACAGTTTAGTTGTCCTGCCCTGATTCAGCCTAGGTCTGTGTTTAATGAAGATGTAGATACTGGATGTCTCTCACCCAAACCGGGAGCTCCGCTCTCCTCTGAGACCAGGCCCCGCTGTGCTCAGCGTCTCCGTCCTCCTGTCAGCAACCTTCCGCTCGGTCACGCTACCGAGACTCCTCTGCTCACTCACACCGCCCGCTTCAACTCCGGTGTCTGCCACTAGGCCTCAGCCTAGTTTCCTGCGATCCGCAGCAGCTCTTCCCCTTCTTTTCAGTACGCTGTCCTTGAGGCAAGAGTGCGAGGTTGAGTCCCGCCCCCATTTATATAGACACTCTCAGCAAGCTCCGCACGTCCTATTGCTCCCTGGGAGAAGGGTCTCTTTCTCCCAGCAGTCTATGATCCTGGCTCCTCCCATACTACATCTCCCATAATTCCAAAGTCACTGTCTTTGCAAAACTTTAATAACAACAACAGTTTGAACAATACCAGCCATGTCGACCCAGCTACATCTTTATATAGTGTTAATTCATTGCTCAGCACTCCACAGTATACAGAGAACCAATCACATTGGTATTCACCCCTGAGGAGTTTTCAGTTTCTTCTTGCCACAGACATGCAAACCTTAGGGCCAGTTTGGACAGAAGCTGATATGTTGTTGGGATGTGCAAAGAAACCAGAGCACATACAGTGCATCGAGGAAGTATTCACAGCGCTTTACTTTTTCCACATTTTGTTTTGTTACAGCCTTCTTCCAAAATGGATTAAATTCATTATTTTCTCCAAAATTCTACAAACAATACCCCATAATGACAATGTGATATAAGTTTGTTTAAAATCTTTGCAAATTTCTTAAAAATAAAAAACTAAAAAAAAATCACATGTACATAAGTGTCGCAGCCTTTTCTCAATATTTTATTGAAGCACCTTTGGCACCAATTACAGCCTTAGGTCTTTTTGAGTATGATGCTACAAGCTTGGCACACCTATTTTTTGCATTCATCTTTCCCTCGATCCTGACAAGTCTCCAAGTTCCGGGCGCTGAAAAACATGCCCACAGCATGATGCTGCCACCACCATGCTTCACTATAGGGATGGTATTGGCCAGATGATGAGCGATGCCTGGTTTCCTACAGACCTTGTCATTCAGGCCAAAGTGTTGAATCTTTGTTTCATCAGACCGGAGAATTTTATTTCTCATGGTCTGAGAATCCTTCAGGTGCCTTTTGGCAAATTCCAGGTGGGCAGCCATGTGCCTTTTACTGAGGAGTGGCTTCCGCCTGGCTACTCTACCATACAGGCCTGATTGGTGGAGTGCTGCAGAGATGGTTGTTCTTCTGCAAGGTTCTCCTCTCTCCACAGCGAAACGCTGGAGCTCTGTCAGAGTGGTCATCATGTTCTTGGTCACCTCCCTGACTAAGGCCCTTCTCCCCCAGTGGCTCAGTTTGGCCAGGCAGCCGGCTCTAGGAAAAGTCCTGGTGGTTCCAAACTTCTTCCATTTACGGATGATGGGGGCCCTTGTGCTCATTGGGACCTTTAATGCTGCAGACATTTTTCTGAACCCTTCCCCAGATCTGTGCCTCAATATAATTCTGTCTCGGAGGTCTACAGACAATTCCTAGGACTTCATGGCTTGGTTTGTGCTCTGACATGCACTGTTAACTGTGGGACCTTATATAGACAGGTGTGTGTCTTTCCAAACCATGTCCAATCAACTGACTTTACCACAAGTGGACTCCAATCAAGTTGTAGAACCATCTCAAGGATGATCAGTGGAAACAGGATGCACCTGAGCTCAATATTAAGTGTCATGGCAAATGCTGTGAGTATTTATGTACATGGTATTTTTTTGTTTTTTAATGTAGCATGACCCCCTTGGGGGCTGCTGGTTAATGGAACATCCTCTGCATTCCCTGGACCCTGAAAAACATCCGACCCGCTAGGCACTACAGGTTCAGTCATTTTCTGTGAAATTGTGTAAAGATACTCTCAACACTCAGATACAAGTGTAACCATTTACTGAAATAAAGCAAATGAAACAGGCACACAAATAGTAAACAATAAATCTGTAGGTAATAGAAGGTATGGTGTCAATCTCCCAAATCCCAGTAATATATGCGAAACCTGGGAGACCGACACTAGCAAATGTCAAACACTTAACAATATATGTATATATTTATATTAAGTGAGAGTGACTGTAATGTATTATTGTTATAACTGCTATAGTGTGACTCAGATATAGTAACCTCAACTATAATCTGTTTCTTCTTATTCAGCTAAACAATCAGTCTAAATCAACTGGCAGAAATATTCTAGAACCGGGGGCACCCTTTAAGGATTAAAGAAAGTGTAGTCACTATGCTAGCAAGGCCTTGCACTTCTTCGCCGGCAGTTGGAGCTCTTTATCACTCTTCAAGTGATATTTGAAATCCAAGGTTACAGATGTTAACCACTTCCATACCGGGCCATTGTAAAATGACACCGGCAGGAAGGGCTCCTCGATCGGGGGCGCGCAGCGCGGTGATCAGGGATGAGGCTCGTCCCTTGGATAGAGCCCATCCCCGATCAAGATAAACAGCCAATAAAATTGGCTGTTTACCATGTGATCGGCTTTGTCCAATCACAGCCGATCACATGAATGGCTCCAGCGCGAGCCGCTCATTCTCTCCGCAATGCGCGTCCCCAGTGGCACGCAGTGCAGCGATCAGGGACAAGACTCATCCGTCGGACAGAGCCCATCCCCGGTCTAGGTAAAGAGCCAATGAAATTGGCTTTTTACCATGTGACCGGCTGTCAATCACAGCCGGTCACAGAATGTCAACAGAGAACACGGTAACTAGGTGTTACCATGTACTCCTCCTCACACACTGATCCTGTATGAGGAGGAAACTGTGGTAACAGCTTGTTACCGATTACAGTGCACCCCAAAACACACTGATTGCCCCCCCAATAAAGAGGACCTGTCACTAGCCCATCAAAGTACCTGTCACCAGCCCATCAGAGTACCCGAGTACCTGTCACCAGCCCATCAGGTACTCTGATTACAGGTACTCGGGTACTCTGATGGGCTGGTGACAGGTACTCGGGTACTCTAATGGGCTGGTGACAGGTATTCGGGTACTCTGATAACAGGTACTTGGGTACTCTGATGACAGGTACTCGGGTACTCTGATGACAGGTACTCGGGTACTCTGATGGGCTGGTGATAGGTACTCGGGCAACCTGATGACAGATACTCTGATGACAGGTACTCGGGTACTTTGAGTACCTGTCATCGGAGTACCCGAGTACCTGTCATCGGAGTACCTGAGTACCTGTCATCGGAGTACCCAAGTATCTGTCATGGGAGTACCCGAGTACCTGTCACCAGCCCATCAGGTACTCTGATGACAGGTACTTGGGTACTCTGATAGGCTGGTGACAGGTACTCGGGTACTCTGATAGACTGGTGATAGGTATTCGGGTACTCTGATGACAGGTACTTGGGTACTCTGATGACAGGTACTCGGGTACTTCGATGACAGGTACTCTGATGACAGGTACTCGGGTACTTTGAGTACCTGTCATCGGAGTACCCGAGTACCTGTCATCGGAGTACCCAAGTACCTGTCTCCAGCCCAGAGTGCCCGAGTACCTATCTGCACCCCATCAGATTACCCGAGTACCTGTCTGTAGCCCATCAGAATACCCAAGTACTTCTCTGAAGCTCATCAGAGTACCTGAGTACCTTTCTGAAGCCGATTAGTGTACCTGAGTACCTGTCTGCAGCCCATCAGAGTACCTGAGTACCTATCTGCAGCCCATGCCTCCTAGATTATGTGTTGGGGTGTTTGCTTTCCAAATTGGGGTCATTTTGTGGGGGTTTCCATTGTCCTGGAGTTCCAGGGCCTTCAAAAGTGTGATTGGTTGCAATGAAATTATATGTGTAATTTATGCTCCTAGAACACCTGATGGTGCTCCTTGCATGTTGGGCCTCTGTATGGGGCTATGCTGTGACAGAGTCCCAGATATGTGGTATCACCATATTCAGGAGGAGTAGCAGAATGTATTTTGGGGTGTCATTTTTGCTGTGTACATGCTATGTGTTAGAAATATCTTATAAATTGACAACTTTGTGTGAAAAAAATGCGTTTTCATTTTCTTTCCACATTTTCCAAAAACTTGAGGAAAAAAATGACATGTTCAAAAGACTCATTATGCCTCATAGAAAATACGTTGGGGTGTTTGCTTTCCAAAATGGGGTCATTTTGTGGGTAATTCCATTGTCCTGGTGCTCCAGGGCCTTCAAAAGTGTGATAGGTCATCAGGAAATGATATGTGCAATTTATGCTCCTAGAACACCTGATGGTGCTCCTTGCATGTTGGGCCTCTGTATGTGGCCAGGCTATGGAAAAGTCTCACACATGTGGTATTGCCATACTCAGGAGGAGTAGCAGAATGTATTTTGGGGTGTAATTGCAAGTATGCATATACTGTGTGTGAGAAATAACTTATTATAAAAATTTTGTGTAAAAACAATATAAAAAAATATTTCTTAATTTTCCCAAGAATTGTGGGAAAAAATTACAACTTCAAAAAACTCACCATGCCTCTTACTAAATACCCTGGAATGTCTACTTTCCAAAAAGGGGTCATTTGGGGGGTATTTGTACTGTCCTGACATTTCAAGAAATGAGATAGGCCGTCGGTACATCAGGTGTGATCAATATTCAATGATTGGCACCATAGCTTGTAGACTCTATAACATTCACACAGACTAAATAATAACCACTAATTTGGGTTATTTTTACCAAAGATATGTAGAAGTATAAATTTTGGCCCAAATTTATGAAAAAAAATTACTTATTTGCAAAATTTCATAATAGAAACTAAAACAAAATATCTTTTTTTCAAAAAACCAAGTGGTGATTAAATACTACCAAAAGAAAGCTCTATTTGTGTGAAAAAAAATGATAAAAAATTTCATTGGGTACAGCGTTGTATGACTGAGTAATTATCATTCAAAGTGTGAGAGCGCTGAAAGCTGAAAATTGGTCTGGGCAGGAAGGGGGTGTAACTGCTCTGTGTGGAAGTGGTTATTGAGACCCTAACTGCTGTCAGTGTATTCTGTGTGCAAATATATACTTGCGGTTCCCAAAGATTACCAGGTACTTTATTGCAACATCAGTGTCCAAGAGTGACCCTCTTGTCCTTCATCAAGACCACTTTTTAATGCTGTGTCACAGACAAGACTCTCAGCATACACTGTACTAGGCCGCTCTCTCGCCGCTTGCTGTCCCTTCAGCTCTCACACTGGATCGGTCACCGTCCTGTGACTTCCGCCGTCCACTCCATTCAGGATGGGCTCTCCGCACTCTAGGCCTCCGTCCT
The DNA here is from genome assembly GCF_965119305.1 of Pelophylax lessonae. Lineage (NCBI taxonomy): Eukaryota > Metazoa > Chordata > Amphibia > Anura > Ranidae > Pelophylax > Pelophylax lessonae. Next base: position 293,013,518 of record NC_138773.1, on the reverse strand, counting down.
GGTCAGTCTCTCTCCGTAGCTCTCCTTCTCTCAACCGCACTCCACGAGTCCCCGTAGCAAGAGAGCGTGCATCCGGCACCACCCCCAGTATATACCTCCTCCCATCATCCTCTGTGGATCCCCAAAGCTCCCTGGGGGTGTGGTTCAGTCAATCATCCAACACATGGTCTCTGCCTTCTTCCAAACTACATCCCCCATAATCCAGTTCAGCACTCCTAGAGAGAAACCAATCCTTCTTATGAAACTCTTAAAGGAGCGTCCTGACATGGCCCAAACTGCGACACAACATAAAGACACAGTAATTCTAGTATGGCTACATTAATAAATTTGCAAAGATTTCAAACAAACTTCTTTCACGTTGTCATTATGGGGTATTGTTTGTAGAATTTTGAGGAAAATTTTAATTTAATCTATTTTGGAATAAGGCTGTAGCATAACGAAATGTGGAAAAAGTGAAGCACTGTTATAATTTTCAGATGCACTGTGGAAACCAACACAATTGTTGACTCCATGTATATGGGGACTGAATCTTTGGCCCTAGGACTGTAGAACCACAGGACTAACTGCTCCAATTTCATGTTTGAAACCTCTTTGTCTGTTCATTGTTGCTCGTGGCCATCAACACAGCATAAATATCTTCTTAATTTTTAGGCTTGAATGGTTGGCTGGTTGCTATTTTCTTTCAAAAGGCAAATTCAACCAAAACATTACAGGTTTATTTTTTTTGGACAACCAAGGGGAAAGTTAAAATCTTTGTCTGGACTTTATTGCTGTCTGTGTCTCCAGAGACTTTTCCTCACTTCATGTGTAATTTTCCTTTACTTCCTATGCTGAGGACACCACATCACTTTTATAAGACATAGGGTGTCACTAAGACGTGAAGTGGCAACATAGAGATCACAAATGAATGGAGGCTCCAACGCCCATCAATTGTAACGAAAATGTATTTTTTGGTCTTTGTGTCAGTATTAAAGAGATTTTTTTCACTTTTTGTGCAAGACCCTGTGTTCCAATGACAGGTACAGGAAGTAAGACGAGATCTCCCCAACAGAAACAAAAATAGCAATAACAACCCTACTGTGGGTCTAATCCTTCTCTACTGTATCTCAAACGAGCAAAAAAGGTTTGGTTGAAGCTCAATTTTAAATAAAGAGTAGCCATACCTGTAGCCTACCCCATTCCTTATCTATTTTTCTCTTCTTGTTGTGTCTGCAGGTTATTACCTCTGTTTTCTTCTTTTCAGCTATAACTGGGACAGGCGCCACCTACTTGGGATATGATGTTAACAATTTCCTTCCTGTATCTTCAGGTAAAGTAGAGTAAGTATTTTCTGCTTTTATGGGGTCGGTTTACACAAAAATGGTGCTTATTTATTGGTTTAGTCAGAAGTCTGCTTACATCTTACATCTTTTATCACTTAGAAGTGAAAACTCCCAGCAATAGTTAAGAGACCCCAAGAGATAGAAAAGACTGCTGGGTGAAGGCTGAAAAGAAGCTGAATGTATCAATAACTGTCCATAATGGTGCTAAAAGTGAAATTATTATCAAGTAGAAAATTCAGGCTTTGAGCAAGAAAAGGGGGAAGGCAATCACAATTAAAAAAATGTGTTAATGTAGACTTATCTAGAAGAAGGCTTTCAATTTTAAAGCTGAACTTGGTTCAGCTGAAAGTAGACCTTGGTTCCTCAAGTTCAAAGATGACCTTGGTTCCTCAACACATTGGAAACAACATCGATGTCATAAACCTTTAACAAACACCGTACATACTTTGCCATTGCCTGGGAAACCAGGCCCAGACCATGCAGCAGTACTTCTCAGGAACCTTAGCTTTACCCAAGCTATGTAACTGACAGAATGAAGAAGACAGACTCCAAGAGTGTCTTGCTGAATCTGAGATAATTTTCTCTTTCAATTATTTTTATTGTGTTAATCATAAGGAAATAACCAATATATTCATCTTACATATAGTTACATAGTAGTTGAGGTTGAATAAAGACACTAGTCCATCCAGTTCAACCTGTGTAGGTGTGTGTGGCCGTAATCATCTCACATACCCCTGAATGTTCTGATCCTTGAGATGTACGTCTAAAAGTCTTTTGAAAGCCACCATACTTCCCGCAGAAACCACCTCTTGTGGTAGAGAATTCCACAATCTTGTAGCTCTAACAGTAAAGAACCCCCCACATTGCCTGAGGTTAAAACGCTTCTCCTCTAATCGCAATGTATGCCCTCGAGTCCTCATGCACTCTCTATGACTGAATAGCTTTTTTTCTATGTCGAGATCACCATTGAGATATTTATAAATTGCTATCATGTCCCCTCTCAGGCGTCTCTTCTCCAGGGAGAATAAATCAAGCGATTGCAGACGCTCTTCATAATTAAGGTCCTCCAATCCCCTAATTAGTTTAGTTGCCCTTCTCTGGATCCTCTCCAGCTCCAACACATCTCTCCTGAGGACTGGCAACCAGAACTGGACAGAATACTCCAGATGTGGTCTGACCAGAGTTTTATAAAGTGGAAGGATTATAGTCTTATCTCTGGAATACATCCCTTTCTTTATGCATGCTAATATTCTGCTGGCTTTGGCAGCTGCCGCTTGATATTGCATGCTATTGCCTAGTCTATCATCTACCAAGACTCCCAGATCTTTCTCCATTTTTGATTCCCCCAAGCGTTCCCCCCCTAGCGTGTATTGTGCTTTTATGTTTTTAGTCCCCAAGTGCAAAACCTTACACTTCTCCACATTAAACCTCATTTGCCATGTTGTATCCCACTCCGTTATTTTGTCCAGGTCATTTTGTAGGATATCTGCTTCATGCTGTGCAGTTATTGCCCTGCCCAATTTTGTGTCATCCACAAAAACTGATATAGAACTACTGATCCCATCCTCGATGCTGTTTATGAATAAATTGAACAAGGTTGGTCCCAGGACTGAGCCTTCGGGGACCCCGCTTACCACCTCAGACCAGTCTGAGTATGCGCTGTTTATTACCATTCTTTGGACATGCCCTTTTAGCCAATTCCGTATCCAAGAGCAAACCCTGCGGTCGATACCTGCAGACCTTATTTTATAAATTAGGCACTTGTGGGGAACTGTATCAAACGCCTTGGCGAAATCCAGGTACACCACATCCACTGGTCTGCCCCTATCTAGCTCACAGCTCACCTCCTCGTAGAATGTTAAGAGATTGGTTTGACAAGAACGCCCATTTGTAAACCCGTGCTGATTACTGCTGATGATGTTGTTGTCTTTAGCAAACTCTACGATATAGTCCCTTATCATCCCCTCCAGAAGTTTACATACTATAGATGTCAGACTGACAGGCCTATAATTACCCGGGACATGCCTCTGCCCTTTTTTGAATATCGGTATCACGTTAGCTTTCCTCCAATCCCCTGGTACATTTCCAGTCCTAATACTATCGGCAAAGATCAGGAACAGTGGTCTAGATATAACCTTACTGAGTTCTTTGAGTACTCTCGGATGTACGCCATCCGGGCCTGGTGATTTGTTTGTGTTAATTTTATCCAGCCTTTCCCTGATTTCACCCTCTGTCAGCCATAGCGGCAAGTCCTGTGTAATACTACTGACCATACAGTCATGGTCAGTGTACCCCTCCTTTTCCTGAGTAAAGACTGATGAGAAAAAGGCGTTCAGCACGGTTGCCTTTTCAGTGTCCTCTGTAACCATCCCCCCATCTTCGTTAATTATGTGTGCAATATGCTCTGCCCTTGGTCAAATAAAAACTTTATAGTGTTCATACATTTCACCAGATCAATACAGACAATAAATATGATATTCCCCAGTTTGTTAAGCTACTTTTTCCATATACATTGTTGTTGAATTATTTGCTATGAGAAACCCAAGGCAAAACTGGGCACAACATCTGGCCCATCTTATAACCATTGAAGAGATCAGGTATGACCAAAGAGATTAGTACCAAGAAATAGAAAAATGAAAGTGAGGAGAGATAAAGGGAGAAGGGGAAATAAAAGGTCTACTCAAGTTAAATAATTTGTTATCTCTTACCCATTCATATTGGTATGGATATTGGTTTCCATGATCTAGTGATGGCCATTTTCTCCACTATAAAGAGAAATGAGAACAGTTTTTTTTAGAGTGCCCAAGTGCCTTCTCGTCAGTTTTTTTTTTTTTTTTCAGTAAAGCATTTAGAGGATATTTTCTTAGGTTGATTTGTGTAAAGGAATATATAAAATTGTATATGCGGATCAAAAAGCTTTTAACTTTCAAACTTGCCCACTACACATGGTATGCTATTCCCTCTTGTCCACAAACTCTGAAACATTTTCAGAAGGCATTTGGGATATATGAGGCTAATCTCGTCAGAACCATGTATCAGCGCAGTAGTATTTTATAATTTGCTTCTATGACTGAATCTGAGATACTTTTTAGTACGTAAAATCATAGCATAACACAGCAGCATGATCACAAACCTTGGACATGTTTTTCAAAAAAAGGTGATGAATGAGCACTTTCGGGTATGAAATTCATCAATTGCAGCTGTTTTAATCTATGAGTTTACATAATAAAATATGTCCAATTCAGCAAGACACTCCTGGAGCCTGACTTCTTCTCTGTAGCTATGCCATTAAAGCCAGCAGCTGAAAAGCAAAGGATTCCAGCCAGCACCAAGTGTGGAAATTACCAAAAATAGCAAGCCTGCAACAAATTTTAGAGCTTTAGGGCAAAGGTTAAGCACATTCCTCACTACAAAAAAAGGAGAGGAGGCCTAGGGGGTGCAGCTGACAGCATAGCCACAGCAGAGAGGGAGAGGGCTGCAGCAGATAGAACCCATCAGGTATACTAGGACTCAGACAACAATTGTGTAAGCCTACAGTGAACCTCTGCGTGGTGGCCCAGTTTTACACTGTCGAACCATATATAAAAACTCTCATCCAGAGATCTTCTACCTCCAATCTTCAATAAGGAGAAAAAAATTCAAGCTAAAACTATATTATACCTTCTAGGACTCCCAGATAAAATACCAGCAGTCTGCTGTATCCCACAATATGCATTCTAAAAAGTTAGTTAAAGCTGAACTAAACCCACCGATTTAACAGTTTTTAAAAAACAGTTACACCCCCCCCCCCCCAGGAATGTAATTGTCACATTGGTTGTGCTCTCAACCAAACTGTCAAACCATCACATGACTGGTATTCTAACTGATCACATGTGCAGCACCATGGCAGTTGAAGGTCAAACAGGAGGCCAAGATGGCAGCTTCCTTGGCTGAAAACATTAGGAGGGTTTAGTTTGGCTTTAGGGCTGGACAGATCCGTTTGTTTTTTAACTGAAACCCTAGCAACTAAGAGAAACCAAGAGAAATGTTACTGTATGTTCAGCAACTACTTACAACAAAATAACTTTTTCTGGGAAAAATGTTTCACTCACTTCAATATCTGGCACCATGGGAAAAGGCTGATTGTTTCTTGTGTTGCAGATCACAGAAGCAGCTGGATAGATCTTCACGGTCAGCGTTCACCACTGTTTGGGAGAGGTTTGCCAGCCAGACATCGGATGAGCGTGATGCCTTCTTATCGGAAGCATTCCCTGGTAGTGTTTTGTGGGGTTCTTCTTCTGCTGCCTTCAAAGTTGAAGGAGGCTGGGCTGAGGGAGGAAGAGGACAGTCTATATGGGATGTGTTTGGACAACAAGGCAATGCTCAAGACAATGCCACTGGAAATGTGGCCTCTGACAGCTACAACAAAATTGACTATGACGTATACCTACTAAAAAGTCTACAGACGAAGGTCTACTACTTCTCCATCTCCTGGTCCCGAATCTTCCCAACAGGGCAAAGGTCCTCAGTTAGCACATCGGGGGTGAAATACTACAATAAACTGATTGATAGATTAATAGAAGAAAATATAAGACCAATGGTGGCTCTATACCACTGGGATTTGCCCCAGGCTCTGCAGGGGACAGGGGGCTGGCAGAACGAATCCATCATTGATGCCTTTGAGGAATATGCTGATTTCTGCTTTAGCACTTTCGGAGACCGTGTGAAGCTCTGGATCACCTTCCATGAACCCTGGGTGGTCAGTTATGCTGGTTATGGCACTGGAGAGCATGCTCCTGGGATTAAAGATCCAGGGAACGCCTCGTTTAAGGTAAAACTTACAAAGATTAAAAGCATAATGTTCAATCTTTTTTTTCTTTCAATAACTTTTAATAAAGGAAAAGAGTACATTCAAAGGATGCCATTACAATGTAAATAATCACAATAATCCTGTAAACTGAAAAGAACAAAAGGAAAACATAACATCTGTTGCTAATCTGAACATGTGGTACTAGTGTAAAAACCTAAACCTAGGTATTAGACCATTGTTAAGTCATGGATTGTTATTGACAACCCAGTTATAGAAAAAAACAGTTCCTATGTCATGTATAAAAGGAAGCATAAGAGAATAAGAGATGAAGAGAAAAGGTTGTGAAGGAAAAGAGGCTATAGAATAGAGGGGGGGGGGGGGCGAGGAGGAGGGGAATGAGGATTGGGGCTGGATGGTTGCCCAATAGACAAATGGTAGCAATATACAAATTTCTATTTCCAATGTTCAATCCGACTGGTGCATAATCTCCGCATACGCGTAGGAGGATGTAAAGGCGAACCAGCAGGCCCTTGGTCTCTGAGTTCATAAGTAAGGTCTTCCATTTGACATATGTGGTCAACTGTTTGCAGCCATTGTTTTAGAGTAGGGATAGATGATTGTTTCCAATATCTAGGTATGAGTGATTTGGCGGCACTATGTTCAATCTTTTTATTACATTTTTATGAATTTAACAAAACTGCCCCCCACAAGGGGGGAAAGTAGATAAGCACTTGGGTACAAATTCCCTTCATGGAGTAACCAATATAGCGAAGACATTTAATTAGAGTAGAGAAGAGAAATACCGTTACATCTCAACAATTGCTAGAACACTAAAGGAAAGAGCAGGTTCTAAAGAGGTTTTCTCTCTTATTCAACATTCTCACTTGCTATCTTACTTGCACCACATGCCTAAATAAAAACCGATTACCATCAAGAAGAAATTTAACTTGGTTGTCCAAAAGAAGAAAAAAGGAGGCTGGGCAAGGGGGAAACATGAAGTAGGTTAGAGAGAAAAGAAGGAAGTAGAAAAGATGTGATCAACATCCACAGGACGTATTAGACTTTCTCCACGTACCGCACCCAGGCATCCAGGTCTTGGCTAACCTCCACTGGGTATTATTGAGGGTGCACAAATGTTTTTTTTTTGAGTAATGTATTTAATTGAGACCACCAATGTTGGTGGTTCTAACACCTAGCTCAATCTACCTGGTAAAAACAAATAATATCCACAAGGCTGTAACAAGTGTGATCATTCTAAGAATAGCGTGTGAAGTAACAAAGCACAACCAATGCATTTAGCCTAATGGGATGCTTTTATGGCTCTTGAGTATTGATGCAATTATATACACGCCACAAAACAATATAAAACATGTACACAAAAAACATGCCATATATATAAAGTATATTCTGAAAATCATTAACGCCTCCACTTGAGGACAAAACTAGTCCTTTATTCTTTTTTCCATGAAACATTTATTCCTGTCTAAGAAGCACTACATTATATGCAGATACCGTAATTTAATATGATGCATATGATAAAAACCCTCGAGTTTAAATGTGTTATCTGCATATCCAACGTCTAGTGGTGGAAAAAAATTACTGCAAGAGACATCGCTGGAGAGAAGGTGAGTATTGCAGTCAACACCACAAAGGAGACTTTTTCTTTTTTTCTTTCTTTTTTTTTTTTTTTTTTGGAGTTGGGTTTTAAGGGCTGATTTTAGGAGTTAACTGTAAAGAGATTGTAAAATGATCAGGTAGAACAGGAATTGTAAAGCCAAAACCTTTTTTTAAATTTAGACAGTAGAGTAGGGAATGGCAAAAACCCATGATGGTTTTTTCTTTTTTTTTGCTATCTCTATCCCATTGGTCTGATTTCCTTTCACATTCAGTCTTAAGGTACAGAAAAGTGAATGGAGAGCTCCCTAGAGTAAGATAAATGTGCTCTCTCTGGACAGCGGTAAAATCTGATAGGGGTTGTTATCCCAATCCTATCCAAAACATGGAAAAAGTTTTGGCTTGACATACACTTTAGCCATATTTGAAATGTTATGATTTGTCATTCTGTAAGCAGAACTGCCTGCTCAGTACTCTTTCTTATGTTGTTTTCACAGGTTACCCATAATATTGTGAAGGCTCATGCAAGGGCCTGGCATGTTTTTGATGAAAAGTACCGTGCCGAGCAGTATGGATCGGTGGGCATCTCTCTGAATTCAGACTGGGCAGAGCCGGCTAACCCCAATGACCCAGAAAGTGTGAGCGCTGCAGAGCGATATGTCCAGTTCATGCTGGGGTGGTTTGCACATCCTATTCTGTTGAATGGAGACTACCCCGAGGTTCTGAAGACACAGGTACACCAGAAGAACACCCAGTGCCCCAGCATAGTGGCTCCATTGCCCACTTTCACTGAAGAGGAGAAAAACTATATCCTAGGTACTGCAGACTTCCTTGGGATCTCGCACTACACATCCCGACTGGTCAATGTCTCTAGCAGCTCTGCTTGTGAGTCCAGCTATGAAAACATTGGTGGGTTTACTACACATGTGGATCCATCCTGGCCAACCACCGCCTCTCCATGGATTTCAGTTGTGCCCTGGGGCCTCAGGAGGCTTTTGAACTTTGCCAAGGAAGAGTATGGGAAAGCAGTAATGACAATATTCATAACTGGTAATGGAATGCCAACATCCAGTACAGGAGATGTTTTCAATGACACAGCCAGAGTGCAGTACCTGACCTCCTACATCAATGAAGCTCTTAAAGGTAATGCCCATTTAATAGGAATTGTGAAATTTAAAAAGCTTGAGAATTGCATTCAAAGAATATCTGTTAATTTGCCCGTTTGCCTCTAAACACCCTGATACTTACCTTACTCTGCCACTCAATTATCTGTCTGTAGAAGCACTCTGAAATACCCGGTTATTCTAGTATGAAAGAGCATGTGACCTTCTCTTATTCCTCTTATTATGCTAGGACCAAACATTCTTACATTGGGGAGGAAGACACAAAGCTTACATAGGATTTAGGCAAGCCATACATTATACATTTTGTTTTTTTGTTTAACCAGCGAAATGTGTCCATTCTTCCATCCACACATTTGATGTGGATGAGGGAATCACTCCATTAGAGTTGTTGTATTTTGCCAGCAGGGAGCCTCCCCCACCGGCAGAATATAATGACCAGTGTTGCCAGCTATAGCTGGTAGCACTAATCATTCAGGAAAAACCTGACAGTCTGGTGGTACATAAGTTGATCAATAGATCGACTTGTGCAAAAAAGTACAGCAACCCAACAGCTGTTACAGAGAACACAGTGATAAACGCCAACCACACTTCAATCCCATTTGGCATAAAATATTTAGAAAATATAGTTTGACACAGACCATACTGCGACACCTCTTGTGGCTGCTGAAGGCTCTGGTAGGAAAGAAATCCTGTGAAATAAAGCTAGTTACCCATCTTAAAGTGGTTAAAACAGTTAAAGGTTTTTTACCTTCATGCTTCTATGCACAAAGGTAAAAAAACCTTCTGTGTGCTGCTCCCCCCACAGCCCCTCCTAATACTCACCTAAGCCCGATCTTGATTTAGCGATCCTAGGCCTCCCTTTCCTCATTGGCTAAAACAGCAGCGGGAGACATTGGTTGTGGCTCTTTGTGTATGTGTCTTATGAGCGCATTGAGCGGGCTCGAGAGAGAACAGGCACCAGTGCCCTCATAGAAAGCTAATTGCTATAAGGGCACTGGTCATGGGGGAGGAGCCAGGAGTGCCGGCGGGGGGACCAGAGGGGAAGAGGACCGGTCTTCTCTGTGTAAAACCATTACAATAGGCAGGTAAGTTTAACATGTTTGTTACTTTTTTTTAAAAAGCCGAACCTAAATACCACTCTAATATAATGTACAACATAGCGTATACAGCGCAGGAGACAAAATTATATTATACAATACAGTGAATGCAGTCATAACTATAACATACAATATAACTTATATAGTGCAGGGGACGGAGAAATATAATGTACACCATAGCATATACAGTGCAAGTGTCAGGAGTAAAATGTGTAACATGGCAAATATAGATCAGGGGTCAGAAGTATAATGTATGAAATGGTGAATGCAGTGCAGTGGACAGGACTGTAAGATACAGCACTGTATACAGAATCCATTGGTTAGTTGTATTTTGACCCCACCTTGTGGTCAGTGGGCGAAAAAATGTCTCAAAGCTGGTCATATAAGGGACAGCCCCACTTTGCTTCCCCTCTAAGGGAACTGCAGTGCCTGGGCATCTATGTGGGTGCCCAGTGTGGATAGTGTCTGTGCATAGAGTGGGTGAGCTGAAGGTTTGAGAGGCTGCTGGCTACAGATGCACGGCTTCATACCTGCCACATATTACTTCCCCTAGTGATGCTTTAAATTATAATTTTTCATGCTTTATTGGAGTATCCAATTGATACAATAAGTCATGCTTGACCCTGCCTTACATATTTTTACATATTCTGACCTTTGTGCCTCCTTATTCTAATTGCAGCATTCAATTCTGATGGTGTAAATGTAAGATCCTACATAGTCCGGTCCCTCTTGGATGGTTTTGAGGGCCCTGAGGGATACAGCCACAGGTTTGGCTTACATCATGTTGATTTCCAAAACTCAAATAGACAAAGGACCCCGAAAGCATCTGCCTATTCCTATTCCAACATTATTAAGAACAATGGCTTTCCTAGCTTCAAAACTGACGAAAAGTTCTCAAGTGCAAAATGGCCGCAGTCTCAAAAGTTGGCTTCCCAGCCGGCATCAGAGGTTCCTTCAAAAGCAAAAGTTGTGTGGGAGAGGTTTTCAGGGCAGACAGCCTTTGAAAGAGACATGTATCATTATGCAACTGTTCCAGCAGATTTTAAATGGGGGGTTTCAACGTCAGCCTACCAGGTGGAAGGAGCATGGAATGAAGATGGAAAGGGACCCAGTATTTGGGACACATTTACACATGTACCTGGAAATATATTTGCAAATGGCAGTGGGGACATAGCATCCGACAGTTACCACCAGCTGGATGCGGACTTGTACATGCTTAGAGGCTTAGGAGTTAACAGTTACCGTTTCTCCATCTCCTGGTCTAGAATATTTCCAACTGGACAAGGCACGCCAAGTGACAAAGGTGTTGACTACTACAACAGACTCATTGATGGTCTACTTGCAAGTAACATTTCTCCAATGGTGACCCTCTACCACTTTGATCTTCCTCAAGCTCTCCAAGATTTGGGTGGCTGGGAGAATGACATTGTTATTGAAGCATTCAATGACTATGCTGACTTTTGCTTTAGGACATTTGGCAATAGGGTCAAGTTCTGGATGACATTCCACCAGCCCTACACTATTGCAACAGCTGGCTATGGGACTGGTACACACCCACCTGCAATAAAAGACCCTGGCTATGCTCCATACAGAGTAGGTCACAACTTGTTGAGAGCCCATGCCAGAGTTTACCATACTTATGATGATAAGTATCGAGGAAACCAAGGAGGTGTAATCTCATTAAGCCTCAACACAAACTGGGTGGAACCCAATGACCTCACAGACCCAAAGGACATTGAAGCCGCTGACCGTTACCTGCAGTTCACACTGGGGTGGTTTGCTCACCCCATCTTCATAAACGGTGATTACCCTGAGGCCATGAAGTGGCAAGTGGCCAACAAGAGTTCTCTACAGGGTCTCCCATCTTCCAGACTTCCAGCTTTTACAGATGAAGAGAAGACCTACATCCAGGGCACAGCTGATGTTTTCTGTATTAACAGCTACACCACCAAAATAGTTCAGCAGAAAATTGTCAGCCTGTACCCTCCATCTTTCATTACTGATATTGACATTGTAGAAAGATTTGATGATAGTTGGCCTACCACAGCTTTTTATGATGTTTACAGGGCAGTTGCCTGGGGGATGAGGAGGCTGCTTAATTGGGTTAAAGAAGAGTACGGAGATGTCCCAATCTATGTCACTGAAAGTGGACTTTCAATGGACAGTAATCCAGATTTTGATGACTTTGCCCGAATAGAATATTACAAGACATACATTGATGAGGCATTGAAAGGTTTGTAAGCTATCTATATCTATCTATCTATCTATCTATCTATCTATCTATCTATCTATCTATCTATCTATCTATCTATCTGTCTGTCTGTCTGTCTGTCTGTCTGTCTGTCTGTCTGTCTGTCTGTCTGTCTGTCTGTCTGTCTGTCTATCTATCTATCTATCTCTGGAAAGGTCTCACAAAATCAATGTCTTTAATAATGATAAATACGAGCAGCCATTTTAGGCTGATGAAAGACTTCTTAAGCCAAGTACACAGTATTACCCCATGGGTTGAATGAAAAAAAATCTGTCAGATCCGAACTGGCAGCACGGCAGTTGGAGCCGCTGTAATAACCATGCGAGGATAGTTCAGCGATCTCCCCTGCTGAGCTGTTGTGTCCTGACAAGGCACCTAGCACCTATCTAGGAGGGTGCTACATCAGTGCAGCATAGTGACTGTGCTTCTGTATTCCCCTTTTCCCACAAAAGCCTGTTGGGAAAGTTCTGTCAATAGCTGAGTGAAAATACACTTGGCTTGTAAATTATTTTTCACAGTAGTCAAGGATGTTAACTAGAGGTTGTTACTATGAACCTAAAAAATTTGATTTAGAAAATTTTTACTGTTTCTTTTGTGAAGCTTACAACATCGATAGTGTCAATCTAAAGGGTTACTTTGCGTGGTCCCTAATGGACACCTTTGAGTGGGAACAAGGATACCGACTGCGGTTTGGACTTCATCATGTGGATTTCAATAATCCCAATCGCCCAAGAACAGCCAAGCGCACAGCCATTTATTACACCGAGGTGATACGCAACAACGGAATTGTACAGTCTACAGACGATTATTTCCTGTACGATGAATTCAGCCCTGACTTTGCCTGGAGCGTGGCCTCCTCTTCTTATCAGGTACAGCAATGGTGCTTTTCTGGATTTTTTATTTCCCTGACAGATGGTTTGTCTGACAGGCATAAGCATATATTTTCCTGTAAAAACTGCAGTAACCCGCAGTGACTGATCAGATGTCAGGTTACTGTAGCCATGTTAGTTTAGGATACGTTTTGACAGGTTGCTATACATTGAAAATTACTACCTGCCTTCTTAACATGGAACTCTGCCTGTGATCTCCAAAACAAGAAGTGGCAGGTTTGAATTTTTGGCACAGATGCCATTCAGAGAATAGTTTGCATTTTATCAATTGGATTGGATGAGATGGAGAAGCAGGGTGAAGACAGCACGCTCTCCACCTAGTCCAATCAGAGAATTCTTTGCGTTCATTAAAAAAATTCAAAGCATTCTCTGAATAGCGCATATGCCAAGTGGCCAACCTCCTGTGTTTTCACAATGCAGCAGGGTAGCCGCTTGGCCTAGGACCCAGAAGATAGCAGTGATCACTGGAGTAGTGGTGATTTCCAGCTTCCACAGGTATGCTACATCCGGCTTGTAACCAGTATCCAGCAATGTAACTATGTAAAAAATACCACATATGGGATTCTTCCTTAAAGAGTAACATCACCTTTACAGAAAAAGGTCCCGGTCCCACTGTACCAGTGTCTTGTGACCCCCTGCTGTCAGACACTGGGGTGCCACTTCACCTGTACAGGGATTTGAAATCTTCCTGGCTTTCTCTCCTCAAGTGCTGACCGGACGGGCTGGACAGATTCTGATTGGTCAGCGCCGTCCATGTGACAGTGCTGACCAATTAGAATGCCTCCTATCTGTACACACCGACAGGTACAGGTAGGAGGTTAAGCCACAGGGATTTCAAACTCCCGGACCGGTGAAGTGGCGTTCCAGTGTCTGACAGCAGGGGGGGTCACAGGACACTGGTACAGCGGGACCGGGGGGGATGGAGAGGGGGTCCAGTGTAAGTTCACCTTACAGAATATCTGTAAAGGTGAACTTACACTTTAACGTGTGTTACCAAAAGAGTAAAGATTTAAATCCAGTCTCAGTGGATAAGTCAAATATAAGCCTCTGTATTCACTATATTTTAATTGGCAGGCTTAGGGCTTTTGGACACCTTTTTTGGTCCTTTTCCCCATTTAGACGGAGGAGAAGGAGGGGCAGGGTTAGCACATCATGAAAATTGTCTCTCACTTGCCATAGAACCCTATAAGCCAGCGGGGTCCAGGTCTACGTGACAGCAGGAAGGGCCCCCGTGCCTAACAGACCCACATCATGTGTAAATTGACCACTTAAATTACCAAAGGGTTGTTGCGCAATTGGACAGTGTTCACACATGGTTCATCCACCTTTTTCAGACCACTCTTATTCCTTCTGATATATAATTAAATCAATAGTTCACCAGTTCAACCTGCTCTCAGGATGGAATGTATTGTGTCCTAACCCCACCACCATTCTGATCTGTAGATTGAGGGAGCCTGGAGGGCAGAAGGAAAAGGGATCAGCATCTGGGACCAATTTTCACACACAGAGTCAAAAGTTAAAAATGGAGATACTGGAGATGTAGCATGCAGCAGTTACTACCGAATTGATGAAGATGTAAAGATGCTGAAGGGTCTGAAGGTCACCCACTACCGCTTCTCCATCTCCTGGCCGAGGATTCTTCCAGACGGTACAAGAAACTTTGTGAATGAACCAGGGCTCAACTACTACAGTCGTCTGATTGATGCCTTACTGGATGCCGGTATTACTCCCCAGGTAAGGCAATGTTTTTTTGTTCTCATTGTTGACCATAATTTCTGCTCAGCTAGGAGATACTTGAGCCCCTCAACTCCAATCTTCAAACGCCAACATTTTTTTTCTTTTCAATAAAGAGGACAGTGATGACCACAAATTTGCTGAAGCCAAACATGCTGTAAATCATCCTTATGATTGCAAGATTCCCTCTTTAGTGACACGGCCCTAAATTAAAGGTGTTCAATCTAAAGCCTTGACACAACTTTTACTTGCTACCTTGGTGGCTTTTGTGACTAAAGACAAGGTCATTTTGGCAGAAAATATAACTTTAATCCATCCCTTCAGCCTTGCTCATATAGGTAAATATGCTGCGCCAGGCTTCCGCTAGTGCTGGTCACATGACCAAGAGCTTAAGTGTTTGGTCATGTGGTTTCTGTTGAAGGTGAGGATCAGCCAATCTGAACACTTACAAAGAAATGAAGGGTCTATAACTTTTTATCATAGGTGTATTCTAAATGATAGAGACAGAATATCAACCAAAAATCCAGAAAAAAACACATAATACAAATGTTATAAATTGAGTTGCAGTTCAGTGAGTAAAATAATTGATCCCTAAGCAAAGCATGACTTCGTACTTGGTGGAGAAACCCTTGTTGGCAAGTACAGAGGTAAGACATTTCTTGTAGTTGGTTACTAGGTTTGCACACATCTCAGGAGGGATTTTGGTCTACTCTTCTTTACAGATCTTATTTAAATATTTAAGGTTACTTGGCTGTCACTTGGCAACTCGAATTTTCAGCTCCCCCCAAACATTTTCCATAGGATTAAGGTCTGCAGACTGGCTAGGCCACTCCATGACCTCAATGTTCTTTTTTTGAGCCACTCCTTTGTTACCTTGGTGGTATATTTTGGGTCATTGTCATCGACGACCCATCTTCAGTGTTCTGGCTGAGGGAAGAAGGTTCTCCTCCAAGATTTTACAGATTAAGGGGCAAATGGACAGATGGCCCTGTCCATTTGCCCCTTAAAGCGGAAATGTTGGTCTGTACCTTTAGCAGAGAAACTGCCCCAAAGCATCATATTTCCACCACCATGCTTGACTGTAGGGATGGTGTTCTTAGCGTTATAGTCAGCATTTTACTTCTTCCTCCTCAAGAAGGCACATGTACAGTCATCCAATGAACATCTAAATGATTCAGAGAAGGATTGGGAGAAAGTGCTGTGGTCAGATGAGACCAAAATTGAGCTCTTTGGCATTAACTCGACTCGCCATTTTTGGAGGAAGAAAAATGCTGTTTTATGTGTTTTTTTCCCTGGATTTTTGGTTGATATTCTGACTCTATCATTTAACCACTTTACCACCGGAGGATTTTGCTGTCTTCCGTCCAGGCCACTTTTTGCGATTCGGCGCTGTGCGACTTTAACTGACAATTGCGCGGTCGTGCGACGCCGTACCCAAACGAAATTTACGTCCTTTTTTTCCCACAAACAGAGCTTTCTTTTGGTGGTATTTGATCACCTGTGCGATTTTTACTTTTTGCGCTATAAACAAAAAAAGAGCGTTTATTTTGAAAAAATAACAATATTTTTAACATTTTTTTATATGAAATTCCCCCCAAAAAAGATGTAAAAACCAATTTTTTTAAAAATTTTTGGCCAATTTGTTTTCTGCTACCTATGTTTGGTAAAAAAAAATCGCAATAAGCGTATTTTGATTGGTTTGCGCAAAAGTTATTGCGTTTACTAACAAAGGGAAAGATTTCTGTCATTTTTGGTGTTTTTTTTTTTAACGCGTAATGGCGGCGATCTGCGATTTTTTTTGTGGGACTGCGACATTGCGGCGGACAGATCGGACCCTTGCCTGACATTTTTGACACTTTTGGGGGTACCAGTGACATTACTGCAGTAATCAGTGCTATATATATGCACTGTTACTGTAAAAATGACACTGGCAGGGAAGGGGTTAATTTTATTGGAGAGGGAGGGGTTAATGTATGCCTGGTGCTTACTGACGTGTAGGGGGGGAGGTGACTGAGTGAGTCATGGACAGATCGGATGTCCAGCTATGCTGAACAGTCCGATCTGTCACTCCCTGTCACTATGGAGATCCGCCCGCTTGTGTTTACACAGGCGGGCGGATCTCCACATTAGATCCCCGGCGATCGGGGCAGAGCAGCGGCGATCGCCGCTGCTCCTCCCCTGGCCCGACTCCCGCTGTGAATGAAAACAGCGGGAGCGAGCCTCTGGCGGCGCTTGCGCGCCGCCCAGAAGGGGGAGTGTCTGACGACGTTAATACTACGTCGTCAGACGATAACGAACCACTTTGCCGCAGTAGTACTACCGTACTCGGTCGGCAAGTGGTTAAAATACACATATGATAAAATTATAGACCCTTCATTTCTTTGTAAGTGGGCAAACTTTCAAAGTCTTCAGTGGATCAAATAATTATTTTCCCCACTGTAAATGTTCATGGGTAGCAGAAGGTACCATCTGCCAACCATTTCTCAAGAGAAAGCTAGTGATTGACCAAGATGGATTTTGTGGCCTGATTGCTCGCCTTTCCTCTAAGTATTTTATGGCCTCTATACCCATTCCCAGCTTTTGAGATATTGTTATATGACTGCACAAAATAATGGAAGAGATTGCTTATTTAAACTCAGTGTTTGCAATGTCCTATCACCATCTATCCCACTTTATCAATATTGTCAGTAAAACAACTATATATTTATGTTCAGGTGACAATGTATCACTGGGATCTGCCACAAGCTCTGCAGAATGTAGGTGGCTGGGAAAATGAAACTATAGTGGAGAGATTTAGAGACTACTCGGATCTGCTGTTCCAGAGACTGGGGGACAGAGTGAAGTTCTGGATCACCCTCAATGAGCCATACATCATTGCCTATCTTGGATACGGAGAAGCCGTATTTGCACCTGGTAAGGGTTATGAAACTACATAATTCACTGGATTTATTCATTCATGGAGTATACAAATTGTCTTAAACTATCAAACTATCAATGCTTTTGTTCTATGGCAGTATTTTACATGACATTATTAGCACTGAGCTTAACCTGCTGCCATCCGCGCTACAGCCTATATACGGCTGCAGCGCGGACTCGAATTTTCGGGAGGCCGTTTTTAAACGGCCTCCAGTGACACGCCCCCCCCCCGCGCGCTCCCGCGAGCGCGCAGCGGGGAAAATCTGTGTCGGCCGTGTCCAAGGGCTATCACAGCCGATCACAGATCGTGGTGCATGGCCAATCACAGCGGCCATTCACCACGTGATCGGGCCGTCCAATGAGCGATGATCTCATATGTAAACATATGAGATCATCTCTCATCGCCGGCGCTCCTTCCTCACACAGAGCCTGCAGTGTGAGGAAGGAGGGGGAGCCTCACAGCGCCGGGGACACACAGCGATGTAATCAGGGCACTGATCACCAGTGCCCTGATTACTAAAAGGTAAAAACATACACACAGTGCCCCCCCATCAGTGCCCACAGTGCCCGCCATCAGTGCCCCCATCAATGCCCACAATCAGTGCCCATAGTGCTGCCAGTCAGTGCCCATCAGTGCCTGCTCATCTAGGCACTGATGAGCACTGACTGGCAGCACTATGGGCACTGAGTGTGGGTACTGATGGTGCTGCCCATCAGTGCCGCTCATCAGTGCCACCCGTCAGTGTCCAGTGCCATCTGCCAGTGCCCATCAGTGCCACCTATCAGTGCCCATCAGTGCCGCCCGTCAGTGCCGCCTCTCAGTGCCCAGCAGTGCCACCTCTCAGTGCCACCTCTCAGTGCCCAGCAGTGCCACCTCTCAGTGCCCAGCAGTGCCGCCTATCAGTGCTCATCAGTGCCGCCTATCAGTGCCGCCTATCAGTGCCGCCTATCAGTGCTCATCAGTGCGGCATATTAGTACCTCCTCATCAGTGCCCATAAGTGCCACCTCATCAGTGCCCATAAGTGCCACCTCATCAGTGCCCATCAGTGCAGCCTATCAGTGCCCATCAGTGCCGCCTCATCAGCGCACATCAGTGAAGGAGAAAAATTTATTTTCAAAATTTACTCGCAGAAAATAAGAAAAACTTTTTTTTTTTTCAAAATTTTCTGTCTTTATTCTTTTTTTTTGTAAGAAATAAAAAACCCAGAGGTGATTACATACCACCAAAAGAAAGCTCTATTTGTGTGAAAAAAATGATAAAAATTTCATATGGGTACAGTGTAGCATGACCGCGCAATTGTCATTCAAAGTGTGACAGCGCTGAAAGCTGAAAATTGGCCTGGATGGGAAGGGTGTTTAAATGCACTGTAGGCAAGTGGTTAAACAGAATCTGACAGAATGAGAATACAAGTAAGTTAAAAAAAAACAAAAAAAAAAACAAGTAATCCCCAGAAGGTAAGAAGGGATGCCACCTTACCCTTTAAAACTGAGCACAATGTATACACAGTATATATTATATTTCCTACTACTGTGCTATCCAACAAATCAACAGTTAAACCCCTATAATGTGAAAAGCAGCCGTGGTTAAATAAGTATATTATATATACACAGTGCTGGGACAAGGTCATATGGTGCCCAGGGCGAAGATGGCAAACTGCGCCCCCCCAAACCCCCCACCCCCCCGCAGTTCAGCGTTCTTACAGAGTGCCGAAATATGCCCGGTATACAAGTGGTTAACTGTCCCAGGAACCTCTTATGGCAAATGGACCCACCGTCCAGGAAACAAATACACAGATGGTCCCCAAAATACAAAAGTCTCGCTAGTAGTAGTCTAAAAATCTTTAAAAAATGTATTTAAGGTATAAAATATTGCACTTATAGCTAGAAGAACGTGTCATTTCATTAGGATCAAAACAAGCCAGCTGGCTAATCGCAGCTACCTGTCCTTCTGCAGACATCCCAAGTCTCCCGCAAGTCGCGGGAGACTCCCGCTTTCCGCCCTGAGCTCACGGACACCCGCGAGCTCAGGGCAATATCCCGGCTCTGTCTGTGTGTGAGTCAGATGACTCATCGATGCAGGCAGAAGAGTGTGCCAGCAAGCCTGCACAGAGCCGAAGTAGGACCGGCTCACAGGCGGAGTGATATGAGTCATCCACTCCGTCTGTGGGAGGAGCTGCAGAGAGCAAGCAGAGGCTTTGCTCTCTACTACAGCCACATCGTCTACTCCAGGAGGCATTTTGGCACGCGGGGGGACCAATCATCGTGACACCCCACTCTGTGACAGACACAGTGACCTAGCCTGAGAGCAGCACCAGAGAGCCATGCCCTGAGACCAGTACCAGCAAATGACCAGCACCTATGACCAGCGCCAGTACCAGCACCAGTGACCAGCACCAGCACCAGTACCAGCACCAGTGACCAGCACCAGTGACCAGGCCAGTACCAGCACCAGTGACCAGCACCAGTGACCAGGCCAGTACCAGCACCAGTACCAGCACCAGTGACCAGTACCAGCATCAGTGACCAGTACCAGCACCAGTGACCAGCACCAGTACCAGCACCAGTGACCAGGCCAGTACCAGCACCAGTGACCAGGCCAGTACCAGCACCAGTGACCAGGCCAGTACCAGCACCAGTACTAGCACCAGTGACCAGGCCAGTACCAGCACCAGTGACCAGGCCAGTACCAGCACCAGTGACCAGGCCAGTACCAGCACCAGTGACCAGGCCAGTACCAGCACCAGTACCAGCACCAGTACCAGTACCAGCACCAGTGACCAGCACCAGTACTAGCACCAGTGACCAGGCCAGTACCAGCACCAGTGACCAGGCAAGTACCAGCACCAGTGACCAGGCAAGTACCAGCACCAGTGACCAGGCCAGTACCAGCACCAGTGACAAGACCAGCACCAGTGACCAGGCAAGTACCAGCACCAGTGACCAGACCAGCACCAGCACCAGTGACCAGGCCAGTACCAGCACCAGCACCAGTGACCAGGCCAGTACCAGCACCAGTGACCAGACCAGCACCAGTGACCAGGCCAGTACCAGCACCAGTGACCAGACCAGCACCAGTGACCAGGCCAGTACCAGCACCAGTGACCAGGCCAGCACCAGTAC